>NW_028277095.1:6250535-6562857 GCF_059951505.1 Python bivittatus | reverse complement strand
GGGAGGCGAGGCGAGAGCAGACGGAGCTCAAGACCCGGGCAGCAAGAGCAGCAACAGCAGCGCCAGAACCCCGGAGACTCGCAACGATCCCGAGGTGTGGGGAGGCAGCGGCGACTGGCGGAACAACTGCAGAATGAGAGACAGATTCCGGGGAACCCACGACGAGCGGCGGAATCCCGAGGCAATATCGAGACCTGGTGGCAGCGTTCGGGGAGAAGGAGTCCGACCAGCTCCCTCCACACCAACCCAGTGATTGCGCCATCGAGTTAGAGCCAGGGGCAACGCTTCCGAAACCGAAAATGTACTCTCTGTCAATGAGGGAGATGGGGGCTCTGCGGGAGTTCATAGACAAGAACCTAGCGCAGGGATTCATCCAACCCGTGAAGTCACCATTAGCGGCCCTGGTACTATTCTGGGAGAAGAAGCATGGCTCGCTCCGGATGTGCGTGGACTACCGGGGGCTGAACGCAATCAGCACCGAGTACAAATACCCCCTCCCCCTGATGAAGGACTTTATGTCGCACCTATCTAAGGGGAGGGTGTTCACAAAACTGGACTTGCGCGAAGCTTACTTTAGGGTCAGGATCCACGCAAAAGATGAGTGGAAAACGGCATTCAACACGCCGCTCGGAAGCTACCAGTTTTCCGTGATGCCGTTCGGATTAAAAGGGGCCCCGGGGGTGTTTATGCAGCTAATAAACGAGGTGCTGCACGACCTACTCTACCGGGGCGTCCTGGTCTACCTGGACGACATCCTCATCTACACCGAAACCCTGGCGGAGCACGTGAGCCTGGTGCGCACGGTGCTCCAGAGACTGCTGAAGGCGCAGCTGTATGTGAAGCTATCAAAATGTGAGTTTTATCGGGAGCAGCTGGACTACCTCGGCTACCAGATATCCAGTCGGGGAATTGAGATGGACCCGGCGAAAGTAAAGGATGTTCTGGGCTGGGAAGCGCCGCGAACCCGGAGGCAACTTCAAAGCTTCTTGGGGTTTGCGAACTTCTACAGACAGTTTATCCCGAACTTCGCCCAAATCGCCCTTCCCCTAACAGACTTGCTAAAATTCAAGGGCACTGGAAAACCCCCCAAGCCCAGCATGACACTTGGGTGGACTGCAGAATGCCAGGGGGCATTTGAGGAGCTAAAACAGTGGTTCACAGCGGAGCCGATCCTGCGCCATCCTGACCCAGATCGGCGGTTTATCACACAAGTAGATGCATCAGACGTGGCAACGGGGGCAGTCCTGCTCCAGCCCAGCCCGGAAGGGGCCATCCACCCATGTGCCTACGCCTCCCGCAAATTCACAGAGACAGAGAGAAGGTGGATGGTGTGGAAGAAAGAGGCGTACGCCGTCAAGTGGGCGCTAGCCACCTGGAGGCATCTATTGGAGGGGGCAGCTGAACCATTCGAGGTGTGGACAGACCACAAGAACCTCGAGGCCCTGAAGGCCCCGCGTAAGCTATCCCCCAAACAGGCGCAGTGGTCCCAATACTTCAGGAGGTTCGGGTTCACCCTAAAACACATCCCTGGGAAGCACAACTTCCTAGCAGACGGGTTGTCTCACATGCCCCAGCACGCCAGCCTACGAGAGGAGATCGTGGACTCCATCATCCCTGCCAGCAAGCTGGCTGCAAAGGCGGTGACCCGGAGCCAAACCAAGGGGGAGCGACAGGGCGTGGCGCCTGAGGTAAAGCAAGTGTTTGCGGAGGAGGTGGAGCGGGATGCTTGGCTCAAGCAAAACCAAGAACCGCTAACCAGCCAAGAGGGTTTGTGGTGGTACGAAGGGAAGTTGTATGTGCCCGAGGGGTGCCGACGGGAGGTCATAGAAAGAGCCCACGACAGCCGGAACGCAGGGCATTACGGCTTCGTGAAGACGCTCCACTTAATTCGGCAGCAGTTCTGGTGGCCAACGCTCCGGAAGGACGTGGAGGCATACTCGGGGGGCAAGCCTAGGGGGTTACTCCAGTCGGTAGCGGAACCCGACGGCCCATGGCAAGAGATCGCCATGGACTTCATAGTAGAGCTCCCGGAGAGTAAGGGGAAGACCGCCATTTGGGTGGTTACGGACTTATTCTCCAAACAAGCGCACTTTGTAGCGTGACGGCGAGTCCCCACGGCAGAGAGGTTGGCGAGGCTGTTCGTGCAACATATTTACCGGCTGCACGGCGCGCCCCGATGGGTCGTCAGCGATCGGGGTGGCAACTTCATCGCGCGGTTCTGGAGGGAGTTCCTGAAGTGGGTGGGGACGAAGCAAGCCCTTTCCTCCGCGGCGCATCCGCAGACGGACGGAGCCACGGAACGCCTGAACGGGGGGCTCGAACAGTACCTGCGCTGCTACGTGGGACACCAACAGGACGATTGGGCGGAGCTACTGCCATTCGCGGAAGTAGCATACAATAACGCCGTCCACAAGAGTACCGGCTTCTCTCCATTCAAAGTAGCCACCGGGAGAGACTTCGTCCCCATGCCGGAGTTGCCTCAGCCGGAATCCCAGATCAACTCCCTGGACGCCTGGTTCGCCCAAATCGACGCCACCTGGCGAGCGGCGCACGCGGCATTGCAAAGAGCCAAAGCCGATTACAAAAAACACGCGGACCACAAGAGACTCCCCGAGGGGCAGTGGAAAGTGGGGGACCAGGTGTATTTGTCAACCAAAAACCTAAAGACGCACCAGTCATCGAAAAAACTCAGCCCGAGGTTTGTGGGGCCGTTCCCCATCGCAGAGGTCATCAATCCAGTAACCGTCAGGCTGACGCTCCCGAAAAGCCTCGGGAAGATCCACCCGGTGTTCCACTGCAGCCTGCTAAAGCTGCACCAGCCGGGGAACGCCTGGCACAAGGCAGAGGGGGTGCCACCACCCATCATGGTCGGGGGGGAGCAGCATTTCGAGATCAACCAGATAGTGGATGC
The DNA here is from genome assembly GCF_059951505.1 of Python bivittatus. Lineage (NCBI taxonomy): Eukaryota > Metazoa > Chordata > Lepidosauria > Squamata > Pythonidae > Python > Python bivittatus. Next base: position 6,559,946 of record NW_028277095.1, on the reverse strand, counting down.
CAGGAGGCACAAGGGGCAGGTCCAGCTCCTAGTGCAATGGAAACATTTTCCCAAGTCCCACAGCGAATGGATAAGTAAAACCCACATAAGAGCGCCGGACCTAGTGCGGGACTTTTACAATAAATACCCCAGGAAACCGAAATAAAGTCGGGGGGAGAGTTGTCTTCAGGGTGGCGGTATGTCAGGTTCGGTCAGCACGGGGCTTCGGGGAAGCTCGCAGCCAGACCACGCGAACTCCACCGGCGGTAGCTAGCGAGGAAAAGAGGAACTGAAAGCGCCGTTAACGGGCCACCTGCGCCCAGCCAAACAGGAAAACCGCAGCGGAAGCTTTAACTATACACTGATAACGGCACGAGCCAACAATGAACGGGGCCGCAGGCAGCGAAACAAGATCGCCGCGCAGCACAGAACCCTCGGGCTTGCACGTAACAGGGGGGGACCAACCCAAGCCGGAGGGGACTGCCAATCAAGGACAATGGACCCTGACCGAACCTGCCATCATGGACAATCAAGAGGGATTATTGGGGGGCCAATAATCCGCAGTGGTAACGCGATCGCGGGGCGGAAAAAAGCGCGGGAAGGGGAGAATATAATGAGTGATGCAATTGTACCAAGCCAGTCCTGGCTTTGCTTGTGACTGCTACGTTACGCATGAGTAAACCTCTTTTGTGAGCCACACGTGTCACGAGAGTTTCTCTGTCGAACGGGGCAAACCTTACACCTCATACTACAGAGGTCAATCGTATTAAAGTCCAAAATATTGAGACTACTAACAAACCTAAATGATCCGATGCTGGTCTATTTTTAACAACTCCAGACTGAGAAAGATGAATTATACGTGGTAAAAAGCCTCTGAGGTTTACAAATCACAACCTCTGGTTCCACACAGTTTGTGTAGCCAAAACAAAATGAGCTGCACTGGGACTTCAAATCATGAGAAAATGTTGCCACTGCATTGGCGTTCTGGCCCTGTGCAAAAGGCATTTTGTCCTGTGTTCAATAAATCTCAGCTGAAATAGGAAAGGGTGAGCACTCACCTTCCAGATGTGCTTCAAAGGTACTATATTTTCCATCTATAAGATGACCCCATGTATAAGATGACCCCACTTTTCCAACCCAAAATTTAGAAATCCATATTTTAAAGGTGAAGCAGAACACATTTTCATTTCGTAATTAGGTAACATTTACATGATACTCTCAGTGGGAGGAGGTCCAAACTGTCTCTCTGCAGCTCTATTTCCAGGCTCTTTTGCATAACTGATTACATTCAATCACGAGTGAAACTGCTGATAGCTTGTCTCTGCAAACAGACTTCCTCCAATTGGTTCGTTCAGCATCAGCTGATGTCAGTTACATAAGGCTCGTGATTGGAGGAAGTCTGTTTGCAGAGACAAGCTATTTCACTCGTGATTGGAGGCTCGTGGTAGGAGGAAGCCTCTTTGAAGAGTCAAAATATGGGCGGTTTTGCAATCGCGCGGTTCTCTCCTCGGCTTACTTCCCTGCATAAGACGCCCTTCAATTTTAGCGGAACGATTTTAGAAAAAAGTATCGTCTTATAGACGGAAAAATACGGTATATTTATATATTTCCTTTGCAATGTGTCAGGGCTTCCCCAGAAAGGATCTTTGCAGGGATCCAACCATTTTCTCCCAAAGAGATTCCCCATCGCCTAAATTCCCCGCAAGATGGTCAAATTCAACAAAGCTTATCTGCACAGAACAGATAAAACCCAGAAGGAGCTCTATGACTTCTTGTTGCAAACATGGAGAATGATTTTGAATATTTTGGGAACTGTGAAAACTGGCAAGAAGGATTATCTGGATTTGCTAATTTTTTCCTTGCAGCGGATTTAAGTGAAAGATAAATCGGTAAAACAGCATTCATACAAACCATTTTCTCATTTGTTGTGCAAGGGGCACAATGTATTCTTCCACTACAGAATTTTGGGGAGGGGAATGGGGAGGGGGGATTTTAAAAAAAAATCAAGATGGTGGGGATCAAAGGCCAAGTCCCTTTTTACACAGCTAAAGAGAGATGGGCCTTCAATTGGGCAGTTCTGGCCACCATCTTAAGTTTTTTAAACCCTCCTAAGGACACGCTCACGCTTCATTTTACCACTTGCCAAGCCTGATTCAACACTTTCTGAAATGCCCAAAACTTGCAGGTGAAGCTTTTTCTGGCACGGAAGTCAAGGAACGGGGAAAGCTTTCTGAAGTACACTGTCACCCCTTTGAGGCAGGCCAGACTAGGAAACCAAAGTTATGAATGCTAATACTATTTTAATGATAGGGTTACAGTCACGGAAACTTGCAAGTCTGAATGCGCTCCCCCCTCCCTTTATCTTCATGAGAAATAGGGAGGGTCTTGTCCGAGTCGCTTTCTCAAGTTATATTTTCATTCCTTTGGCTTTAGCTTAAGTTTAAGACTAAGATGCTTGTGTGAGAGATTTATTCAGGTTCCTCTATGTGAAGAGATGAGAATCCAAGTTTAGGGACAACGCTTTGATGGGTCATCGGGCTGATATGCATATTCACATGTTTTGAGATTTAGCACTGCGGTGCATCCGGGAACTTCTACAACAGGACTGTATCGTTAAAGGGGAAAAAAAGGGAGGGGGAGGAGGAGGAAGCCGAAGAGGTTGTGGTTAGTCAAAGTTGACTTTAATTGGCAACGATCTTCTAAAGACCCCTCAGATCATCTGCACCTTAGAACTGGCACAGAACTTTTGAAACTTCCTGGGAAAAGGTTAATTCACCCAAGGCTTTGCTGGATTCCAAAAACCCAGTTCTTGGAAATCCTCCTATGCATGGAGAAATCTCAAGATTGACACACCCAGGGAATTGATTTTGGATGCCCCGGTGTTTTCTTGTAGAAGCATAATGAGCTTGTTGCAGACATGCAACTATGCCCAGCAGCAGGGACAAAATAACAGCATGGGTGTTCCCCAGGACTGAGCAGGCAGGAGAAAGGAAGGAAAGCAGGAGACAAATCCTGCTTCCTCCCAATCCCAATCCCAGTTCCTCTATTCCCTATTTCACCCAACAATCCTGGGTCTCCACAGAATGCTTCTTCCTCAGCGTTGGAAAGATAAACATATGGCTGAACTTCTCAAGAGTTCCTCAGCCAGAGAGAATCAGATCACATGCTGACATACATTAGCCATGGATGATTATCATGAAATACCATCTCCTGAAAAACCTTCATAGAAGGTTTATCTGTGTGTCTGGGTCCATGAATATGTGCTTTTTCAATAAACATGTCTGGCTTAATTTAAGAGAAAACATGTGCAAATTAACACAACCAGTGTCTGCCTGGAACCTTTTCCTACCTGTTGCAGCAATCACCCCCGCCTTTGTAGCACCCGCATCTGTAACAATCATCTGCAAACCAGATGGACCCACGGAGATGCTTTCTCATATCAAAGGGATCAACGCATGCTTTTGGCATGATCACTTTACCTAAGAGAAAAGACTCCAGTTGAACCTGCAGCTGCACCCAAATCACCAAACTGTACTGAGAAACCACTTCCTAATTTGGAAGCTGCTGTGAGAAATTTACTGTTGGACAAGGATATAAATTATCTGCACTTGCTGCATACAGTACAATTTTAATTTTGTTAATTATTAGATTAGTAAGGACCCCTGATTATCCAAGGACTTCCGAATTAATACAGAAGGTCTTTTCTGGCCTAGATAGGAGACTTTTGATGGAAACCTGGCTTGTAGAAATTAAGCAAGCAACTTTTCTCCTGACATTTCTAGACCTGTGCAAGCCATAAAATAATTATTTGCTCAGATGAATAAGGAGCTTGGTTACCACCGTTAACCTCGGCCACTTGGTAGCAGTCTTCTTGACATGTAGCCAGCGTGAAAGAGAAGATGATCAGACTGAAGAAGACTCTCTGAAAAAGGAAGATAAGAAAAAATCAGCCACCAGAGAACTTACTAGTTGTCTGAGAAATTGGCTGTTCAAAGTCTTTCTAATGTTCTCTTTGATAATGTGCTGGTCTTGCTCATGAACTTTGGAAAAAGCCCTCGAGGTTCAGTTTACTATCTTGTGAGTATTCGGATCTCCTACTAAATAGCTACAAAATAAACAATATCCGCTTGAGCCCTTGCCCAAAAGTCACACCAACAAAGTCGGGATTTTGCACTCATCCCACACCCCCCAACATGCTATTCATTGCTTTTGCTACTAGTTCCTTTTGTACTATCCCCCTTCTGGGGTTCCAAAGAACCTCCGATGGCATTTGATCTTCACGTATTTATGTATTTCTACCTTTATTTTATCTAAACAATGTACAGAATGATGCCCCTATTATTTTCCCCACAGCCACAACCCTATAAGGTGGTTCAGTTGAGAGAGAGAGATTGTCTCAAAGTGTCCATCTCATTCCTCCAGCCATCCCCTTGTTCGGTCCAAGTCTCATCAAGCTCTTGTTGCAAAGGGAGAGCAACAAATTGTACTTACCATCTTGGCTTTGGGGAACATCCAGGAAACTCTTGGTAGGGAGGAATGACCAGGAGTCGCACTTCTCTCTGAGGTCAGCATGAAATCTGCCTTCCGATCTATGCAATTTATACAAAAGATGGCAATGTAAAAACCGAGACCGCCCCTTGTGCACTTTTTTTCATTTCTGGCAGAAAGTTGTGCCAAAATAGCCGTTGCCAAAAGGAAAACATTTCCATCATAGATAGCTGGTGCTTCTTTTGTAGATGCAATAAACAGGAAGTATTTCATCAGTTCCAGAACAACACGGTAAGGATACAAAATCTCCAGCAGAACGTGAGAGGTTCATGCAGCCAGACATCCAGGCTCCTCCTCGATGGATGCCGCCTGCCCATCTGGAGTCCTCAAGATGGTAGACCCCAGGCAATTGGCTGTCCTACTCTTAGAAACCACGGCTCAATTAATGCATCGAGTTCCTGCCTGGAACCTTTCCTACATTGCCTGCACTGCATCCTATCTTGACGGCACTCGCATCTCAAGCAACGAGCTGTATTCCAGGCGGATCCAACGAGATGACTTCTCCCATCCTATCGATCAATGCAGTGTTTGGCCTCAGCACGTCACCTAAGAGAAAAGACTCCAGTTGAACCCAAATCACCAAACCGTACCAAGAAACCAACTCCTACAGTTGCAGGCTGTTCTGAGAAATCTGCTGTTGCACAAGTGTGACAAGGATATCACTTCTCTGCATTTGTTACTTATTTCCGAGATTTGTAAGGAGCCCTGATTATCAAAGGACTTCTGTATTAATCCAGGAGGTATTTTGTGGCCCAGTTAGGAGACTACAAGCCTGGGTTGTAGAAATTATGCAAGCAGCCTTTCTCCTGGCATCCCTAGACCTTTGCAAGCGGTACGGTAATGATTTGCTCAGATGAATAAGGAGCTTGGTTGCCACCTTTAAGCTGGAAGTCAAAGAGATGCAGCGTGCACGCTCCTTGGCACGTAGCCAGCATGAAGGAGAAGTCGGTCCAGCCGAACTTTGGAAAAAGCCCGCTAGGTTAAGTTTGCCATCTCCAGAGGGTGTGCTGTCGGATCTCCTTTGCACAACGAGGTCAGCCCAGAGCATCGCCTCCCCTTTCTGTGCAAGCCGCACACGAGAAGATAATCTACTGCGAGAAGGAAAATATTTCCTTCATAAACACCTGGTGTTCGTTTTGTAGATGAAGTAAAGGGGAAGCATTTCATCGGCTTCTGAGCAACGTGGTAAGAAAAAAATGAAACTATGGCTGGATGGAAACTCTCCTGCAGAACGTGAGAGGTTCAAGCAGCCAGACATCCAGCCTCCTCCTCACCTTCCCCCAAGATACCCCCTGCCTATTTGGAGTCCTCAAGATTGTAGACCCCCTGGCAATTGGCTGTCCTACCCTTGGAGGTGGGACTTCCTCACACTATTTCCTACCATCTCACAAGCCAGAATCATCCTTGGGTGCCTTCGTCCTGCGTTGGCCCTGCATGCTGGCTCTCTGCCCTCTGGCACTGCTTGAGGGGAGCTGCGTCCTCTCCCGTCGATCTCCTGTAAGAGACCTTCTGTTAAAAGTGCAAAGAGCTGCTTTGTCCAACTCTTAGTCCTTGTTGAGATAAGATCCCCACTTTCCAGGAACACTGAGATGGCTTCTTCCAGGTGGTTATTGGCCCAGAACAGCAAGAAGATTCCATGAAAGAGAGAAAAGAAATGTGAGTCTTCTGGAGTGAAAGTCTGGAAAAGAAAGTTCACAGCTTTCAGAATGCGGAGAGGAAATCTGAGTCTGTCACATGGCAGAAGGGGCAGAAAATCTCTTTAAATGTTTTTTCTCCTGAAGTCTGAAGGGACAGCTTGAAAGAAAGGCCCGCAGATGGAGGTCAGGACGGAAGGTCCTGGGAGGCTGCAAGTGACAGAGCCTCTGGGATCACCTGCCTTGAGCTGAGGGACACTGTCCCTGTTCATCTATGAGCTCTAGATCAAGGCAAAGATACCTGGAGAATTCTTTCAAGCTTTCATAATGATTAAAAGATTCATGATTTCCAAAATGCATCTTTATAGAGATCTGTGAACAAATTACTTGAGGGAACGCGAGGATCTGAAACGGGGGTGGGATGGGGGGTGGAATATCAAAATCTGCAAGGTGGCATCCCTGACACTGCACCCGCCGTTTTGCTGATTTTGACCCACCCCTCTGGGATACCCATGATGTAAACTCCCCATTCTGAAGCACTGGCGGCATCATCATATTCTTCTGCTCTGCGACGTAGAGTTGCGCTGTGCTAACAATCTGCTAATGTCAAATCCATTGGCCAATATCAAATCCACAGGCGGCTCTAATTTTATTTTGTTTTTTCTGTATCAGGAAAGTGAATATCTTTGGTGATTTCTCTCATCAGTGCATATATTTCTATGTATTTGTCAATGTACAAGCTGCCTCTATTGTCCATGCAGGTCTAGACCATATGCAATTAAGAGAATGAGAAGCAAATGGGGTCGTGGTGGGGATTGTGTTGCTTTGCCTATGGGTGACGTGATTGTTTTATTGCTGTTTTCACTGGTTTTCTTGTGAGCCACCTAGAATTACTGTATATAAGCTAGATGACCATAGAAATCAGTCAATCAGTCAATCAATCATTCAATCAACATCCAAGAAGAGAAACCTGTACAAACTGCTTTTAGTACAGTGGGGACAAAAATACGGAGAACGCCAAGGGCAGTATCTAAGAAATTAGACATTCTAATAAAATCTATTCTAAGAAACTAAGATGAAACAATGCAGGTAACGGCATTAATTACATTATGATTTAGAGTTCCTTTTTCTGATGGTGGAATGCCTCATTGTCTCTGAAATGTTCAGGCTGGTGTTTCAGGTTTATTCTCTCTGAAATGTTGTCAGGCCAGAGTTCCTGGTTTCGTTTCCTTAGGAGAATGGGCTTGCAAGTGATCCAGGCCTTTAACATGGGACTACGGCTTCTCCCTCTATCTGGCTTTGCAAACTGAGTCTAAAGCGATGTTGATTTTTCCTTTTGAGAGTTAAGCAAATTAAAATCTTGTATATGATTTATGACAAAATTAAGATCTGCCATGTCTCTTATTTCTAGTGCATGAACAGTAATTGAATAGTTTTTTGGCAGAGAATGTAGGAGCAAACCATAATCCTGCCTTTTGAATTTGCTGCCAAAGAGATGTGAATGTGGCCTGTGCCTTGCAGTGGCCTGGTTTTTTAATATCCTGGATCAATCCGCCTTTCAAAAGGCAGCACTGTTTAAATCTATTTCGTACGGCAAACATGTACTGTTTATGTATTTCATCAAAGGCTTTTTCAGCATCTGATGATAAAATTACAAATTGATCTTTGTTTCTATTCATTAAAGATTCATTAAATCTGCAATTAACCTAACATTGTCTGCTGCTTGCCTAGTTTTTATAAACCCTGCTTGATCATTCTTAATAACAAACAATATTGCTTACTGTAATCTGTTTGCTAACACTGCTGTTAAAATCTTTGTATCAACATTAATCAATGATGATAATTAGCACCCTCAGTGTAATATTTACCTGCTTTTGGTATAACTGTAATATAAGCCTGATCAAATGCCAGTAATAAAATTCCCTTACGAAACATCTCGTTACAGACTTGGCAAAGTTTTGGCATCCAAAGATCTAAAAATGTTTTCTACCACTCAATAGGGAAGCCATCTAATCCTGGTGTTTTACCACTTGCCATATTTAAAATTACTTGTTTAATCTCTACCTCAGATAGTGGAGCAAATAAGAGATGTTTTTGTGTGTCATGTAAATGTGGTAGGTTAATTTTGTTTTAAAAACTTTCTGTATCTTCATTCAGAGATATTGGTATTAATAAAATTAATATGCATTGAGGTTTTATACATTTCATCTCTTTCACCTCTAATGACTGGAATCATTGCCCTATTTTTCTTTTGCTTTAAGCAATTAGGCAAAATTTAACCAAGCTTTTACCAGGTCTTTCTCTGTTTTCCCGGTATCTCTGTCGTAAATATAAATTGTCTCTGCGGTGATATTATACTAGTTAATTCATATTTCCTTTTCTGTATTCCTCTGTACAAACTGTAGATGGGCATCTAACCCTCTATGCCCATAAATATTTCAATTCATCTTTCTAATTATTTTCCCTTTTACTTTTGAACTTATTGTTGTGTGGTGCATAAGCAATAATTCAACCTCGAATGTATGCTTTATATGCTTCCCATTCAAACATTTGGGCACTTGATGTTTCTGAATTCAAATGAAAATATTGTAAGGTCTCTACCGGCCTTTGTTGTACAAATTCTTTATCATTCAATAGGGAAACATTGAGATACCAGTTTCTCAATACGGTAACCAGTTTCTGAAGCACACATTTCAAGGTGATTGCACTATGATCAGATACAACAAACATCAATGTTATATTCTTGAATTTGATGATAGAAAGTCAATGATATTAAAAAAGCATTAAGCCTAAAAAAATTCTGATGTACGTTTGAATAAAATTCTCTTTCAGTTGGATACATCAAACGCCCAGGGTCTACTAATTCAATTCTTCCATATAAGTCTTAATTGTTCCCCTCAGGAATCATGGTTTTTTTTCAATCCCAATGTTGATTAATGTTGATTCATTAACAGAGGTTTATCCTGTTCCATTAGATGAGTCTCTTGTAGATAAGCAATATGTGCCTTTAAATATGCTAAGATTACGTTTTGTTTCTTGGATTCTCGTAACCCTTTTACATTGGGTCAAGACTGGGTCACGATTCCTTCTATGTGCTGCTTTATCAATCTGTTTCTACCAGTGACACTTTGCCGGGTAATTAATAGGCATGTCCTCCATGAATATGTTTATTGCTTTTGAAAAGCTCTCCAGGTCAGTGGCTTGCCTCCAATGATAAAGCACGGCTCGATTTATAAATTCTTTTCTTAAAGAATTCATTAATTTTAAAAATTAATGTATATTCTTATTAAATTAATTAATTGTAATAAATTAATTGATCTTTGGTACATTTATAAAGTTGTCTTAATTTGGGCTACGCATATTTTGGGAATGATTTGGATGTGATGCTTTGGAACATGTGGCACCTCTCTAAAGGAGATGCATCTAACCCTAACATTCTCAGGTTCAGCCCGGTTCAGCGCATGCCAGACAAGCTAGCCGCCATTCTGCCCAGCTAGGATTCTATTATCTTGTAACAAGCGGGAGTTCCCCAGGCGCCGCAGGCATGCCGCCAACAACAGCAACAAAGAGCTCCACAGTTCAAGCCGCGATCAGCCGCCCATCAAGCGCAATCGTGAGTCAGCCGCACGGGACCTGCCTCGCGAGCAAGACGGCCAAGAAACAAAGGACTCTGACTGAACCTGCCATCGAACGGAGGGGGGGAGAGCCAGGGGCGAAAGGCGGGGCTGGCAAAGCGTGGGAACGGGTTGCCTATAAAACGATATGTAATCTGTGCCAAGCCAACCCTGGCTTCGTTTGTATCTATCCGCATTACACCGGAGTAAACCTGTTTGACTGCACCTATGTTTCGTGAAAGTTTCATTCGGCGCTGAATGTGGCAACTCTTACAAACATAACTCACACCCTGAAAAAAGGACCAGCTCTTTTAATGCATCATCTCCTTAAACCAGCCACATCTTCAATGAGACTCATCAAACCAGCTCTCTCTTTTTGTCAGGCACAAAAGCCTGAAAAAGGGTACAGCTGCTTTAAGCAGGTGCTGCACTCTGGCATGTTCTAAAGCATCTCCTCTAAAGAATGTCTGAAGTGTTAGTATCCTAATGTTTATATGATATTTTATATATTTAAATTGATTGAATATGTGCCATCAAGTTATTGTCGACTCCTAGTGACCACATAGATAGATTTTCTCCCTGACGATCTATCCCTAACCTGGTTCTTCAGGTCTTCCAATGGTTCACAGGTCACCTCTTCACCTTGCTACTGGGGTCCTCTTTCTTTCTTTCTTTCTTTCTTTCTTTCTTTCTTTCTTTCTTTCTTTCTTTCTTTCTTTCTTTCCTTCCACCTTTCCAAGCATTAGAGCCTTCTCCAGAGAACTGGGCCTTCACATGATGTGTCCAAAGAAGGACAATTTGAGCCCGGTCATGTGTGCCTTGAGTGAGAACGCTGGGTAATTTTGTTCAATAATTCATTTCGTTTGTTTTTTTGGCTGTCCAAGGAGTATTCTCCAACAACAGAGTTCAAAAGCATCCATACTCTCCCTATCCTGCTTCTTCAAAGTCCAACTTCCACTTCCGTAGAATATCACAGGAAACACCATGATCTTTGTAGGTATCAACCCATCATGGCGTCTGAACATCATTTCCAAGGCCTTCTTGCCTGACCTACTGAGTGCTGGTCTGCAGCGTATTTCTTGACTGCTTGTTCCTTCACTGTTGATGGTTGATCCTAAAAGGCAGAACTACCCACCGCTTTGATATCTTCATTGTCAGTTCTAAGGCCGGTTGTTCTACCTGTTGTCATTAGTTGGGTCTTCTCGATATGTAATTTTAGTCCCATTTTTTCACTGTGCTTCCTGTGGGCGACATTGCGGTAGCAAGGAGACGTTCAGTGAGGCTTGTGGTGTGTTTTGTGGCGTTTGGAAGGTTTTTGTGGCATTTGGAAGGTTTTGGAGGTTTAAAAATAAAATGCACATGTTTCAGAACTGTTTAGCCATATTTACATTGAACCTTATGGGGGAAATTTACCTCGTGGTACAACCAAATTCAGAGGGTGGAACGGATTAACCGTATTTACATTGAACCTTATGGGAAACTTTACCTCGACTTGAGACCAACTCGAGTTGCAACCAGGGTCATGGAACGGATTAAGTTCCTAACTAGAGGTACCACTGTATCTTTGGTTTCAGCCCTTAGAAAACTGCCTTATGCTGTGTTAATCCAGTGATTTCTCTCAAGCAGCATTATGAGCATTGACACTGATCACCAACAGTGATCATATATATAATGAATAATGTATTTTTCTGTTCAGTGTATGAGTTGCTGCCTCCATTGTCCCAGCAACTTTAGGCAATAAGTAACATATTAAAATAATAAAATGAGTAGCAGATGGGGTCATGGTGGGGACTGTGTTGCTTTGCCTGTAGGTGACGTGATTGGGTTTTTTTTAATTTGTATTAAACAAGTAAAATATCCAATTTACATAAAACAATACAAAACATAAAAATCAGACAGACATCTAAAAGCCTTTTACAAAAGACATACCTTAAACAAAACAAAACAAATAAACAGAAAAAAGAAAAGAAAAAGAAAAAACCACGTAAGCAAACAAAGAAACTTCCTACTTTCCTTTTGAGGAAATTATTACTAATGATATAAACATTTTCTGTATTTAATTTCATTCTTATTATTTCAATATTATAATATATCCATTTGTATATTTTGTGTTTTCTCAATATAGTCCAGGAAGGGTTTCCAATTATTTTGAGATTTGTCCATATTATTGTCCTTTATTATTGTTCTGTAAGTTTTGCCATCTGGACCAAATCAAGAACTTTTATCGTCCATTCTTCTATTGTGGGTATATAATCTTCTTTCCAATGTTGTGCATATACAATTCTAGCTGCGATAATTAGATGTAATCATATTTTCCCATGTTTCTGTTGGAGTTGATTGTCCATAAATCCTAATAGATAAAATTCCGGCTTTTTCTCAATATTTATCTTTAACATAATACCAATAATCTTATGAATTCCATCCCAATATTTTTTTGCTCTTCTACAGGTCCACCAGATATGGAAAAATGTTCCTGTTTCCGTTTTACATTTCCAACAAACATTTGTTATATTCTATTCATTTTACATAATTTTTCTGGGGTAATATACCACCTAAACATCATTTTATAGAAGTTTTCTTTTAAGTTATAACTAAGTGTAGTTTTTAAGTCTTTTGTCCACATCTTTACCCATTCCTCATATTTAATTTCATAACCAAAATTTTCTTCTCACTTAATCATACAATCCTTAATTTTGAATTTGTCTGTTTTAATTTGTAACAATTTTTTATAGATTTTTGATATAAGATGGTCTTCCTCCTTCAGTAATGTTTTATCCCATTTATCGAATTTTTTGGAAAATGTAAAACTTTTTGTATCTTTTTTAAATTGTACTACTAGCTGGGCATATGTAAACCAATTACAATCGTGTCCCTCCTTCGTTAATTCTTCCCTTGATTTCATTGAGTATTTTAATTCTTTGAATTTTAATAAATCTTCATCTTTAAGCCAATTCATATTTTCCCCGTTATCATTTCATGAGGTAGCCTCTTGAGGAGAGGTCCATAGCGGTAAACTAGGTAACAAAATTTGTTTATATTTGTCCCAAATTTTAAGTAGTGATTTTCTTCTGACATGGTTTGTGAATAATTTATTAGCTTCCATCTTGTTATACCATAAATAACCATGCCATCCAAATGTATTATTATGACCCTCCAAATTTAATAATTTACTATTCTTTAAGGTAATCCAATCTTTTAACCATACTAGTCCACACGCTTCGTAGTACAATTTTAAATCTGGTAGACCTAAACCTCCTCTTTCTTTTGAATCTTGTAATATCATAAATCTTATCCTTGGTTTTTTTCCTTTCCATATGAATTTTGATATATCTTTTTGCCATTGTCTAAATATTTTGTCGGTTATAACTATTGGGATAGTTTGAAAAAGAAACAAAATTCTAGGCAAGATATTCATCTTAATCGTAGATATTCTACCCATCAAAGATAATTGCATACATTCCCATCTGGCTAAATCTTGTTTTATTTCCTTCCAAACTTTTACATAGTTATTTTGGAATAGATCAACATTCTTTGATGCTATTTCAATACCTGGATATTTTATTTTCTTAACATTTTGAAAGCCAGATTTAATTTCAAGAGTTTTCTGATCCCTTGTAGACATATTCAGATTCATCATTTTGCTCTTTTGTTCCTTTATTTTAAAACCAGCCAATTCTCCGTATTCTTGCAATGTCTTTAGCAATTTATCTATTGACTTTATGGGATCTTGGAGAGTAATAACCAGGTCATCTGCAAAGGCTCTTAGTTTATAAATTTCCTTTTTAATCTTTATACCTTGTATATCTTTATCCCCTCTTATCTTATCTGTAAGTACCTCCAAAACTAGAATAAATAATAATGGGGATGATGGACATCCTTGCCTTGTGCCTTTTTCTATAGTGCAATCATCTGTTGCATCCTGGTTAACTATAATCTTAGCCTTTTGTATTGTATATATAGCTTTTATTGCTTTTATAAAATTTTCTCCAAAATCTCTAATCTCTAATATTTTAAATAAAAATTCCCAATTCAGATTATCAAATGCCTTCTCTGCATCGAGGAATAATAACATAATTTGCTTTTCATTGTGAATATGAGCATATTCAATTACATTTACTACCGTTCTTATGTTATCTTTAATATTTCTTTGAGGTAAAAATCCATTTTGGTCTTTATTTATTATTTCTTGGAGAATTTTCTTTAATCTATCTGATAAAGTTGTAGTGAAAATTTTATAATCACTATTTAATAGTGAGATGGGTCTATAATTTTTGCATAAAGTTGGGTCCTGATTTTCTTTTGGAATTAAAGCAATATTTGCTTCTGTCCAAGATGTAGGGATTTTTTTACCCATTAATATCGAATTTACTAGGTCCCTAAAGGGTTCAATCAACATTTCCTGAAATTGTTTATAGTATATTGCCGAAAAGCCATCTGGTCCTGGGGTTTTCCCCGTCTTCAATTTTTTGATTGCATCTTTGATTTCTTGTATTGTGATAGGATTGTTAACCATTTCTTTATGATCCTGCGTTATTTTCTTTAAGTTGCGCTTTTTAAAATATATTTCTATTTTGTCCTCTGATATATTTTGTTGTTTATACAAATTTGAGTAAAAATTGTGAAATGCTTTTTTAATATTTTTATTATCTAATAACTCCCTTTCATTTTCATAATATTTCTTTTCTCTCTGTCTTTCCTTAATTTAAATGCTAGCCATCTTCCCACCTTATTCGCATGTTCCAAGTTTTTTTGTTTACTAAATCTTATTTTCTCCTCTATATCTTCGGTCATAAATATATTTGTTTGTTGTTGTAATATTTTAAGTTGTTGTTTTAAATTCTCATCATTCGCTTGAGTTTGCAGATCCTTTTCTTTATTCTTAATTTGGTCCATTAAACGTTGAAATTTTTGTTGGTTAGCCTTTTTTAGATTGCTATTTAGAGATATAAAAAGACCTCTCATATATGCTTTACTTGCATCCCATACTGTATCAATATTTACCTCATTATTTAAATTTGTTTCACAAAATTCTTTTAATTTTTTTGCAACCTTCTACTTTTTTTTCATTTCTCAACAGAGCTTCATTTAATCTCCATCTATAAGCTCTGGTATGAATATTTAATATTAAGTGCACGGGATTATGGTCTGAGAAAAACTTGGGAAGGATAGATGTGTCTTTAATTTTGTTTGTTAAGCTAGTAGAGACCCATGTCATGTCAATTCTTGAAAATGACTTAAATCTATTTTGCGTTGTGTTTTTTTGTAAAATCTTCCAACATTGTCCTTAACCATTCCCCCTCCCCAATTTCCGATCCCCTTCTCTGCTGCTTTCTTTTTTTCATTTTATATTCTTATAATATTATTGATAATATCTTATTTCTTATTTCTATAACTGTAACACAATTCTATATCTTATTTCTATACCCCTAAATAACTATCCCCTAACCTCTTATATACTTAACTTCATCTATACCTTAGTCTATAGCTTGGTTAGATATTTGTTCTTTAAGTCTCAATATCAGTCTGCATATCAGTTTCACTTTTCCTTGAAGAAGATGGCGTCCGGAAATAATTAATTAAATGATTTTCAATATCTATTCTTAATCCCAAACGGAAAAGTTTTCATTCAGAATCTTACGACATATTCCTCTTCTGGAAAGTTTTCTTTAAGTTCTTTCTTTGTTCAATTAAATATTTATAAGTAGAAGAGCTGGCGATGCTGTCTCAGCGGTTAGGCTGCTTACACGCAGCTCGTAGTTTTCCTCCCTTCAGTCTCTTGGCTTCCCTGCTCGTTCTTAATACAGCAGAGTCAAAAGGCAAATACTCTGCTGTTTTTGCCGTCCCGAAGCCGCAGGAGGTCTCTATCAGAAGCGCTCTTCCCCGGCGCTCCTGCCGTCTTTCGCTCGTTCTCCGTACTCCGCGAAGACTGGTACTTTTCCGCAATGTAGTTCTTCTCCCTGTGCGAGATCTTCTATTCTCGCCCAGTCGCCCCACTCGTCCTGGTGACATGACTGTTTTATTGCTGTTTTCCCATTGTTTTTATTGTAAGCCTCCTAGACTTATTGTATAAAAGCTAGGTGACCATAAAAATCAACCAACCAACCAACCAATCAATCAATCAATCAATCAGCAGTCAAGAAGAAAAACCTATACAAACTACTTTTACTATAGTGGGGACGAAAATGCCAAGAACACCACGGGTAATATCTAAGAAATTAGACATTCTAATAATATCTATTCTAAGAAACTAAGATGAAACAATGCAGGTAACGGAGCTAACCAGGTAGGCCAATCAGAAACAGGGACATAAACAACTCTGATCAAGAGAGGTCAGGCAGGCTGCCCCACGTGGAAAGCTGGCAAACCCATTCTCTGGGGTCAGATTCTTGATGATGTTACCTAGTTTGGTAATGAAACGTTTGCAAGAAGAAAACCAAACTCAGGCACGCCAAGATCCCAGTATTTCAACCCTGAGCTGCATATGTACTCAATGGTTTTCCCCGTGACACTCTCTGGAAGTGAAAGTTGGACTTTAAAGAAGCGCGGGCATTGCCATTTTTGAACTTTGGTATTGGAGAAAAGTCCTGAGAATACCATAAAGAGCTAAGAAAACAAACAAATGGATCATCGAGCAAATCAACCCAGAGTTTTTTCTCGAGCCAAAATGATCAGGCTGAAATTATCCTACTATGGACACATGATGCGAAGACCCAGCTCTCTGGGGAAGGCTCTAAGGCTACATGGTCACTAAGCCACTGACTTGTTGGGACACAATCATGATCAACAATTCAGTCATTGGGCCTCCTGAAAAAATAAATCAGAGACATTTTGGCACTTTTCTAAACAAGAACAGGGTTGGGAGCATTAGATAGGGATTAAGGTGTTGGACTTGTACAGGGGAGACCCAGCTTCTAACATGAAATCAGGACACCGTCATCCAGCATGTAGTAGGTAACACATGCAGGATAGAGATTGATAGTGGGACAGCAAACATTATGCTGGTCAAGTTTTCTGCCCAAAAAGGAAAGTAGGGAGGACTAGAGAAAGTCTGCTTGATTGCTAGCTGCCACAATCTACTAATGTGAATAGCTTGACTCTGTTGCAGTCACACAACATCCTTGACCTGGGTAGTGAATGAATCCTTTTCGTGTTTTGTTCAGCATCCTATGAGCAAAACGTTATGGTTAATACTAATCAAGCCAAAAAGAGAGATGAATGTGGCATCAGGTTTGCACTGAGCTGATTTTTTAATATCTGCTTTTGGAAAGGGAGCAGTGTTTATTTTGGGCGGTATCTGTTATTACCCTTTGTTCAAAAGCCATTCTTTGACTTAAAACAATATTTTTTTTATGGCTAAAAAATAAAATGCAAGCACCTAGATTTACAACAGAGATGGTCACTATTACAAAATAGATCTACCAGGGTTACGTTTGCAAGAGCCTCCTCCTACTCCTTGTGCCTCAACTCACTTGATTAAGTACTTCTTATCAATACTCCTTCATGTTCAGTTCTTTATAGGGAAGGAATGCGTACAGGGAGATCTGTTTAGTTTCTTCTTCCTTTCCATTGTTTGTTAACTTGTTAGTAAACAGCAAAACTGTAGCACACGTGGCACAAGATTGCTGAATTGATTTAAAACCAGAATCAATTAAATGTACTGGACATGTTATCAAAAAGGCCATGGTGTCAAATTGAAAGTACACCAAGAAGCTGCATCATTCTTGAGGTTCTTCCTCAATTGCACACCCTGTGGAATGGGTTTTGTCTAAAGTCCTTATAGCTTTGCAGCCTGCTTCTGCTCCAGTTGTCAGGCCTGCATTCTGATCGGCCTTTTCTGCATGGATGCTCTTGCGGGCTTGGTCCCTGCCGTTCAGTCATCACGGATTCTCCTCCTCTCCCACTTCCACTGAGGCACAGACTATGAAAGACATTTGAATATTGACAGAGCATTGTAAAAGCACAAAGCTACCCTGGATGTCATAGCACATGTGATTAGGTCAAGATTCCTTCCATGTGCTGCTTTATCAATGTGTTTCTACCAGTGACGCTTTGCCGGGTAATTAATAGGCATGTCCTCCATGAATATGTTTATTGCTTTTGAAAAGCTCTCCAGGTCAGTGGCTTGCCTCCAATGATAAAGCACGGCTCGATTTATAAATTCTTTTGTTAAAGAATTCATTAATTTTTAAAATTAATTTATATTTTTATTAAATTAATTAGTTTTTTGTAAATTTATAAAGTTGTATTAATGTGGGCTGTGCATATTTTGGGAATGATTTGGATGCGATGCTTTGGAACATGTGGCACCTCTCTAAAGGAGATGCATGTAACCCTAACATAACTCACACCCTGAAAAACGACGGGCTCTTTTAATGCGTCGGCTCCTTAAACCAGCCACATCTTCAATGAGACCCATCAAACCAGCTCTCTCTTTTTCAGGCACAAAAGCCTGAAAAAGGTCACAGTTGCTTTAAGCAGGTGGTGCACTCTGGCATGGTCTAAAGCACCTCCTCTGAAGAATGTCTGAAGTGTTAGTAGCCTAATGTTTATATGATATTTTATATATTTAAATTGATTGATTATGTGCCATCAAGTTATTGGGCCTTCACATGATGTGTTCGAAGAAGGACAATTTGAGCCTGGTCATGTGTGCCTTGAGTGAGAATGCTGGGTTGTTTTATTCAATAATTTATTTGGTTTTTTTTTTTGGCTGTCCAAGAAGTGTTCTCCAACAACAGAGTTCAAAAGCATCCATACTCTCCCTATCCTGCTTCTTCAAGTCCAACTTTTACTTCCATAGAATATCACAGGAAACACCATGATCTTTGTAGGTATCAACCCATCATGGCGTCTGAATATCATTTCCAAGCCTTCATGCCTGATCTACTGAGTCTTAGTCTGCGGCATATTTCTTGACTGCTTGTTGATGGTTGATCCTAAAGGGCAGAACTAGCTACCGCTTTGATATCTTCATTGTCAATTCTAAGGCTGGTTGTTGTACCTGTTGTCGTTAGTTGGGTCTTCTCGATATTTAATTTTAGTCCCATTTTTTCACTGTGCTCTTTGACTTTTACTACTAAGGCTTGCAGATCCCTTGCATTTTCTGCTATCAGGGTAGCGTCATCAGCATAGCACCAGTTATTGAAGTTTATTCCTTTCGTTTTAAAATCCCACTCGTCTTTTTCCAATCCAGCTTCCCTTAATATATATTCAGCATGTCGGTTGAGTGAATAAGGGGAGAGTAGGCAGCCTTGTCTGTCTCCTTTGCCAACCTGGAAGCCATCCGACTGCATTTCAACTAGAATCGCATAGATGTATCGATTCCAAGTCCCAATACAATTATCCTTTTAGTTCACATCATAGTCCCAGTACAACTGCCCAGAAGTATCCACCATCAATCACACGGCTTTCTCAGTGGGATGAACTGGGAGGTACCTGTATCCTGAGGAATGCCTCTTCCAGTCCTCCTGTTTTAGTGCAGTTGTTCGTTAACTTGTTAGTAAGCAGCAAAACTGTAGCACATGTGGCACAAGATTGCTGAACTGATTTAAATCCAGAACCAATTAAATGCACTGGACGTGTTATCCAAAAGGCCGTGGCGTCAAACTGAAAGTACACCAAGAAGCTGCAGCATTCTTGAGGTTCTTCCTCAACTGCACATCCTGTGGAATGGGTTTTGTCTAAAGTCCTTATAGCTTTACAGCCCTCTTCTCGTTCATGTTGAGTTCTTTATAGGGAAGGAATGCGTATAGAGAAACCTATTTAGTTTCTTCTTTCTTTCCATTGTTTGTTATCTTGTTAGTAAACAGCAAAATTGTAGCACACGTAGCACAAGATTGCTGAACTGATTTGAAAACACAATCAATTAAATGTGTTGGAAATGCATTTCCAGTACAATTGCTGAAAAATACCCACAGTCAATCATACTGCTTTCTCAGTGGAAGGAACACCTTTGGCCTAAGGAATGCCCCTTCTGGTCCTCCTGTTTTAGTGCAGATGTATGCTTAACTAGTATAGGTTAGGTGGAAAGGTTTCTCACATCTATCTATCATCTATCTATCTACCATCTATCTATTTTCTTATTTTCTTATGTTTACTTAACAATAAAAAAGACGTTTTAATAGATTTTTAGATTATATGTTTGTCTTTCCTGCGCATCTAAAAGAGAAAAATCTCCAAAATACTCTTCTGCTTTATGGTCTGGATATTGTTGAAAAAGATTTCTGTTGTAAATGTGGGCTTTATAGAGAACTCATGATCTCCAGGCTCAAAATAAACTAAATCATCCCGCTGTCCATCCAAAGCCACGTCTCTCATTCCAGTTTCCAGTTCTGAAGATGGCCTTACTTCACACCGCGTAACATTGTCAATATTCTTATTTTCAATATCCAATTTTGTTTCCAAATCAATATCACTATCAAATCTGTCTAATTTTTTCTCAAAGGCTTCAAATTTAGTTTTTATCAATTGTAAAATTCTAGTAGTGAAATCTTCCAGTAAATGTGTAAGTGTCTCTTTCAATTCCGTTTGCTGAACTGCGGCCATAACAAGCCTTGGAGACAAGGGGGAAAAAATGGGTAAAAAGCAAGGTCTCAGAGTACCCTTGTTTACAAAGCTCCTCCAATCAACATCATAGCAAAGTTTTTTAAAAAAGCAGCTTTCCCACAGAAATCTTGAACCAGCAATCTCAAGCTTCAATCTCACTAGTACAGATTCAACAAGATTAACTTTTTAAAGTCCAAAAAGAGAATTCACTTGTTTCATAAAAACACCCAATAATTCAGCCCTTTGAATCTTTGCTCAATATATACTGTATTTTTCCGACAATAAGACGCCCCCATGTACAAGACGACCCCCACTTTTCCAGCCCAAAATTAAAAAATCAATATTTTAAAGATAGTGCAGAACACATTTTTATTTAGTAATTAGTTA
This sequence comes from Python bivittatus, assembly GCF_059951505.1. Classification (NCBI taxonomy): domain Eukaryota; kingdom Metazoa; phylum Chordata; class Lepidosauria; order Squamata; family Pythonidae; genus Python; species Python bivittatus. The sequence continues at coordinate 6,539,239 of NW_028277095.1, read as the reverse complement.
ACATTGAGCTGATACACTTGGTGGGAAGAGGTCCAAACCGTCTCTCTGCAGCTCTATTTCCAGGCTCTTTTGCTTAACTGATTACATTCAAGCACGAGTGAAACTGCAGATAGCTTGTCTCTGCAATCAGCCTACCTCTAATCGGTTTGTTCAGCATCAGCTGACATCAGTTACGCCAGGCTTGTGATTGGAGGAAGTCTGTTTGGGAGACAAGCTATTTCACTCGTGATTGGAGGCTAGCAATAGGAGGAAGCCTCTCTGCAGAAACAAAGTTTGGCAGTTTGGAACTGCGCGATTCTCGGCTGACTTCCTTGAATAAGACGCCCTTCAGTTTTTAGGGTAAGGATTTTAGAAAAAAGTATCATCTTATAGTCGGAAAAATACGGTAGATCCCAAAGTCCAAACCAGGTTTTTTTATTAAGTAAGCGTTGAAAATATGAAAAGCACCTAGAAGATACTCTTATCTGTTGCTGAAAAAAACCTCTCTTCATCTGAAAGAGTAATAGAACGTTTCAAATGTGTTTTAGAAACGGGGAGGTCGGCTTTAGTGTCCTAAATTTCGGCTACGCCACAGCCTCGACCAAGGTGGAGAAAGCCCGTCTCCCAGCCACTCACCGCAAGTCGATCACAAAGACGTCTGCTCCGGGGTCTCCTCGCAAGAAACGGCTGTCCGGAGAGCATCTGGGTTGATTTCATGGATACTCCTGTACATCCGGAGAATTCTGCAGGCTACAGGGATCCTGCCCTAAGCCCCACAGCTACTGCGTCGAATCCCAACCAGACGAATCGGTTATATTCTTGTCAACAAGAAACAATCATTTAGACATGCCCTCACGGCATTTATGTTGTTGGAGATGCAGTGAAATTAACACTTTATTTACATATATTGTTCCATTTCGGTAAAAAGCAGTTAAATGTATTAATGCTGACATTTAATATTTTCAGATGTACATTCTTTCTCTATGACATAGGAGTTGAGTTAGCCCTCCTTCCCTCCCTCCCTCCCTCCCTCCCTCCCTCCCTCTCATACACATAAACTTTCACATACACATATACAGAGCCTCGCATTTCTTCCACATTTTGTGGCTTTTGTGCCCTAGACGAACACAGAGGGCTGGATTCACAAAACAGAGAAAACACTTTCGTGTCCACTGTTTGCCTTCCCAGAACAACCTTGCTAACTGTCATGAGCCCAAAAGGCTGGACAGGCTGGACTTTGGTCTGACCCAACCAGATTCTCTTATGGCCCTTCCAGAGACCCCGCCTCAGGCTTGTCCTTCCATCCATGACCCACATATAGAAAAGAACCCATGAGATCAAACCTTTACAAATTCCAAACCATTTGAACATATTATAGAGACATCAAGGACCTAGCACCCCAGCGATGGCTCTCTTTGAACCAAGGTTTCCCTAGTCTTAGCCCAACATTTATACCACTGCACTCTGCTGTTCTTCATGAGATGTCTCTTTAGCAAACGCAATCATCCTTGTCTAGTAACCCTCCTTCTAGATAAAAACGTGAATAAATATGAATTGAAGAACCTTGTTGTGTGATCTCCAGTTCCAGTATTACCATGTTCAGAGCATGTCTTTTGAATTTCTGAAGATAGTGCCATTAAAAACCAATATCAAGTTGTTATTTCATAAGAAGAAAAGTCCAGAAAAAGACTAAGATGCTTATGTGAGAGATTTATTCAGGTTCTTCTATGTGAAGAGATGAGAATCCAAGCTTAGGGACAAGGCTTTGATGGGTCATCAAGCTGATAGAATTCATATTCACATGTTTCTGGATTTACCACTCCTTTGCATCCTGCTCTTCGTTCAATACCAGTGGGTCTTTAAAGGAAAAAAAGGGGGGGAGGGGGAGAAGGAGGAAGAAGAAGAGGTTGTGGTCAAAGTTCACCTTAATTGGACTTGAGATCTTCTAAAGACCCCTAACATCATCTGCCACTCTGGAACGTCAACAGAACTCTTGAAACATCCTGGGAGAAAAGTTGATTCACCCAAGGCTTTGCTTGATTCCAAAAACCAGTTCTTGGAAATCCTCCTATGCATGGAGAAATCTCAAGATTGACACACCCAGGGAATTGATTTTGGATGCCCCGGTGTTTTCTTGTACAAGCATAATGAGCTTGTTGCAGACACACAAATATGCCCAGCAAGAGGGACAAAACCACAACACATGTGTTCCCCAGTGCTTAGCAGGCAGGAAAAAGGAAGGAAAGCAGGGGACAAATCCTGCTCCCTCCCAACCCCAGTTGCTCTATTCCCTATTTCACCCAACATTCCTGGGTCTCCACATAATGCTTCTTCCTCAGAGTTGGGAAGATAAACATATGGCTGAACGTCTCAAGAGTTCCCACGCCAGAGAGAAATAGATCACATACTGACATAGATTAGCCATGGATGATTATCATGAAATATAATTACCATCTACTGAAAAACCTTCATAGAAGGTTTATCTAGGTATCTGGGTCCATGAATATGTGCTTTCTCAACAAACATGTCTGGCTTAACTTAAGAGAAAACATGTACGAATTAACATAACCAGTGCCTGCCTGGAACCTTTTCCTACCTGGTGCAGCACGACATCCTGTGTCTGAGGCACTTGCATCTCAAACAATGAGCTGTATTCCAGGTGGACCCAAGGAGATGCCTTCTCCCATCATATCGATCAACGCAGGTGTTTGGCCTCACTGCTTTACTGTACCTAAGAGAAAAGACTCCAGTTGAACCTGCAGCTGCACCCAAATACCAAACCATACTGAGAAACCAGCTCCTACAGTTGGACGTTGCTAGGAGAAATCTACTGTTGGACAAATGTGACAAGGATATAAATTATCTGCACTGGCTGCATACCATTTAATTTTACTTATTTATTAGATTAGTAAGGACCTGTGATTATCCAAGGACTTCCGTATTAATGCAGAAGGTATTTTCTCGCCCAGTTAGGACACTTTTGATGGAATCCTGAAATTAAGCAAGCAACATTTCTCCTGGCATTTCTAGACCTTTGCAAGCCATAAAATAATTATTTGCTCAGATGAATAAGGAGCTTGGTTACCATTTTTATCCTCAGGCAGATTGAAGCAGTCTCCTTGACATGTAGCCAGCGTGAAAGAGAAGATGATCAGGCTGAAGAAGACTCTCTGAGAAAGGACCACAAGAAAAGATCAGCCACCAGAGAACTTACTAGTTGTCTGAGGAACTGGCTGTTCAAAGTCTTTCTAATGTTCTCTTTCATAATGTGCTGGTCTTGTTCACGAACTTTGGAAAAAGCCCTTGAGGTTAAGTTTACCATCTTGTGAGTATTTGGATCTCCTACTAAATAGCTATAAAATAAACAATATCCGCTTGAGCTCTTGCCCAAAAGTCACACCAACAAAGTCGGGATTTTGCACTCATCCCACACACCCCAAAATGCTATTCATTGCTTTTGCTACTAGTTCCTTTTGTACTATCCCCCTTCTGGGGTTCCAAAGAACCTCTGATGGCATTTGATCTTCACGTATTTATGTATTTCTTTCTTGTTGTTCAGTCGTTAAGTCGTGTCCGACTCTTCGTGACCCCATGAACCACATCGCGCCAGGCCTTCCTGTCCTTCACTGCCTCCCTGAGTTTGCTCAGTTTCATGCTCATTGCTTCAGGGATGCTATCTAACCATCTCATCCTCTGCCGTCCTCTTCTCCTTTTGCCTTCAATCTTTCCCAGCATCAGGGTCTTTTCCAAAGAGTCCTCTCTTCACATTAGGTGACCAAAGTATCTGAGCTTGAGCTTCATTATCAATCCTTCCAATGAGCAATCAGGGTTGATTTCCTTTAAAATTGACTGGTTTGACCTCCTAGCAGTCCAGGGGACTCTCAAGAGTCTTCTCCAGCACCACAGTTCAAAGGCATCAATTCTTGGGCGCTCAGCCTTCTTTATGGTCCAGCTCTCACAGCCATACATTACTACTGGAAAAACCATAGCTTTGACTATGTGGATCTTTGTTGGCAAGGTGACGTCTCTGCTTTTTAATATGCTATCTAGGTTTGCAATAGCTTTCCTCCCAAGGAGCAAGCGTCTTTTAATTTCATGGCTGCAGTCTCCGTCTGTGGTGATCTTGGAGCCCAAATAAATGAAGTCTGTTACTGCTTCCATTTCTACCCCTTCAATTTGCCAGGAATTGATGGGTCCAGATGCCATGACCTTAGTTTTTTTAATGTTGAGTTTCAAGCCAGCTTTCGCACTCTCCTCTTTCACGCTCATCAAGAGGCTCTTTAGTTCTTCTTCACTTTCTGCCATTAGGGTGGTATCGTCTGCATAACTGAGGTTATTGATGTTTCTCCCTGCAATCTTAATTCCGGCTTGTGATTCTTCCAGCCTGACATTTCTCATGATGTACTCTGCATATAGGTTAAATAAGCAGGGTGACAGTATACAGCCTTGTCGTACTCCTTTCCCTATTTTGAACCAATCGGTTGTTCCGTGACCGGTTCTAACTGTTGCTTCTTGGCCCGCATACAGATTTCTCAGGAGACAGGTAAGATGGTCTGGTACCCCCATCTCTTTAAGAATTTGCCACAGTTTGTTGTGAACCACACAATCAAAGGCTTTTGCATAGTCAATGAAGCAGAAGTAGATGTTTTTCTGGAACTCTCGTGCTTTCTCCATGATCCAGCAAATGTTGGCAATTTGATCTCTAGTTCCTCTGCCTCTTCGAAACCCAGCTTGTACATCTGGTAGTTCTCGGTTCACGTACTGCTGAAGCCTAGCTTGTAGGATTTTGAGCATGACCTTGCTAGCATGTGAAATGAGTGCAATTGTGCAATAGTTTGAGCATTCTTTGGCATTGCCCTTCTTTGGAATTGGAACGTAAACTGACCTTTTCCAATCCCGTGGCCACTGTTGCGTTTTCCAAACTTGCTGGCATATTGAGTGCAGCACTTTAACACCATCATCTTTTAGTATTTTAAATAACTCAGCTGGAATACTGTCATCTCCACTAGCTTTGTTGTTAGCAATGCTTCCTAAGGCCCACTTGACTTCACTCTCTAGGATGTCTGGCTCAAGGTCAGTGACCACACCAGCATGGACATCAGGGACATTAAGATCTTTCTTGTATAGTTCTTCTGTGTATTCTTGCCACCTCTTCTTAATCTCTTCTGCTTCTGTTAGGTCCCTGCCTTTTTTGTCCTTTATCATGCCCATCTTTGCACTAAACGTTCCTTTGATATCTCCAATTTTCTTGAAGAGATCTCTAGTCTTCCCCATTCTATTGTTTTCCTCAATTTCTTTGCATTGTTCATTTAAGAAGGCCTTCTTATCTCTCCTTGCTATTCTCTGGAAATCTGCATTCAGTTGCTTATATCTTTCCCTTTCACCCTTGCTTTTCACATTCCTTCTTTCCACAGCTATTTGTAAAGCCTCATCAGACAGCCATTTTGCTTTCTTGCATTTCTTTTTCCTTGGGATGGTTTTAGTTGCTGCCTCCTGTACAATGTTACGGACCTCCGTCCATAGTTCTTCAGGCACTCTGTCTACCAAATCTAATCCTCTAAATCTATTCATCACCTTCACGGTGTACTCACAAGGAATATGATCTAAGTCATACCTAAGTGGTCTAGTGGTTTTCCCTACATTCTTCAATTTAAGCCTAAATTTTGCAGTAAGAAGCTCATGATCTGAGCCACAGTCAGCTCCTGGTCTTGTTTTTGTTGTCTGTATAGAGCTTCTCCATCTTTGGCTGCAAAGTATGTAATCAATCTGGTTTCGGTATTGACCATCTGGTGATGTCCATGTGTAGAGTCGTCTCTTGTGTTGTTGGAAAAGAGTGTTTGCTATGACTAGCTTGTTCTCTTGACAGAACTCTATTAGCCTTTGCCCTGCTTCATTTTGTGCTCCAAGGCCAAACTTGCCTGTTATTCCGATTACTCCTTAACTTCCTAATTTAGCATTCCAATCCCCTATGATGAAAAGGACATCTTTTTTTGGTGCTAGTTCTAGAAGGTGTTGTAGGTCTTCATAGAAGCGGTCAACTTCAGCTTCTTCGGCATCAGTGGTTGGGGCATAGACTTGGATTACTGTGATGTTGAATGGTTTGCCTCGGATACGCACTGAGATCATTCTGTCGTTTTTCAGGTTGTACCCCATTACTGCCTTTCCCACTCTCTTATTGACTGTGAGTGCAACTCCATTTCTTCTAAGGGTTTCTTGGCCACAGTAGTAGATATAATGGTCACCTGAATTAAATTCACCCATTCCCGTCCATTTCAATTCACTGATTCCCAAGATGTCGACGTTCAATCTTGTCATCTCATGTTTGACCACATCCAGCTTGCCTTGGTTCATAGATCTTACGTTCCAGATACCTATACAATATTGTTCTTTACAGCATCGGACCTTCTTTTCGCTTCCAGATACATCCACAGCTGAACGTCCTTTCGGCTTTGGCCCAGCCGCTTCACTCTTTCTGGAGTTACTTGGAATTGCCCTCCGCTCTTCCCCAGTAGCATATTGGATACCTTCCGACCTGAGGGGCTCATCTTCCGGCGTCATATCTTTTAGCCTTTTAACATTGTCCATGGGGTTTTCTTGGCAAGGATCCTGGAGTGGGTTGCCATTTCCTTCTCCAGTGGACCACATTTTGTCAGAACTCTCTGTCATGACCTGTCTGTCTTGAGTGGCCCTGCACGGTATAGCTCATGGCTTCACTGAGTTACGCAAGCCCCTTCGCCACGACAAGGCAGTGATCCATGAAGGGGTATGTATTTCTACCTTTATTTTATCTAAACAATGTACAGAATGATCCCCCTATTATTTTCCCCCTGGCCACGACCCTGTAAGTGGTTCAGTTGAGAGAGAGAGACTGTCCGAAAGCATCCATCTCATTCCTCCAGCCATCCCCTTGTTAGGTCCAAGTCTGATCAAGCTCTTGTTGCAAAGGGGGAGCAAACAATTGTACTTACCATGCTGGCTTTGGGGAATATCCAGGAAACTCTTGTAGGGAAGAACAGCAAGGAGTCGCACTTCTCTCTGAGGTCAGCAAGAAATGCTGTCTGATTTATACCATTTATACAAAAGATGGCCATGTACAAACACAGACCGCCTCTTGTGTGCTTTTTTCCAAATCTGGGTGAAGGTTGTGCCAGAATAGCCACTGCCCGAGGCAAAATATTTGCTTGATAAATAGCTGGTGGGTGTTTTGTAGATGTGATAAAGTATTTCATCAACTTCAAAGCAACATGGTAAGAAGAAACCCAAACTATGCCCAGATCGAAAATCTCCAGCAGAACGTGAGAGGTTCAAGCAGTCAGAATTGCAGCCTTCTCCCCACCTTCACCCAGATTGCCCCTGCCCATCTGGAGTCCTCAAGATCGTAGACCCCAAGATGGCAATTGGCTATCCTACTCTTGGAAGGGGGACTTCCTCATACTATTTCCCAGGATCTCACAAGCCAGAATCATCCTTGGGTGCCTTCAGCCTGTGTTGGCCCTGCACGCTGGCTCTCTGCGCTCTGGCGCTGCTTGAGGGGGGCTGCGTCCTCTCCTATCTGTCTCTGGTAAGAGACCTTTCTGTTAAGGGTGCAAACAGCTGCTTTGCTACCACTCTTGGTCTTTTCTGAGACAAGATACCCCCATTCCAGGAATACCGAGATGGCTTCCTCCAGGTGGTTATTGGCCCAGAGCAGCAAGAAGATTCCATAATTATCTGTTTCCAGACATTGTGCAGATGTTTGCATTGGCCACAGATGTTGCTGTGAACCAGTCCTAGAGAGTAGGATCTTTCTTCCTTCTCAAGAACTCTGGCTTGGATGTCTTTTGCTCTTGAACGGCAGGAGCACCACTTGACTGAGCCCTGCAGGGCTTTGCAGGATTCTTCAAGCCTTTGGCTAAATTCTTGAGTCTTATGCCCCTTCTTTTGTGTCGGAAGCTTAAATCCCCTTTTTGACTGTCTTGTTTTGCTATTCTGCCTTTTTCCTGCACAATGTGATTCAAACAGTCCATTTTCCTGGGGGGTGTCATTCATAAGTAATGCTTCATTTTGGGTCACATCTCAGTGATGGTTTTTAAACTTGACTTCACGCCCTTTCTGTATCACACAGTTTACCTAAAGCAGCCTGGATTGCAAATCTGACACATTCAATGCATCCTTAACTGTTAAGTTGATTTCCTATACTTTACTTCCAACACAAGAGATCTTTCCTAGTGAAGTAAGGCTTGGAGACCTTCTCTGTAACTTTTATTACTTACATTATGATTTAGAGTTCCTTTTTCTGATGGTGGAATGCCTCATTGTCTCTGAAATGTTTAGGCTGGTGTTTCAGGTTTATTCTCTCTCTGAAGTGTTGTCAGGCCAGTGTTCCTGGTTTTGTTTCCTTAGGAGAATAGGTTAGCAAGTGATCCAGGGCTTTAAAGTGGGACTGCAGTTTCTCCTTCTATCTGGCTTTGCAAATTTGCAAGTCTAAAGCAATGTTTGGTTTTTCCTTTTCAGAGTTCAACAAATTAAAATCTTGTCTATGATTTATTACAAAATTAAGATCTGCTGTATCTCTTATTTCTAGGGCATGAATGATGCTTTATTAGCTTTTTGGCAGAGAGTATAGGAACAAAGCAAATAACACTTCTAGCCATATAATCCTGCCTTTCAAATTTGCTGCCATCACTTGCTTTTAATGGTTGTGCTCATTATTCTTATTCTTCTTCCCTCGGGTAATTTGTTACACAGAGGTCTGTAAAAATCATTTTTTGAAACTATTAATTTTTTATGATACAGGTTTGAAAGAATTCTCCAGATAACATTGCCTTGATGTAGGGTTCATGAGAGCAAGTTTTGTGTCATGGTTAAGGCATCAAACTAGAGACCCGGAGACAGTGATTACTAGTCCTGCTTTAGACACAAAGGCAGCTGGGTGACTTTGGCCCAGTCATGCTCTGTCAGCCCTAGGAAGCAAGGTCTTGACAAGAAAACAGCATAGACTTGTCCAGGTAGTCCCCAGGAGTTTGTAAGGAATGCCCCGTTCGTCAAGAGAAACTCCCATGACACGTGTGGTTCACAAAAGAGGTTTACTCAAGCGTTACAAACAAAGCCAGGACTGGCTTGGCACATTTACATCGGTCATTTTATACCTCTCCCCTTCCCGCATTTTCACCCCGCGATCACGTTACAGGCTGCGGATTATCAGCGCCCCAATAATCCCCCTTTATCGTCCAGATGGCAGGTTCAGCCCGAGTCCCATTGTTCCTTGATCGACCGCCCCTCTGGCGTGGGCTGGTTCCCTTGGGGTCCTTTCAGTTCGGTGCAAAACCGGGGTCTCTGGATTGCGCGGTGATCTTAGCTTCGTGGCTCGCGGCTCCGTTCATTGTTTACTCGTACCGCTTATCAGTGTAAATTAAATGCTTCCACTCTGCAGTTTCCCGTTGACTAGGCGCAGGTGGCCATTAATCAGCCGCAGCTTTCAGTTCCTCTTTTCCCCAGCTTGCAAGCAGGCAGTGGAATTGGCTCAGCACGGCGAGCTGGCTTTCCTCGGAGCACCGTGCTGGCTGAACCTGACATAGTGCCCCCCTGAAAATAGACCCCCCTCCTTTTTTACTTCGGCTTCCTGGGGTACCTGTCGTAAAACTCCCGCACTAGGTCCGGCACCTTTACATGGGCTTTGCTTACCCATTCACTGTGGGACTTGGGGAAATGTTTCCACTGCACCAGCAGCTGGATCTGTCCCTTTTGCCTCCTCGCGTCCAGTATTTGTCTTGCCTCAAAATGCTCCTCCCCACCAATCATTATGGGTGCCGGTGCCGCCCCTGCCTTGTGCCAGTTGTTCCCTGGCTGGTGCAGCTTCAATAAGCTGCAATGAAATACCGGGTGGATTTTTCCGAGGCTTTTGGGGAGCGTCAGCCTGACAGTTACCAGGTTGATTATTTCCGCGATGGGAAACGGTCCCACGAACCTAGGGCTGAGTTTCTTCGAAGCCTGGTGCATCTTCAGGTTCTTTGTCGACAGGTACACCTGGTCCCCCACTTTCCACTGCCACTCGGGGAGCCTCTTGCAGTTGGCGTATTTCTTATATTCTGCTTTGGCTCCTTGCAGTGCCGTGCACGCTGCCTGCCTCATGGCGTCTATCTGGGTGAACCAGGAGTCCAGAGAGTCTATCAGAGATGCTGGTTGAGTCAATTCTGGCATGGGGATGAAATCTCACCCGGTGGCCACTTTGAACGGGGAGAAACCAGTGCTTTTGTGGATGGCATTCTTGTAGGCTACCTCCGTGAATGGCAGTAGCTCTGCCCAGTCGTCCTGCTGGTGCCCCACGTAGCATCGCAGGTACTGCTCGAACCCCCCGTTCAGGGTTTCAATGGCTCCGTCCATCTGCGGGTGCGCCGTGGAGGAAAGGGCTTGCTGTGTTCCTACCCACTTCAGGAACTCTCTCCAGAACCGTGCAATGAAGTTGCCGCCTCAATCGCTGACGATCTGTCGGGGTGCGCCGTGCAGCTGGTAGATGTGCTGCACGAACAGCCTCACCAACCTTTCTGCCGTGGGGACTTGCTGGCAAGCCACAAAGTGCGCTTGTTTGGAGAACAAGTCTTGACCACCCAAATGGCGGTCTTGCCCTTGCTCTCCGGTAGCTCCACTATGAAATCCATGGCGATCTCCTGGCATGGGCCATTGGGGTTTGCCACCGGTTGGAATAACCGGTGCTTGCCCTTGCTCCCCTTCATCGTTGCGCACACCGGGCAACCTCCCAAGTATGCTTCCACGTCCTTGCGGAGTGTTGGCCACCACAACTGCCACCGGATTAAATGGAGCGTTTTCACGAAGCCTTAGTGCCCTGCACTCTGGCTGTCGTGGGTTCTTTCCATCATGGGGCTAGGGCCCACTTGACCACATATGCCTCTTTCTTCCACACCATCCACCGGGTCCACAGCGCTTCCCAGCCCAGGACATCCCTCATTTTTGCCGGGTCCATTTTGACCCCTCGGCTAGATATACGGTAGCCGAGGTAGTCCAGCTGCTCCTGATGAAACTCAGATTTTGAGAGTTTTACGTACAGCTGGACCTTGAACAGTCTCTGAAGCACCGTGTGCACCAGTTTCACATGCTCCGCCATGGTTTCAGTGTAGATTAGGATGTCGTCCAGGTAGACCAAGATGCCCCGGTAGAGTAGGTCATGCAGCATCTCATTTATCAGCTGTATAAACGCCCCCAGGGCCCCTTTTAATCCGAACGGCATAACGCAAAATTGGTAAACACCAAGTGGGGTATTAAACAGTTTTCCATTCATCTCCTGTGTGGATCCTAACCCTGAAATACGCCTCGCGCAAGTCCAATTTTGTGAATACCCTCCCCTTAGATAGGTGTGATAGCAGGTCCTTCATCAAGGGGAGGGGGTAGTTATACTCGGTGCTGATTGCATTCAACCCCTGGTAGTCCACACACATCCGGAGTGAGCCATCCTTCTCCTGGAACAACACCGGGGCCGCCAGCGGTGACTTTGCGAGCTGGATAAAACCTCTCGCAAGGTTTTTGTCTATGAACTCCCAAAGGGCGCCCATCTCCTTCATTGATTAGGAGTACATTTTTGGCTTGGGCAATTTTACCCCTGGCTCCAGTTCAATGGCGCAGTCACTGGGTCTGTGGGGCGGGAGCTGGTCGGATTCCTCTTCCCTGAATGCCACCGCTAGGCTCCGGTACTGATACGGGATGCCTCTGGCTGCCGTGGCTTCCTCTGGTCCCGGACCGCTCTCTGCCTTGGCCCCGCTTGCCGCCGTCGCCTGCACACGCCTTGGCATCACCGCCGCTTCTCGGGACTCCGGAACCGCCGCCGCCTCTGCCGCCACCTGAGTTCCCGCCTCGGTCTGCTCCTACTCCGCCTCCAGGCGCCTTGGACCCTCCGTCAGCCTGGCCACGGCCGCGCCCCCGATCATCACCACCTGCCGGTGCCTCCTGCTGTCATGCTTCCCTGGCTCTTCGTCCTCGAACCTCAATGCTTCTGACGCCCAGTCAACACGCGGGTTCCGCTGTCGCACCCACGCCAATCCGAGTACCACCGCGTAGTCGGCGATCGGGACCACCACGAACCTCAGCTCTTCCCGGTGATCCCCGATCGTCATTTGGACCGGCTCGGTGTAGTACAGAGCCGGCCCCCCTGCTAGTGAGCCATCTAGCTGGCTGAATGAGATGGGCTCTCTGAGGTGTCGCAGCTGCAGTTCAAGTCCTGAGACTATGGCTGGGTGCATCAGGCAGTGTGTGCAGCCCGAGTCCAGCAGCGCCTACAGCTGCACCTCCCCGGATCTCACCCCCCAGATGTGTACTCTCACCTAAAGGGGGTGCAGTCCTCATCGGCTTTTGGTCCGCGCGTCTCGGTTCCTCTGCTCGTACTGGGACGCCGTTCAGTGCAAGCGCACCTCGTTTCCCGCTGGCTCCGATTCCTCCCCGGAGGATGCCGTCTCGGGGGTCGACCATCCCATCAGGCCTCGTTCAGTCACCGCCACCACTGCACTCTTCCATGGCCGATCGCCCGTTTGCTTCCCGGCTGGACGCGGTGGCTTGACCTCTGCGTGGGGTGGGGCTCCTTCCCGCTCCGTCGGGCATCATGCCACCCGGTGGCCTTGTCCTCCGCACCTCAAACATAGGTTCAGGGCCTTGGCCGCCTCTCGCCCCCCCACGGGCTGTCGCTGGCTGCTTCGCCTCTCTTCTGCGGGTCTCTCCCTCAGCCTGTCTCTCACCTGGTCCCGTCTCCTCGCACTCTGCTGGATCTGCTGCCACGCTGACTCTGCTGTCCCGGCCAGCCAGATCCAGTCCTTCATGGTGGTAGGGTCATCCCGGCCCAGCGCCCGTTCCAGGATATCCGGGTTGAGACCCCTCTTGAAATACTTTACCCTGAGAGACTTTGGCCAGTCTGTGAGTTTTTCCATCAGCCTCCGGAACTCCAATGCATATTCGGCCACAGACTTATCCCTCTGCCTGAACTGCAGGATGTTGTCCTCGGCCCACTTGGCGCTCAAAGTGTCCTCAAATCTGCCTCAGAGCACCTGCATGAAGTCCGGGAAACTCTTTAGCTCAGCCGCGTTGGCGTCGTACAGCCCGATCACCCAGCTGGCCACTTGGCCATCCAGCAGCTCAGCCACGTAGGAGACTCTGTCCTTGTCCCTAGCAAATAGGTGATCCCCCCTCTGCATGAAGCTGCGGACGTGCGTCAGGAAGTGGGGTAGCTGCTCGGGATCCCCCAAGAACTTTCCAGTTATGTCCCGGAGCCTCAAGGCGTCTGCTGCCCATCGATCCACTGTCCAAGGGGCTGGCACCGGTGCCGGTTGGGCTCCCGGGCTGCCAGCCCCGTTGCTCGTGTCGTTGCTCACCGCTGAGGGACCCCCTCCCAGCAGCAAGGCTTGGAGCAATGCCTGCATGGAGTCCAGGCGCTGCTCAACCCTCGCGAATCTCTCCTCCCAGTAACGGGTCCATGACCCCGAGCCTCGGGTCGTCGTGACCCCTGATCTGTCGGGCCCCTGGTTCATGCCGATCGACCACCGCTCCGGTGGTGGGTCCCCGACCCCGGCCGCCATCCCGCCGCTCCAGGTTGCCTCCGCCATCGCCTCCCCGATCCCGAGCTCCTCCTGCTCTAACTGACCGACGTATTCCCCGTCGCTGGCCATTGCCTGTATTCGAAAGGAGATAAGCGCTCCTCGGTGGGTACCGGGTAGCGTTAGTGGTGAGTCCTGGCTTTATGTAAGGAATGCCCCGTTACTCAAGAGAAACTCCCGTTACACGTGTGGTTCACAAAAGAGGTTTACTCAAGCGAAACGCAACAGTCACAAATAAAGCTAGGACTGGCTTGGCACATTTACATTGGTCATTTTATACCTCTCCCCTTCCCGCGTTTTCACCCCGCGATCGCGTTACAGGCTGCGGATTATCAGCGCCCCAATAATCCCCCTTTATCGTCCAGATGGCAGGTTCAGCCCGAGTCCCATTGTTCCTTGATCGACTGCCTCTCCGGCGTGGGCTGGTTCCCTTGGGGTCCTTTCAGTTCGGTGCAAAACCGGGGTCTCTGGATTGCGCGGTGATCTTAGCTTCGCGGCTCGCAGCTCCATTCGTTGTTTACTCGCGCTGCTTATCAGTGTAAATTAAACACTTCCACTCTGCGGTTTCCCATTGACTAGGCGCAGGTGGCCATTAATCAGTCGCGGCTTTCGTTCCTCTTTTCCCCAGCTTGCAAGCAGGCAGCGGAATTGGCTCAGCACGGCGAGCTGGCTTTCCTCGGAGCACCGTGCTGGCTGAACCTGACAGAGGTTCAGGACATTGAACCTGACTGAACCTGACAGACCTTCAGGACATTGTCCTAAAGGTACCAAAAAAAAATATCCAAAATTTAAGTAATTGTGTGCTCATGGCACACAAAGGTGGGGGGGATGCCTCAGGTTGACCCCGTTGGGCAAATGAGATCCAAAAGCACACATTCACAAGATTGTAAACTTCATCTGGAGAACTTTTTCTCAACATTCACGGAGAACTTCAGCATATGATCAAAGGGAATGGTAGAAACATGTTGAACAGTTCGTTTCTCATACAATTACTAAGTTCTCGGGTCGTTTATTTTTTCTAATGCTCCTTTCTCAGAGAGTTTTCTTCAGCCTGATGGTCCTCTCTTTCATGCTGGCTACATGTCAAGGAGCCTGCATGCTGGATCCCTTTAAAGTCGAGCTCAGAGATGGTAACCAAACTCCTTATTTATCTGAGCAAATAATCACTGTACTGCCTGCAAAGGGCTAGGAAAGGGGTTCCTGAGGCATAATGATAACAGAAAATATCCGTCTGTATTTCCTCATTATCCAATTAATTAATTGCTGGAACTACATTTTGGAATGTTTTCCTCACCTGAAAAAAACTGAATTATGGATTAGCATCAAGGATCATAATCTCTATCAACCTAAGAGTAACTCATTCAGGGACAGTAAAAGTGGGGTCCCACTACTATTTTTTCTGTGGTACCTAGAGTTCTTCAGGTTGTACAGGTCTAAACATTTGGGCTGCTTTTACATATAGGATGATTGGAGGTTTATAGATCAAAAGGAATTCAGATAAAATCAATAAAAATAACTCAACAAGGAGTTCTTTCATATGCTTAACATGCCCCGTTCACCCCTCCAAACCTATGAAGACCCCCAGCCCTCAGAATGGTCCCTGGCCTTGCTGAGTTTTGGGGCTTGGCTCTAGAGGCCTCATAAAGCCCAGGGCAACCTTCAAGCCAATCAAAAGGATTGAACACCCCGTACCCAAAATATTCCGTGCCTGGAATGGTTGCCTCCTGAGTCCCCTGCTGGTCCTGAGTCCCCTGGTTCCACAGGCCCCGGAGGACCCAGGGCTCCTGTTGACGAGGCCTTCCCCTTCAACTCTCTTCATGCCAGGAGAAACGTTGCTTGCTCAATTTCTGCAATTCAGTTTCCATCAAAAGCTCCCAGACTGGGCAGAAAACACTTTCTGTCTTAATAGGGAAGTTGTCTGATGAACAGACGGCCTGACAAACCTAATAAATAAGTGAAATAAAACGGCATGCAGCAAGTGCGGATAATTTATATCCTCGTCAGGTTTGTCCAACAGTAGATTTCTCACAGCAGCCTCCAACTGTAGGAGCTGGTTTCTCAGTCTGGTTTGGTATTTGGGTGCAGCTGCAGGTTCAATTGGAGTCTTTTCTCTTAGGTAAAGCGTTGGGACCAAACACCTGTGTCGATCGATATGATGGGAAAAGCCATCTTGTTGGATCCACCTGGAATGCAACTCATTGTCTGAGATGTGGGTGCCACGGAGATGGGATGCAGTGCTGGCACAGGTAGGAAAAGGTTCCAGGCAGGCACTCGATCCATTAATTTGCACGTGCTTTCTCTTCAGTTAAGCCAGAAGCATTTATTGAGTTTCTGTATATGTATATGAAACCTTCTACATAAGTATTTCAGTGAATGATCACTGTATGTCATGTTAATCATCCATAGTAAATCTAGGTCAATATGTGATCTGTTCCTCTCTTGCTGAGGAACGCGTGAGAAGTTCAGCCACGTTTATCTTTCCAATGTTGAGGAAGAAGCATTCTGTGGAGAGCCAGGATTGTTGGGTGAAGTAGGGAATGGAGGAACTGGGGTTGGGAAGGAGCAGGATTTGTCCCCTGCTTCCCTTCCGTTCTCCTGCCTGCTCAGTCCTGGGGAACCCCGCGCTGTTGCTTTGTCCATCCCGCTGGGCATATTTGCACGTCTGCAACAAGCTCATGATGCTTTTGCGGCCAAACACAGGGGCATCCAAATCAGTTCTCTGGGTGTCTCAACCTTGAGATTTCTCCATTGAAAGGACTGGCCATAACCTTTTCTTCTTCCTTCTCTACATCCTCATTCATTGTCTGTTTGTTTGTTTTAAGATACGGTGGTATTGCAGTAAGAGTAGGATGCACAGCGGTGGTAAATCAAAAAACATGTGAATATGAACTCTATCAACTTGATGATCCATCAAAGCACTGTCCCTAATGTATTGTCGAAGGCTTTCACGGCCGGCATACGATGGCTGGTGTGGGTCTTCCGGGCTGTGTGGCCGTGTTCTTGAAGTTTTGTTTCCTAACGTTTCGCCAGCACCTGTGACCGGCATCTTCAGAGTGCAGGAGCACAGACAGGAGCAGTTCTCTCTGTGCCCAGGGTGATGTGACCCTTCTGTGGGTATTTATAGAGATCTGAGGGGGAGGGGGACAGAGAACTGCTCCTGTCTGTGCTCCTGCACTCTGAAGATGCCGGTCACAGGTGCTGGCGAAACGTTAGGAAACAAAACTTCAAGAACACGGCCACACAGCCCGGAAGACCCACACCAGCCACTGTCCCTAAGCTTGGACTCTCATCTCTTCACATAAAGGAACCTGAATAACTCTCTTACATGTGAAGGAACCTGAATAAATCTCTCACACAAGCATCTTATTCTTTTTCTGGCCTTTTCTTTTTATGTAATAACAACTTGATATTGGTTTTTAATGGCACCACCTTCAGAAACTCAAAAGAGATGCTCTGAACATGGTAATACTGGAACTGGAGATGACACAACAAAGTTCTTCAGTTCCTATGTATTCATATTTTTATCTAGAAGGAGGGTTGGTAGACAAGGATGATTGCATTTGCTAAAGAGACATCTCATGAAAAACAGCAGAGTGCAGTGGTTAAAATGTTGGGCTAAGACTAGAGAGACCCAGGTTCAGAGAGAGCCATCACTGGTTTGCTAGGTCCTTGATGTCTTTATAAGATGTTTAAATGGAATTTTGCCAGGGTTTGATCTCATGGATTCTTTTCTATGTCCAGGTGTTGGATGGAAGCAAAGGACTGAAAAGGGCCATGGAAGGGCCAAAAGAGAATCTGGTTGGATCAGATCAAAGTCTAGCTAGTCCAGCCTTTTGGGCTCATGATGGTTAACTGGATGA
Source organism: Python bivittatus (assembly GCF_059951505.1). Classification (NCBI taxonomy): domain Eukaryota; kingdom Metazoa; phylum Chordata; class Lepidosauria; order Squamata; family Pythonidae; genus Python; species Python bivittatus. The sequence continues at coordinate 6,521,829 of NW_028277095.1, read as the reverse complement.
TTCTGGGAAGGCAAACAGTGGACATGAATTGTCCTTTTCTCTGAACCCAGCCCTCTGTGGTTATTGTAGGTCACAAAAACCACAAAGTGTAGAAGAAGAAATGGGAGACTGTGTGTCTGTATGTGTGTATGAGAAGGAAGGAAGGAGGGAAGGAAGGAAGGAAGGAAGGAAGGAAGGAAGGAAGGAAGGAAGGAAGGAAGGGAGGGAGGGAGGGAGGGAGGGAGGGAGGGAGGGAGGGAGGGAGGGAGAGGTGAATATCAGATAGGTTCCCCAAGCAACTTGTTTGTGAATATACCATCCTTCTTTTCATGGTCCATGTCTCTCCTCAGGGTCTGCATTTCTCTGGTTACTCACCTGTCCACTGATTCCCAAGAATTATTTCCTCCTAGTGGCTTTTTCAGTAGAGGGGCTACTTCTGACATCATTTAGAGGATGTTATTTTCTGAGAAACTGTTTCCAACTGTCTTCTTTTGCCAGAGAAAAGTAGGGAAATCATCCACCTAATTTCTCCAATGCATTATTTGTGAAATAAATTTAAAAATAGGTAGGGAAAATAAACAAAACTGACATTATTCTTCCTTAATCCTTTACCTGGTTGCATCATAACTCCCATCATCCCCAGCCACCACTGGGGAAAGAGGGGTGACATCCTGGATAGATTCAGAAACTTTACCCCAACAAAGCAGAACAAGAAAGAAAGAGGAGGAAAAATTAAGACAAGGCCTTTCAGGGCAAAGGACTTGTATAGCCAGACAGATGTGAGCATCAGTTTTTCTAGTTTTTAAACTGTAAGTAAGCCAGATGGGAATTGTGGCTTCCTCCAACCACACACTAATGCATGGAGAAAAAAGAAAATTGCAAAAGGTGGGGGAAAACTGAAAAAAAGAAAGGAAAACATACTATACATATATTTACAGAGATACGTGTATCAATAAATCGAAGCCATGATTCATTACAATCATCCATAGCTGATCTATATTAATAAATTCTGCAAATCACTGAACAGGTGGAGCCATATCTGTGTGTTTCTGATGCTGAACCAGAAGTGATTGTAACTCCATATTATTTGTCCATCAAACTCCATTTGCCGTGTGATAAAGAAAACCTCTGAAAATATTAAATGTCAAAGTTAATGCATGTCTTTGCTTTTTACAAAAATGGAACATGTTTAAATAAAGTGTTAATTTCACTGCATCTCCAACAACATAAATGCAATGTGGTCATTTCTAAAATATTATTTGTTGTTGAAAAGAATGTAATCTAAAAAACTATTGAAATTTTTGGTATCTTTAAATATCACTGCTTTTTTTATTAAGTAACACACACACATATATATGAAAACACACACATATATATGAAAAGTTTTTTAAAAACCTTCCAACTTAAGCTACAGTAGTTAACCATACATCTCCCTTAAAATAGGAGGACTATACGACACACTCCTTAAGATGCTGATCTCTCCCTGTTAAACCCACTGAGAAAGCACGGTGATTGACTGTGGATATTTTGGGGCAATTGTACTGGAAATGTGGTGTGAACTAAAAGGACAGTTGCATTGGAACTTAGAATAGATAAATCTATGTAATTCTAGTTGAAATGCATTCGGATGCCTTCTATATTTAATGGGTCTAACGGGGACAGAAATTCTAAACTAACTTAAGGTTAGCCAATGCAACGAAGAGCAGAACTAAAACATGATTAGATCTAATTTAACAACAGTTTGTTAACTCAGCACGTGTTAAAATCGTTTTCTACTGCATTAAATCTGACCAAGTTATATTAAATAACATAAGCAATATATCTATCATCCATCTCTCTCTATAGATATAGATATAGATATAGATATAGATATAGATATAGATATAGATATAGATATAGATATAGATATAGATATAGATATAGATATAGATATAGATATAGATGGCTACTAACACTTCAGACATTCTTCACAGGAGGTGCTTTAGAACATGCCAGAGCGTGGCACCTGTTAAAGTAGATGCATCCTTTTTCATACCCAGCTAGGTAACATCTTCAGTGCTAGAATGGAATGGGTTTGCTCTCTCTTTATGTGCTGTGGCCTGCCTAGCCAGTGCTGGTGGGGGTGGGGGTGGGGTTGTTTTGTTCCTCTGGTAGTTCCTTATCAGGGTATTGTTCACTGCTTGAGTGCATGCCTGGTGGTAACCTTTGTTTATTTGGTTGATGATTGCTGGTGAGGCGATCTTCTGGTCTTTTGTTTCTTCTGAATAGTATGTAGATGCTGTTTATCTTTATGCGTCTGTTAATTGCTGCTTGTCTGAATACCAAGCTTCCAAGAATTCTCTTCCATTTTTGGATTTAGCTTGGTCTAAAATGCTGACAGTTTCCCAGTTAAAACTATGGTTAAGTCTGTAAGGTTTGCCCTGTTCGACAGAGAAACTCTCGTGACACGTGTGGTTCACAAAAGAGGTTTACTCAAGCGTAACATAGCAGTCACAAGCAAAGCCAGGACTGGCTTGGTACAATTGCATCACTCGTTATATTCCCCCCTTCCCGCGCTTTTTTTCCGCCCCGCGATAGCGTTACCGCTGCGGATTATCGGCCCCCCAATAATCACTCTTGATTGTCCATGATGGCAGGTTCGGTCAGGGTCCATTGTCCTTGATTGGCAGTCCCCTCCAGCTTGGGTTGGTCCCTCCCCGTTCCGTGCAAGCCCGAGGATTCTGTGCTGCGCGGCGATCTTGTTTCGCTGCCTGCGGCCCCATTCATTGTTGGCTCGCGCCGTTATCAGTGTATAGTTAAAAGCTTCCGCTGCGGTTTTCCTGTTTGGCTGGGCGCAGGAGGCCCGTTAATTAGCGGCGCTTTCAGTTCCTCTTTTCCTCGCTAGCTACTGCCGGTGGAGTTCGCGTGGTCTGGCTGCGAGCTTCCCCGAAGCCCCGTGCTGACCGAACCTGACAAAGTCTGTCCACGTGTTGTGAGATTAAGGAGTTTTCATCATGTCTTCTGACTGCTAGTTGGTGCTCGTGGATGCGCTCTGCCAGTCTTCTGCCTGTCTGTCCTACATCGTGTTTGTTACAGTCCTTACACTGTATGTTGTAGATGACTCCTGTTTTTTCTTCTTGTGCGACTGGGTCTTTTGGTTTACTTAAGATATTTTGGAGTGATTTTGTTGGTTTGTGTGCTACAGAGATGCCATGTGGTTGTCATAGTCTGTTGGTGGTTTCTGAGACATTTCTGATGTATGGCAGTGTGATCCTTTTCATAGCTTGTGTTGGTTGTGTTGTAGTAGGTTGAGTGGTCAGGCACTTTTTGATAAATTGTCCAGGTAGTCCCCAGGAGTTTGTAAGGAATGCCCCGTTCGTCAAGAGAAACTCCCATGACACGTGTGGTTCACAAAAGAGGTTTACTCAAGCGTTACAAACAAAGCCAGGACTGGCTTGGCACATTTACATCGGTCATTTTATACCTCTCCCCTTCCCGCGTTTTCACCCCGCGATCGCGTTACAGGCTGCGGATTATCAGCGCCCCAATAATCCCCCTTTATCATCCAGATGGCAGGTTCAGCCCGAGTCCCATTGTTCCTTGATCGACTGCCTCTCCGGCGTGGGCTGGTTCCCTTGGGGTCCTTTCAGTTCGGTGCAAAACCGGGGTCTCTGGATTGCGCGGTGATCTTAGCTTCGCGGCTCGCAGCTCCATTCGTTGTTTACTCGCGCTGCTTATCAGTGTAAATTAAACACTTCCACTCTGCGGTTTCCCATTGACTAGGCGCAGGTGGCCGTTAATCAGCCGCGGCTTTCGTTCCTCTTTTCCCCAGCTTGCAAGCAGGCAGCGGAATTGGCTCAGCACGGCGAGCTGGCTTTCCTGGGAGCGCTGTGCTGGCTGAACCTGACAGAGGTTCAGGACATTGAACCTGACTGAACCTGACAGACCTTCAGGACATTGTCCTAAAGGTACCAAAAAAAAATATCCAAAATTTAAGTAATTGTGTGCTCATGGCACACAAAGGTGGGGGGGATGCCTCAGGTTGACCCCGTTGGGCAAATGAGATCCAAAAGCACACATTCACAAGATTGTAAACTTCATCTGGAGAACTTTTTCTCAACATTCACGGAGAACTTCAGCATATGATCAAAGGGAATGGTAGAAACATGTTGAACAGTTCGTTTCTCATACAATTACTAAGTTCTCGGGTCGTTTATTTTTCTAATGCTCCTTTCTCAGAGAGTTTTCTTCAGCCTGATGGTCCTCTCTTTCATGCTGGCTACATGTCAAGGAGCCTGCATGCTGGATCCCTTTAAAGTCGAGCTCAGAGATGGTAACCAAACTCCTTATTTATCTGAGCAAATAATCACTGTACTGCCTGCAAAGGGCTAGGAAAGGGGTTCCTGAGGCATAATGATAACAGAAAATATCCGTCTGTATTTCCTCATTATCCAATTAATTAATTGCTGGAACTACATTTTGGAATGTTTTCCTCACCTGAAAAACTGAATTATGGATTAGCATCAAGGATCATAATCTCTATCAACCTAAGAGTAACTCATTCAGGGACAGTAAAAGTGGGGTCCCACTACTATTTTTTCTGTGGTACCTAGAGTTCTTCAGGTTGTACAGGTCTAAACATTTGGGCTGCTTTTACATATAGGATGATTGGAGGTTTATAGATCAAAAGGAATTCAGATAAAATCAATAAAAATAACTCAACAAGGAGTTCTTTCATATGCTTAACATGCCCCGTTCACCCCTCCAAACCTATGAAGACCCCCAGCCCTCAGAATGGTCCCTGGCCTTGCTGAGTTTTGGGGCTTGGCTCTAGAGGCCTCATAAAGCCCAGGGCAACCTTCAAGCCAATCAAAAGGATTGAACACCCCGTACCCAAAATATTCCGTGCCTGGAATGGTTGCCTCCTGAGTCCCCTGCTGGTCCTGAGTCCCCTGGTTCCACAGGCCCCGGAGGACCCAGGGCTCCTGTTGACGAGGCCTTCCCCTTCAACTCTCTTCATGCCAGGAGAAACGTTGCTTGCTCAATTTCTGCAATTCAGTTTCCATCAAAAGCTCCCAGACTGGGCAGAAAACACTTTCTGTCTTAATAGGGAAGTTGTCTGATGAACAGACGGCCTGACAAACCTAATAAATAAGTGAAATAAAACGGCATGCAGCAAGTGCGGATAATTTATATCCTCGTCAGGTTTGTCCAACAGTAGATTTCTCACAGCAGCCTCCAACTGTAGGAGCTGGTTTCTCAGTCTGGTTTGGTATTTGGGTGCAGCTGCAGGTTCAATTGGAGTCTTTTCTCTTAGGTAAAGCGTTGGGACCAAACACCTGTGTCGATCGATATGATGGGAAAAGCCATCTTGTTGGATCCACCTGGAATGCAACTCAGTGTCTGAGATGTGGGTGCCACGGAGATGGGATGCAGTGCTGGCACAGGTAGGAAAAGGTTCCAGGCAGGCACTCGATCCATTAATTTGCACGTGCTTTCTCTTCAGTTAAGCCAGAAGCATTTATTGAGTTTCTGTATATGTATATGAAACCTTCTACATAAGTATTTCAGTGAATGATCACTGTATGTCATGTTAATCATCCATAGTAAATCTAGGTCAATATGTGATCTGTTCCTCTCTTGCTGAGGAACGCGTGAGAAGTTCAGCCACGTTTATCTTTCCAATGTTGAGGAAGAAGCATTCTGTGGAGAGCCAGGATTGTTGGGTGAAGTAGGGAATGGAGGAACTGGGGTTGGGAAGGAGCAGGATTTGTCCCCTGCTTCCCTTCCGTTCTCCTGCCTGCTCAGTCCTGGGGAACCCCGCGCTGTTGCTTTGTCCATCCCGCTGGGCATATTTGCACGTCTGCAACAAGCTCATGATGCTTTTTGCGGCCAAACACAGGGGCATCCAAATCAGTTCTCTGGGTGTCTCAACCTTGAGATTTCTCCATTGAAAGGACTGGCCATAACCTTTTCTTCTTCCTTCTCTACATCCTCATTCATTGTCTGTTTGTTTGTTTTAAGATACGGTGGTATTGCAGTAAGAGTAGGATGCACAGCGGTGGTAAATCAAAAAACATGTGAATATGAACTCTATCAACTTGATGATCCATCAAAGCACTGTCCCTAATGTATTGTCGAAGGCTTTCACGGCCGGCATACGATGGCTGGTGTGGGTCTTCCGGGCTGTGTGGCCGTGTTCTTGAAGTTTTGTTTCCTAACGTTTCGCCAGCACCTGTGACCGGCATCTTCAGAGTGCAGGAGCACAGACAGGAGCAGTTCTCTCTGTGCCCAGGGTGATGTGACCCTTCTGTGGGTATTTATAGAGATCTGCTCCTGTCTGTGCTCCTGCACTCTGAAGATGCCGGTCACAGGTGCTGGCGAAACGTTAGGAAACAAAACTTCAAGAACACGGCCACACAGCCCGGAAGACCCACACCAGCCACTGTCCCTAAGCTTGGACTCTCATCTCTTCACATAAAGGAACCTGAATAACTCTCTTACATGTGAAGGAACCTGAATAAATCTCTCACACAAGCATCTTATTCTTTTTCTGGCCTTTTCTTTTTATGTAATAACAACTTGATATTGGTTTTTAATGGCACCACCTTCAGAAACTCAAAAGAGATGCTCTGAACATGGTAATACTGGAACTGGAGATGACACAACAAAGTTCTTCAGTTCCTATGTATTCATATTTTTATCTAGAAGGAGGGTTGGTAGACAAGGATGATTGCATTTGCTAAAGAGACATCTCATGAAAAACAGCAGAGTGCAGTGGTTAAAATGTTGGGCTAAGACTAGAGAGACCCAGGTTCAGAGAGAGCCATCACTGGTTTGCTAGGTCCTTGATGTCTTTATAAGATGTTTAAATGGAATTTTGCCAGGGTTTGATCTCATGGATTCTTTTCTATGTCCAGGTGTTGGATGGAAGCAAAGGACTGAAAAGGGCCATGGAAGGGCCAAAAGAGAATCTGGTTGGATCAGATCAAAGTCTAGCTAGTCCAGCCTTTTGGGCTCATGATGGTTAACTGGATGATTCTGGGAAGGCAAACAGTGGACATGAATTGTCCTTTTCTCTGAACCCAGCCCTCTGTGGTTATTGTAGGTCACAAAAACCACAAAGTGTAGAAGAAGAAATGGGAGACTGTGTGTCTGTATGTGTGTATGAGAAGGAAGGAAGGAGGGAAGGAAGGAGGGAAGGAAGGAAGGAAGGAAGGAAGGAAGGAAGGAAGGAAGGAAGGAAGGAAGGAAGGAAGGAAGGGAGGGAGGGAGGGAGGGAGGGAGGGAGGGAGGGAGGGAGAGGTGAATATCAGATAGGTTCCCCAAGCAACTTGTTTGTGAATATACCATCCTTCTTTTCATGGTCCATGTCTCTCCTCAGGGTCTGCATTTCTCTGGTTACTCACCTGTCCACTGATTCCCAAGAATTATTTCCTCCTAGTGGCTTTTTCAGTAGAGGGGCTACTTCTGACATCATTTAGAGGATGTTATTTTCTGAGAAACTGTTTCCAACTGTCTTCTTTTGCCAGAGAAAAGTAGGGAAATCATCCACCTAATTTCTCCAATGCATTATTTGTGAAATAAATTTAAAAATAGGTAGGGAAAATAAACAAAACTGACATTATTCTTCCTTAATCCTTTACCTGGTTGCATCATAACTCCCATCATCCCCAGCCACCACTGGGGAAAGAGGGGTGACATCCTGGATAGATTCAGAAACTTTACCCCAACAAAGCAGAACAAGAAAGAAAGAGGAGGAAAAAAATTAAGACAAGGCCTTTCAGGGCAAAGGACTTGTATAGCCAGACAGATGTGAGCATCAGTTTTTCTAGTTTTTAAACTGTAAGTAAGCCAGATGGGAATTGTGGCTTCCTCCAACCACACACTAATGCATGGAGAAAAAGAAAATTGCAAAAGGTGGGGGAAAACTGAAAAAAGAAAGGAAAACATACTATACATATATTTACAGAGATACGTGTATCAATAAATCGAAGCCATGATTCATTACAATCATCCATAGCTGATCTATATTAATAAATTCTGCAAATCACTGAACAGGTGGAGCCATATCTGTGTGTTTCTGATGCTGAACCAGAAGTGATTGTAACTCCATATTATTTGTCCATCAAACTCCATTTGCCGTGTGATAAAGAAAACCTCTGAAAATATTAAATGTCAAAGTTAATGCATGTCTTTGCTTTTTACAAAAATGGAACATGTTTAAATAAAGTGTTAATTTCACTGCATCTCCAACAACATAAATGCAATGTGGTCATTTCTAAAATATTATTTGTTGTTGAAAAGAATGTAATCTAAAAAACTATTGAAATTTTTGGTATCTTTAAATATCACTGCTTTTTTTATTAAGTAACACACACACATATATATGAAAACACACACATATATATGAAAAGATTTTTAAAAACCTTCCAACTTAAGCTACAGTAGTTAACCATACATCTCCCTTAAAATAGGAGGACTATACGACACACTCCTTAAGATGCTGATCTCTCCCTGTTAAACCCACTGAGAAAGCACGGTGATTGACTGTGGATATTTTGGGGCAATTGTACTGGAAATGTGGTGTGAACTAAAAGGACAGTTGCATTGGAACTTAGAATAGATAAATCTATGTAATTCTAGTTGAAATGCATTCGGATGCCTTCTATATTTAATGGGTCTAACGGGGACAGAAATTCTAAACTAACTTAAGGTTAGCCAATGCAACGAAGAGCAGAACTAAAACATGATTAGATCTAATTTAACAACAGTTTGTTAACTCAGCACGTGTTAAAATCGTTTTCTACTGCATTAAATCTGACCAAGTTATATTAAATAACATAAGCAATATATCTATCATCCATCTCTCTCTATAGATATAGATATAGATATAGATATAGATATAGATATAGATATAGATATAGATATAGATATAGATATAGATATAGATATAGATGGCTACTAACACTTCAGACATTCTTCACAGGAGGTGCTTTAGAACATGCCAGAGCGTGGCACCTGTTAAAGTAGATGCATCCTTTTTCATACCCAGCTAGGTAACATCTTCAGTGCTAGAATGGAATGGGTTTGCTCTCTCTTTATGTGCTGTGGCCTGCCTAGCCAGTGCTGGTGGGGGTGGGGGTGGGGTTGTTTTGTTCCTCTGGTAGTTCCTTATCAGGGTATTGTTCACTGCTTGAGTGCATGCCTGGTGGTAACCTTTGTTTATTTGGTTGATGATTGCTGGTGAGGCGATCTTCTGGTCTTTTGTTTCTTCTGAATAGTATGTAGATGCTGTTTATCTTTATGCGTCTGTTAATTGCTGCTTGTCTGAATACCAAGCTTCCAAGAATTCTCTTCCATTTTTGGATTTAGCTTGGTCTAAAATGCTGACAGTTTCCCAGTTAAAACTATGGTTAAGTCTGTAAGGTTTGCCCTGTTCGACAGAGAAACTCTCGTGACACGTGTGGTTCACAAAAGAGGTTTACTCAAGCGTAACATAGCAGTCACAAGCAAAGCCAGGACTGGCTTGGTACAATTGCATCACTCGTTATATTCCCCCCTTCCCGCGCTTTTTTTCCGCCCCGCGATAGCGTTACCGCTGCGGATTATCGGCCCCCCAATAATCACTCTTGATTGTCCATGATGGCAGGTTCGGTCAGGGTCCATTGTCCTTGATTGGCAGTCCCCTCCAGCTTGGGTTGGTCCCTCCCGTTCCGTGCAAGCCCGAGGATTCTGTGCTGCGCGGCGATCTTGTTTCGCTGCCTGCGGCCCCATTCATTGTTGGCTCGCGCCGTTATCAGTGTATAGTTAAAAGCTTCCGCTGCGGTTTTCCTGTTTGGCTGGGCGCAGGAGGCCCGTTAATTAGCGGCGCTTTCAGTTCCTCTTTTCCTCGCTAGCTACTGCCGGTGGAGTTCGCGTGGTCTGGCTGCGAGCTTCCCCGAAGCCCCGTGCTGACCGAACCTGACAAAGTCTGTCCACGTGTTGTGAGATTAAGGAGTTTTCATCATGTCTTCTGACTGCTAGTTGGTGCTCGTGGATGCGCTCTGCCAGTCTTCTGCCTGTCTGTCCTACATCGTGTTTGTTACAGTCCTTACACTGTATGTTGTAGATGACTCCTGTTTTTTCTTCTTGTGCGACTGGGTCTTTTGGTTTACTTAAGATATTTTGGAGTGATTTTGTTGGTTTGTGTGCTACAGAGATGCCATGTGGTTGTCATAGTCTGTTGGTGGTTTCTGAGACATTTCTGATGTATGGCAGTGTGATCCTTTTCATAGCTTGTGTTGGTTGTGTTGTAGTAGGTTGAGTGGTCAGGCACTTTTTGATAAATTGTCCAGGTAGTCCCCAGGAGTTTGTAAGGAATGCCCCGTTCGTCAAGAGAAACTCCCATGACACGTGTGGTTCACAAAAGAGGTTTACTCAAGCGTTACAAACAAAGCCAGGACTGGCTTGGCACATTTACATCGGTCATTTTATACCTCTCCCCTTCCCGCGTTTTCACCCCGCGATCGCGTTACAGGCTGCGGATTATCAGCGCCCCAATAATCCCCCTTTATCGTCCAGATGGCAGGTTCAGCCCGAGTCCCATTGTTCCTTGATCGACTGCCTCTCCGGCGTGGGCTGGTTCCCTTGGGGTCCTTTCAGTTCGGTGCAAAACCGGGGTCTCTGGATTGCGCGGTGATCTTAGCTTCGCGGCTCGCAGCTCCATTCGTTGTTTACTCGCGCTGCTTATCAGTGTAAATTAAACACTTCCACTCTGCGGTTTCCCATTGACTAGGCGCAGGTGGCCGTTAATCAGCCGCGGCTTTCGTTCCTCTTTTCCCCAGCTTGCAAGCAGGCAGCGGAATTGGCTCAGCACGGCGAGCTGGCTTTCCTCGGAGCACCGTGCTGGCTGAACCTGACAGAGGTTCAGGACATTGAACCTGACTGAACCTGACAGACCTTCAGGACATTGTCCTAAAGGTACCAAAAAAAAATATCCAAAATTTAAGTAATTGTGTGCTCATGGCACACAAAGGTGGGGGGGATGCCTCAGGTTGACCCCGTTGGGCAAATGAGATCCAAAAGCACACATTCACAAGATTGTAAACTTCATCTGGAGAACTTTTTCTCAACATTCACGGAGAACTTCAGCATATGATCAAAGGGAATGGTAGAAACATGTTGAACAGTTCGTTTCTCATACAATTACTAAGTTCTCGGGTCGTTTATTTTTTCTAATGCTCCTTTCTCAGAGAGTTTTCTTCAGCCTGATGGTCCTCTCTTTCATGCTGGCTACATGTCAAGGAGCCTGCATGCTGGATCCCTTTAAAGTCGAGCTCAGAGATGGTAACCAAACTCCTTATTTATCTGAGCAAATAATCACTGTACTGCCTGCAAAGGGCTAGGAAAGGGGTTCCTGAGGCATAATGATAACAGAAAATATCCGTCTGTATTTCCTCATTATCCAATTAATTAATTGCTGGAACTACATTTTGGAATGTTTTCCTCACCTGAAAAAAACTGAATTATGGATTAGCATCAAGGATCATAATCTCTATCAACCTAAGAGTAACTCATTCAGGGACAGTAAAAGTGGGGTCCCACTACTATTTTTTCTGTGGTACCTAGAGTTCTTCAGGTTGTACAGGTCTAAACATTTGGGCTGCTTTTACATATAGGATGATTGGAGGTTTATAGATCAAAAGGAATTCAGATAAAATCAATAAAAATAACTCAACAAGGAGTTCTTTCATATGCTTAACATGCCCCGTTCACCCCTCCAAACCTATGAAGACCCCCAGCCCTCAGAATGGTCCCTGGCCTTGCTGAGTTTTGGGGCTTGGCTCTAGAGGCCTCATAAAGCCCAGGGCAACCTTCAAGCCAATCAAAAGGATTGAACACCCCGTACCCAAAATATTCCGTGCCTGGAATGGTTGCCTCCTGAGTCCCCTGCTGGTCCTGAGTCCCCTGGTTCCACAGGCCCCGGAGGACCCAGGGCTCCTGTTGACGAGGCCTTCCCCTTCAACTCTCTTCATGCCAGGAGAAACGTTGCTTGCTCAATTTCTGCAATTCAGTTTCCATCAAAAGCTCCCAGACTGGGCAGAAAACACTTTCTGTCTTAATAGGGAAGTTGTCTGATGAACAGACGGCCTGACAAACCTAATAAATAAGTGAAATAAAACGGCATGCAGCAAGTGCGGATAATTTATATCCTCGTCAGGTTTGTCCAACAGTAGATTTCTCACAGCAGCCTCCAACTGTAGGAGCTGGTTTCTCAGTCTGGTTTGGTATTTGGGTGCAGCTGCAGGTTCAATTGGAGTCTTTTCTCTTAGGTAAAGCGTTGGGACCAAACACCTGTGTCGATCGATATGATGGGAAAAGCCATCTTGTTGGATCCACCTGGAATGCAACTCATTGTCTGAGATGTGGGTGCCACGGAGATGGGATGCAGTGCTGGCACAGGTAGGAAAAGGTTCCAGGCAGGCACTCGATCCATTAATTTGCACGTGCTTTCTCTTCAGTTAAGCCAGAAGCATTTATTGAGTTTCTGTATATGTATATGAAACCTTCTACATAAGTATTTCAGTGAATGATCACTGTATGTCATGTTAATCATCCATAGTAAATCTAGGTCAATATGTGATCTGTTCCTCTCTTGCTGAGGAACGCGTGAGAAGTTCAGCCACGTTTATCTTTCCAATGTTGAGGAAGAAGCATTCTGTGGAGAGCCAGGATTGTTGGGTGAAGTAGGGAATGGAGGAACTGGGGTTGGGAAGGAGCAGGATTTGTCCCCTGCTTCCCTTCCGTTCTCCTGCCTGCTCAGTCCTGGGGAACCCCCGCGCTGTTGCTTTGTCCATCCCGCTGGGCATATTTGCACGTCTGCAACAAGCTCATGATGCTTTTTGCGGCCAAACACAGGGGCATCCAAATCAGTTCTCTGGGTGTCTCAACCTTGAGATTTCTCCATTGAAAGGACTGGCCATAACCTTTTCTTCTTCCTTCTCTACATCCTCATTCATTGTCTGTTTGTTTGTTTTAAGATACGGTGGTATTGCAGTAAGAGTAGGATGCACAGCGGTGGTAAATCAAAAAACATGTGAATATGAACTCTATCAACTTGATGATCCATCAAAGCACTGTCCCTAATGTATTGTCGAAGGCTTTCACGGCCGGCATACGATGGCTGGTGTGGGTCTTCCGGGCTGTGTGGCCGTGTTCTTGAAGTTTTGTTTCCTAACGTTTCGCCAGCACCTGTGACCGGCATCTTCAGAGTGCAGGAGCACAGACAGGAGCAGTTCTCTCTGTGCCCAGGGTGATGTGACCCTTCTGTGGGTATTTATAGAGATCTGAGGGGGGGGAGGGGGGACAGAGAACTGCTCCTGTCTGTGCTCCTGCACTCTGAAGATGCCGGTCACAGGTGCTGGCGAAACGTTAGGAAACAAAACTTCAAGAACACGGCCACACAGCCCGGAAGACCCACACCAGCCACTGTCCCTAAGCTTGGACTCTCATCTCTTCACATAAAGGAACCTGAATAACTCTCTTACATGTGAAGGAACCTGAATAAATCTCTCACACAAGCATCTTATTCTTTTTCTGGCCTTTTCTTTTTATGTAATAACAACTTGATATTGGTTTTTAATGGCACCACCTTCAGAAACTCAAAAGAGATGCTCTGAACATGGTAATACTGGAACTGGAGATGACACAACAAAGTTCTTCAGTTCCTATGTATTCATATTTTTATCTAGAAGGAGGGTTGGTAGACAAGGATGATTGCATTTGCTAAAGAGACATCTCATGAAAAACAGCAGAGTGCAGTGGTTAAAATGTTGGGCTAAGACTAGAGAGACCCAGGTTCAGAGAGAGCCATCACTGGTTTGCTAGGTCCTTGATGTCTTTATAAGATGTTTAAATGGAATTTTGCCAGGGTTTGATCTCATGGATTCTTTTCTATGTCCAGGTGTTGGATGGAAGCAAAGGACTGAAAAGGGCCATGGAAGGGCCAAAAGAGAATCTGGTTGGATCAGATCAAAGTCTAGCTAGTCCAGCCTTTTGGGCTCATGATGGTTAACTGGATGATTCTGGGAAGGCAAACAGTGGACATGAATTGTCCTTTTCTCTGAACCCAGCCCTCTGTGGTTATTGTAGGTCACAAAAACCACAAAGTGTAGAAGAAGAAATGGGAGACTGTGTGTCTGTATGTGTGTATGAGAAGGAAGGAAGGAGGGAAGGAAGGAGGGAAGGAAGGAAGGAAGGAAGGAAGGAAGGAAGGAAGGAAGGAAGGAAGGAAGGAAGGAAGGAAGGAAGGAAGGGAGGGAGGGAGGGAGGGAGGGAGGGAGAGGTGAATATCAGATAGGTTCCCCAAGCAACTTGTTTGTGAATATACCATCCTTCTTTTCATGGTCCATGTCTCTCCTCAGGGTCTGCATTTCTCTGGTTACTCACCTGTCCACTGATTCCCAAGAATTATTTCCTCCTAGTGGCTTTTTCAGTAGAGGGGCTACTTCTGACATCATTTAGAGGATGTTATTTTCTGAGAAACTGTTTCCAACTGTCTTCTTTTGCCAGAGAAAAGTAGGGAAATCATCCACCTAATTTCTCCAATGCATTATTTGTGAAATAAATTTAAAAATAGGTAGGGAAAATAAACAAAACTGACATTATTCTTCCTTAATCCTTTACCTGGTTGCATCATAACTCCCATCATCCCCAGCCACCACTGGGGAAAGAGGGGTGACATCCTGGATAGATTCAGAAACTTTACCCCAACAAAGCAGAACAAGAAAGAAAGAGGAGGAAAAAAATTAAGACAAGGCCTTTCAGGGCAAAGGACTTGTATAGCCAGACAGATGTGAGCATCAGTTTTTCTAGTTTTTAAACTGTAAGTAAGCCAGATGGGAATTGTGGCTTCCTCCAACCACACACTAATGCATGGAGAAAAAGAAAATTGCAAAAGGTGGGGGAAAACTGAAAAAAAGAAAGGAAAACATACTATACATATATTTACAGAGATACGTGTATCAATAAATCGAAGCCATGATTCATTACAATCATCCATAGCTGATCTATATTAATAAATTCTGCAAATCACTGAACAGGTGGAGCCATATCTGTGTGTTTCTGATGCTGAACCAGAAGTGATTGTAACTCCATATTATTTGTCCATCAAACTCCATTTGCCGTGTGATAAAGAAAACCTCTGAAAATATTAAATGTCAAAGTTAATGCATGTCTTTGCTTTTTACAAAAATGGAACATGTTTAAATAAAGTGTTAATTTCACTGCATCTCCAACAACATAAATGCAATGTGGTCATTTCTAAAATATTATTTGTTGTTGAAAAGAATGTAATCTAAAAAACTATTGAAATTTTTGGTATCTTTAAATATCACTGCTTTTTTTATTAAGTAACACACACACATATATATGAAAACACACACATATATATGAAAAGATTTTTAAAAACCTTCCAACTTAAGCTACAGTAGTTAACCATACATCTCCCTTAAAATAGGAGGACTATACGACACACTCCTTAAGATGCTGATCTCTCCCTGTTAAACCCACTGAGAAAGCACGGTGATTGACTGTGGATATTTTGGGGCAATTGTACTGGAAATGTGGTGTGAACTAAAAGGACAGTTGCATTGGAACTTAGAATAGATAAATCTATGTAATTCTAGTTGAAATGCATTCGGATGCCTTCTATATTTAATGGGTCTAATGGGGACAGAAATTCTAAACTAATTTAAGGTTAGCCAATGCAACGAAGAGCAGAACTAAAACATGATTAGATCTAATTTAACAACAGTTTGTTAACTCAGCACGTGTTTAAATCGTTTTCTACTGCATTAAATCTGACCAAGTTATATTAAATAACATAAGCAATATATCTATCATCCATCTCTCTCTATAGATATAGATATAGATATAGATATAGATATAGATATAGATATAGATATCGATATAGATATCGATATAGATATCGATATCGATATCGATATAGATATCGATATAGATATCGATATAGATATCGATATAGATATAGATATAGATATAGATATAGATGGCTACTAACACTTCAAGAACACGGCCACACAGCCCGGAAGACCCACACCAGCCATCGTATGCCGGCCGTGAAAGCCTTCGACAATACATTAGGGACAGTGCTTTGATGGATCATCAAGTTGATAGAGTTCATATTCACATGTTTTTTGATTTACCACCGCTGTGCATCCTACTCTTACTGCAATACCACCGTATCTTAAAACAAACAAACAGACAATGAATGAGGATGTAGAGAAGGAAGAAGAAAAGGTTATGGCCAGTCCTTTGCATGGAGAAACCTCAAGGTTGAGACACCCAGAGAACTGATTTGGATGCCCCTGTGTTTGGCCGCAAAAAGCATCATGAGCTTGTTGCAGACGTGCAAATATGCCCAGCGGGATGGACAAAGCAACAGCGCGGGGGTTCCCCAGGACTGAGCAGGCAGGAGAACGGAAGGGAAGCAGGGGACAAATCCTGCTCCTTCCCAACCCCAGTTCCTCCATTCCCTACTTCACCCAACAATCCTGGCTCTCCACAGAATGCTTCTTCCTCAACATTGGAAAGATAAACGTGGCTGAACTTCTCACGCGTTCCTCAGCAAGAGAGGAACAGATCACATATTGACCTAGATTAACTATGGATGATTAACATGACATACAGTTATCATTCACTGAAATACTTATGTAGAAGGTTTCATATACATATACAGAAACTCAATAAATGCTTCTGGCTTAACTGAAGAGAAAGCACGTGCAAATTAATGGATCGAGTGCCTGCCTGGAACCTTTTCCTACCTGTGCCAGCATTGCATCCCATCTCCGTGGCACCCACATCTCAGACACTGAGTTGCATTCCAGGTGGATCCAACAAGATGGCTTTTCCCATCATATCGATCGACACAGGTGTTTGGTCCCAACGCTTTACCTAAGAGAAAAGACTCCAATTGAACCTGCAGCTGCACCCAAATACCAAACCAGACTGAGAAACCAGCTCCTACAGTTGGAGGCTGCTGTGAGAAATCTACTGTTGGACAAACCTGACGAGGATATAAATTATCCGCACTTGCTGCATGCCGTTTTATTTCACTTATTTATTAGGTTTGTCAGGCCGTCTGTTCATCAGACAACTTCCCTATTAAGACAGAAAGTGTTTTCTGCCCAGTCTGGGAGCTTTTGATGGAAACTGAATTGCAGAAATTGAGCAAGCAACGTTTCTCCTGGCATGAAGAGAGTTGAAGGGGAAGGCCTTGTCAACAGGAGCCCTGGGTCCTCCGGGGCCTGTGGAACCAGGGGACTCAGGACCAGCAGGGGACTCAGGAGGCAACCATTCCAGGCACGGAATATTTTGGGTACGGGGTGTTCAGTCCTTTTGATTGGCTTGAAGGTTGCCCTGGGCTTTATGAGGCCTCTAGAGCCAAGCCCCAAAACTCAGCAAGGCCAGGGACCATTCTGAGGGCTGGGGGTCTTCATAGGTTTGGAGGGGTGAACGGGGCATGTTAAGCATATGAAAGAACTCCTTGTTGAGTTATTTTTATTGATTTTATCTGAATTCCTTTTGATCTATAAACCTCCAATCATCCTATATGTAAAAGCAGCCCAAACGTTTAGACCTGTACAACCTGAAGAACTCTAGGTACCACAGAAAAAATAGTAGTGGGACCCCACTTTTACTGTCCCTGAATGAGTTACTCTTAGGTTGATAGAGATTATGATCCTTGATGCTAATCCATAATTCAGTTTTTTTCAGGTGAGGAAAACATTCCAAAATGTAGTTCCAGCAATTAATTAATTGGATAATGAGGAAATACAGACGGATATTTTCTGTTATCATTATGCCTCAGGAACCCCTTTCCTAGCCCTTTGCAGGCAGTACAGTGATTATTTGCTCAGATAAATAAGGAGTTTGGTTACCATCTCTGAGCTCGACTTTAAAGGGATCCAGCATGCAGGCTCCTTGACATGTAGCCAGCATGAAAGAGAGGACCATCAGGCTGAAGAAAACTCTCTGAGAAAGGAGCATTAGAAAAAATAAACGACCCGAGAACTTAGTAATTGTATGAGAAACGAACTGTTCAACATGTTTCTACCATTCCCTTTGATCATATGCTGAAGTTCTCCGTGAATGTTGAGAAAAAGTTCTCCAGATGAAGTTTACAATCTTGTGAATGTGTGCTTTTGGATCTCATTTGCCCAACGGGGTCAACCTGAGGCATCCCCCCCACCTTTGTGTGCCATGAGCACACAATTACTTAAATTTTGGATATTTTTTTTTGGTACCTTTAGGACAATGTCCTGAAGGTCTGTCAGGTTCAGTCAGGTTCAATGTCCTGAACCTCTGTCAGGTTCAGCCAGCACAGCGCTCCCAGGAAAGCCAGCTCGCCGTGCTGAGCCAATTCCGCTGCCTGCTTGCAAGCTGGGGAAAAGAGGAACGAAAGCCGCGGCTGATTAACAGCCACCTGCGCCTAGTCAATGGGAAACCGCAGAGTGGAAGTGTTTAATTTACACTGATAAGCAGCGCGAGTAAACAACGAATGGAGCTGCGAGCCGCGAAGCTAAGATCACCGCGCAATCCAGAGACCCCGGTTTTGCACCGAACTGAAAGGACCCCAAGGGAACCAGCCCACGCCGGAGAGGCAGTCGATCAAGGAACAATGGGACTCGGGCTGAACCTGCCATCTGGATGATAAAGGGGGATTATTGGGGCGCTGATAATCCGCAGCCTGTAACGCGATCGCGGGGTGAAAACGCGGGAAGGGGAGAGGTATAAAATGACCGATGTAAATGTGCCAAGCCAGTCCTGGCTTTGTTTGTAACGCTTGAGTAAACCTCTTTTGTGAACCACACGTGTCATGGGAGTTTCTCTTGACGAACGGGGCATTCCTTACAAACTCCTGGGGACTACCTGGACAATTTATCAAAAAGTGCCTGACCACTCAACCTACTACAACACAACCAACACAAGCTATGAAAAGGATCACACTGCCATACATCAGAAATGTCTCAGAAACCACCAACAGACTATGACAACCACATGGCATCTCTGTAGCACACAAACCAACAAAATCACTCCAAAATATCTTAAGTAAACCAAAAGACCCAGTCGCACAAGAAGAAAAACAGGAGTCATCTACAACATACAGTGTAAGGACTGTAACAAACACGATGTAGGACAGACAGGCAGAAGACTGGCAGAGCGCATCCACGAGCACCAACTAGCAGTCAGAAGACATGATGAAAACTCCTTAATCTCACAACACGTGGACAGACTTTGTCAGGTTCGGTCAGCACGGGGCTTCGGGAAGCTCGCAGCCAGACCACGCGAACTCCACCGGCAGTAGCTAGCGAGGAAAAGAGGAACTGAAAGCGCCGCTAATTAACGGGCCTCCTGCGCCCAGCCAAACAGGAAAACCGCAGCGGAAGCTTTTAACTATACACTGATAACGGCGCGAGCCAACAATGAATGGGGCCGCAGGCAGCGAAACAAGATCGCCGCGCAGCACAGAATCCTCGGGCTTGCACGGAACGGGGAGGGACCAACCCAAGCTGGAGGGGACTGCCAATCAAGGACAATGGACCCTGACCGAACCTGCCATCATGGACAATCAAGAGTGATTATTGGGGGGCCGATAATCCGCAGCGGTAACGCTATCGCGGGGCGGAAAAAAAGCGCGGGAAGGGGGGAATATAACGAGTGATGCAATTGTACCAAGCCAGTCCTGGCTTTGCTTGTGACTGCTATGTTACGCTTGAGTAAACCTCTTTTGTGAACCACACGTGTCACGAGAGTTTCTCTGTCGAACAGGGCAAACCTTACAGACTTAACCATAGTTTTAACTGGGAAACTGTCAGCATTTTAGACCAAGCTAAATCCAAAAATGGAAGAGAATTCTTGGAAGCTTGGTATTCAGACAAGCAGCAATTAACAGACGCATAAAGATAAACAGCATCTACATACTATTCAGAAGAAACAAAAGACCAGAAGATCGCCTCACCAGCAATCATCAACCAAATAAACAAAGGTTACCACCAGGCATGCACTCAAGCAGTGAACAATACCCTGATAAGGAACTACCAGAGGAACAAAACAACCCCACCCCCACCCCCACCAGCACTGGCTAGGCAGGCCACAGCACATAAAGAGAGAGCAAACCCATTCCATTCTAGCACTGAAGATGTTACCTAGCTGGGTATGAAAAAGGATGCATCTACTTTAACAGGTGCCACGCTCTGGCATGTTCTAAAGCACCTCCTGTGAAGAATGTCTGAAGTGTTAGTAGCCATCTATATCTATATCTATATCTATATCTATATCTATATCTATATCTATATCTATATCTATATCTATATCTATATCTATATCTATATCTATAGAGAGAGATGGATGATAGATATATTGCTTATGTTATTTAATATAACTTGGTCAGATTTAATGCAGTAGAAAACGATTTTAACACGTGCTGAGTTAACAAACTGTTGTTAAATTAGATCTAATCATGTTTTAGTTCTGCTCTTCGTTGCATTGGCTAACCTTAAGTTAGTTTAGAATTTCTGTCCCCGTTAGACCCATTAAATATAGAAGGCATCCGAATGCATTTCAACTAGAATTACATAGATTTATCTATTCTAAGTTCCAATGCAACTGTCCTTTTAGTTCACACCACATTTCCAGTACAATTGCCCCAAAATATCCACAGTCAATCACCGTGCTTTCTCAGTGGGTTTAACAGGGAGAGATCAGCATCTTAAGGAGTGTGTCGTATAGTCCTCCTATTTTAAGGGAGATGTATGGTTAACTACTGTAGCTTAAGTTGGAAGGTTTTTAAAAATCTTTTCATATATATGTGTGTGTTTTCATATATATGTGTGTGTGTTACTTAATAAAAAAAGCAGTGATATTTAAAGATACCAAAAATTTCAATAGTTTTTTAGATTACATTCTTTTCAACAACAAATAATATTTTAGAAATGACCACATTGCATTTATGTTGTTGGAGATGCAGTGAAATTAACACTTTATTTAAACATGTTCCATTTTTGTAAAAAGCAAAGACATGCATTAACTTTGACATTTAATATTTTCAGAGGTTTTCTTTATCACACGGCAAATGGAGTTTGATGGACAAATAATATGGAGTTACAATCACTTCTGGTTCAGCATCAGAAACACACAGATATGGCTCCACCTGTTCAGTGATTTGCAGAATTTATTAATATAGATCAGCTATGGATGATTGTAATGAATCATGGCTTCGATTTATTGATACACGTATCTCTGTAAATATATGTATAGTATGTTTTCCTTTCTTTTTTTCAGTTTTCCCCCACCTTTTGCAATTTTCTTTTTTCTCCATGCATTAGTGTGTGGTTGGAGGAAGCCACAATTCCCATCTGGCTTACTTACAGTTTAAAAACTAGAAAAACTGATGCTCACATCTGTCTGGCTATACAAGTCCTTTGCCCTGAAAGGCCTTGTCTTAATTTTTTTCCTCCTCTTTCTTTCTTGTTCTGCTTTGTTGGGGTAAAGTTTCTGAATCTATCCAGGATGTCACCCCTCTTTCCCCAGTGGTGGCTGGGGATGATGGGAGTTATGATGCAACCAGGTAAAGGATTAAGGAAGAATAATGTCAGTTTTGTTTATTTTCCCTACCTATTTTTAAATTTATTTCACAAATAATGCATTGGAGAAATTAGGTGGATGATTTCCCTACTTTTCTCTGGCAAAAGAAGACAGTTGGAAACAGTTTGTCAGAAAATAACATCCTCTAAATGATGTCAGAAGTAGCCCCTCTACTGAAAAAGCCACTAGGAGGAAATAATTCTTGGGAATCAGTGGACAGGTGAGTAACCAGAGAAATGCAGACCCTGAGGAGAGACATGGACCATGAAAAGAAGGATGGTATATTCACAAACAAGTTGCTTGGGGAACCTATCTGATATTCACCCCTCCCTCCCTCCCTCCCTCCCTTCCTTCCTTCCTTCCTTCCTTCCTTCCTTCCTTCCTTCCTTCCTTCCTTCCTTCCTTCCTTCCTTCCTTCCTTCTCATACCCACATACAGACACACAGTCTCCCATTTCTTCTTCTACACTTTGTGGTTTTTGTGACCTACAATAACCACAGAGGGCTGGGTTCAGAGAAAAGGACAATTCATGTCCACTGTTTGCCTTCCCAGAATCATCTAGTTAACCATCATGAGCCCAAAAGGCTGGACTAGCTAGACTTTGATCTGATCCAACCAGATTCTCTTTTGGCCCTTCCATGGCCCTTTTCAGTCCTTTGCTTCCATCCAACACCTGGACATAGAAAAGAATCCATGAGATCAAACCCTGGCAAAATTCCATTTAAACATCTTATAAAGACATCAAGGACCTAGCAAACCAGTGATGGCTCTCTCTGAACCTGGGTCTCTCTAGTCTTAGCCCAACATTTTAACCACTGCACTCTGCTGTTTTTCATGAGATGTCTCTTTAGCAAATGCAATCATCCTTGTCTACCAACCCTCCTTCTAGATAAAAATATGAATACATAGGAACTGAAGAACTTTGTTGTGTCATCTCCAGTTCCAGTATTACCATGTTCAGAGCATCTCTTTTGAGTTTCTGAAGGTGGTGCCATTAAAAACCAATATCAAATTGTTATTACATAAAAAGAAAAGACCAGAAAAAGAATAAGATGCTTGTGTGAGAGATTTATTCAGGTTCCTTCACATGTAAGAGATTTATTCAGGTTCCTTTATGTGAAGAGATGAGAGTCCAAGCTTAGGGACAGTGGCTGGTGTGGGTCTTCCGGGCTGTGTGGCCGTGTTCTTGAAGTTTTGTTTCCTAACGTTTCGCCAGCACCTGTGACCGGCATCTTCAGAGTGCAGGAGCACAGACAGGAGCAGTTCTCTGTCCCCCCCTCCCCCCCCTCAGATCTCTATAAATACCCACAGAAGGGTCACATCACCCTGGGCACAGAGAGAACTGCTCCTGTCTGTGCTCCTGCACTCTGAAGATGCCGGTCACAGGTGCTGGCGAAACGTTAGGAAACAAAACTTCAAGAACACGGCCACACAGCCCGGAAGACCCACACCAGCCATCGTATGCCGGCCGTGAAAGCCTTCGACAATACATTAGGGACAGTGCTTTGATGGATCATCAAGTTGATAGAGTTCATATTCACATGTTTTTGATTTACCACCGCTGTGCATCCTACTCTTACTGCAATACCACCGTATCTTAAAACAAACAAACAGACAATGAATGAGGATGTAGAGAAGGAAGAAGAAAAGGTTATGGCCAGTCCTTTGCATGGAGAAATCTCAAGGTTGAGACACCCAGAGAACTGATTTGGATGCCCCTGTGTTTGGCCGCAAAAAGCATCATGAGCTTGTTGCAGACGTGCAAATATGCCCAGCGGGATGGACAAAGCAACAGCGCGGGGGTTCCCCAGGACTGAGCAGGCAGGAGAACGGAAGGGAAGCAGGGGACAAATCCTGCTCCTTCCCAACCCCAGTTCCTCCATTCCCTACTTCACCCAACAATCCTGGCTCTCCACAGAATGCTTCTTCCTCAACATTGGAAAGATAAACGTGGCTGAACTTCTCACGCGTTCCTCAGCAAGAGAGGAACAGATCACATATTGACCTAGATTAACTATGGATGATTAACATGACATACAGTGATCATTCACTGAAATACTTATGTAGAAGGTTTCATATACATATACAGAAACTCAATAAATGCTTCTGGCTTAACTGAAGAGAAAGCACGTGCAAATTAATGGATCGAGTGCCTGCCTGGAACCTTTTCCTACCTGTGCCAGCACTGCATCCCATCTCCGTGGCACCCACATCTCAGACAATGAGTTGCATTCCAGGTGGATCCAACAAGATGGCTTTTCCCATCATATCGATCGACACAGGTGTTTGGTCCCAACGCTTTACCTAAGAGAAAAGACTCCAATTGAACCTGCAGCTGCACCCAAATACCAAACCAGACTGAGAAACCAGCTCCTACAGTTGGAGGCTGCTGTGAGAAATCTACTGTTGGACAAACCTGACGAGGATATAAATTATCCGCACTTGCTACATGCCGTTTTATTTCACTTATTTATTAGGTTTGTCAGGCCGTCTGTTCATCAGACAACTTCCCTACTAAGACAGAAAGTGTTTTCTGCCCAGTCTGGGAGCTTTTGATGGAAACTGAATTGCAGAAATTGAGCAAGCAACGTTTCTCCTGGCATGAAGAGAGTTGAAGGGGAAGGCCTTGTCAACAGGAGCCCTGGGTCCTCCGGGGCCTGTGGAACCAGGGGACTCAGGACCAGCAGGGGACTCAGGAGGCAACCATTCCAGGCACGGAATATTTTGGGTACGGGGTGTTCAGTCCTTTTGATTGGCTTGAAGGTTGCCCTGGGCTTTATGAGGCCTCTAGAGCCAAGCCCAAAACTCAGCAAGGCCAGGGACCATTCTGAGGGCTGGGGGTCTTCATAGGTTTGGAGGGGTGAACGGGGCATGTTAAGCATATGAAAGAACTCCTTGTTGAGTTATTTTTATTGATTTTATCTGAATTCCTTTTGATCTATAAACCTCCAATCATCCTATATGTAAAAGCAGCCCAAACGTTTAGACCTGTACAACCTGAAGAACTCTAGGTACCACAGAAAAAATTGTAGTGGGACCCCACTTTTACTGTCCCTGAATGAGTTACTCTTAGGTTGATAGAGATTATGATCCTTGATGCTAATCCATAATTCAGTTTTTTTCAGGTGAGGAAAACATTCCAAAATGTAGTTCCAGCAATTAATTAATTGGATAATGAGGAAATACAGACGGATATTTTCTGTTATCATTATGCCTCAGGAACCCCTTTCCTAGCCCTTTGCAGGCAGTACAGTGATTATTTGCTCAGATAAATAAGGAGTTTGGTTACCATCTCTGAGCTCGACTTTAAAGGGATCCAGCATGCAGGCTCCTTGACATGTAGCCAGCATGAAAGAGAGGACCATCAGGCTGAAGAAAACTCTCTGAGAAAGGAGCATTAGAAAAAATAAACGACCCGAGAACTTAGTAATTGTATGAGAAACGAACTGTTCAACATGTTTCTACCATTCACTTTGATCATATGCTGAAGTTCTCCGTGAATGTTGAGAAAAAGTTCTCCAGATGAAGTTTACAATCTTGTGAATGTGTGCTTTTGGATCTCATTTGCCCAACGGGGTCAACCTGAGGCATCCCCCCCACCTTTGTGTGCCATGAGCACACAATTACTTAAATTTTGGATATTTTTTTTTGGTACCTTTAGGACAATGTCCTGAAGGTCTGTCAGGTTCAGTCAGGTTCAATGTCCTGAACCTCTGTCAGGTTCAGCCAGCACGGTGCTCCGAGGAAAGCCAGCTCGCCGTGCTGAGCCAATTCCGCTGCCTGCTTGCAAGCTGGGGAAAAGAGGAACGAAAGCCGCGGCTGATTAACGGCCACCTGCGCCTAGTCAATGGGAAACCGCAGAGTGGAAGTGTTTAATTTACACTGATAAGCAGCGCGAGTAAACAACGAATGGAGCTGCGAGCCACGAAGCTAAGATCACTGCGCAATCCAGAGACCCCGGTTTTGCACCGAACTGAAAGGACCCCAAGGGAACCAGCCCACGCCGGAGAGGCAGTCGATCAAGGAACAATGGGACTCGGGCTGAACCTGCCATCTGGACGATAAAGGGGGATTATTGGGGCGCTGATAATCCGCAGCCTGTAACGCGATCGCGGGGTGAAAACGCGGGAAGGGGAGAGGTATAAAATGACCAATGTAAATGTGCCAAGCCAGTCCTAGCTTTATTTGTAACTGTTGCGTTTCGCTTGAGTAAACCTCTTTTGTGAACCACACGTGTAACGGGAGTTTCTCTTGAGTAACGGGGCATTCCTTACATAAAGCCAGGACTCACCACTAACGCTACCCGGTACCCACCGAGGAGCGCTTATCTCCTTTCTAATACAGGCAATGGCCAGCGACGGGGAATACGTCGGTCAGTTAGAGCAGGAGGAGCTCGGGATCGGGGAGGCGATGGCGGAGCCAACCTGGAGCGGCGGGATGGCGGCCGGGGTCGGGGACCCACCACCGGAGCGGTGGTCGATCGGCATGAACCAGGGGCCCGACAGATCAGGGGTCACGACGACCCGAGGCTCGGGGTCATGGACCCGTTACTGGGAGGAGAGATTCGCGAGGGTTGAGCAGCGCCTGGACTCCATGCAGGCATTGCTCCAAGCCTTGCTGCTGGGAGGGGGTCCCTCAGCAGTGAGCACCGACGCGAGCAACGGGGCTGGCAGCCCGGGAGCCCAACCAGCACTGGTGCCAGCCCCTTGGACAGTGGATCGACGGGCAGCAGAAGCCTTGAAGCTCCGGGGCATGACTGGAAAGTTCTTGGGGGATCCCGAGCAGCTACCCCACTTCCTGACACACGTCCGCAGCTTCATGCAGAGGGGGGGTCACCTATTTGCTAGGGACAAGGACAGAGTCTCCTACGTGGCTGAGCTGCTGGATGGCCAAGCGGCCAGCTGGGTGATCGGGCTGTACGACGCCAACGCGGCTGAGCTAAAGAGTTTCCCGGACTTCATGCAGGTGCTCTGAGGCAGATTTGAGGACACTTTGAGCACCAAGTGGGCCGAGGACAACATCCTGCAATTCAGGCAGAGGGATAAGTCTGTGGCCGAATATGCATTGGAGTTCCGGAGGGTGATGGAAAAACTCATAGACTGGCCAGAGTCTCTCAGGGTAAAGTATTTCAAGAGGGGTCTCAACCCGGAGATCCTGGAACGGGCGCTGGGCCGGGATGACCCTACCACCATGAAGGACTGGATCTGGCTGGCCGGGACAGCAGAGTCAGCGTGGTGGCAGATCCAGCAGAGTGCGAGGAGACGGGACCAGGTGAGAGACAGGCTGAGGGAGAGACCCGCAGAAGAGAGGCGGAGCAGCCAGCGACAGCCCGTGGGGGGGCGAGAGGCGGCCAAGGCCCTGAACCTATGTTTGAGGTGCGGAGGACAAGGCCACCAGGTGGCATGATGCCCGACGGAGCGGGAAGGAGCCCCACCCCACGCAGAGGTCAAGCCACCGCGTCCAGCCGGGAAGCAAACGGGCGATCGGCCATGGAAGAGTGCAGTGGTGGCGGTGACTGAACGAGGCCTGATGGGATGGTCGACCCCCGAGACGGCATCCTCCGGGGAGGAATCGGAGCCAGCGGGAAACGAGGTGCGCTTGCACTGAACGGCGTCCCAGTACGAGCAGAGGAACCGAGACGCGCGGACCAAAAGCCGATGAGGACTGCACCCCCTTTAGGTGAGAGTACACATCTGGGGGGTGAGATCCGGGGAGGTGCAGCTGTAGGCGCTGCTGGACTCGGGCTGCACACACTGCCTGATGCACCCAGCCATAGTCTCAGGACTTGAACTGCAGCTGCGACGCCTCAGAGAGCCCATCTCATTCAGCCAGCTAGATGGCTCACTAGCAGGGGGGCCGGCTCTGTACTACACCGAGCCGGTCCAAATGACAATCGGGGATCACCGGGAAGAGCTGAGGTTCGTGGTGGTCCCGATCGCCGACTACGCGGTGGTACTCGGATTGGCGTGGGTGCGACAGCGGAACCCGCGTGTTGACTGGGCGTCAGAAGCATTGAGGTTCGAGGACGAAGAGCCAGGGAAGCATGACAGCAGGAGGCACCGGCAGGTGGTGATGATCGGGGGCGCGGCCGTGGCCAGGCTGACGGAGGGTCCAAGGCGCCTGGAGGCGGAGTAGGAGCAGACCGAGGCGGGAACTCAGGTGGCGGCAGAGGCGGCGGCGGTTCCGGAGTCCCGAGAAGCGGCGGTGATGCCAAGGCGTGTGCAGGCGACGGCGGCAAGCGGGGCCAAGGCAGAGAGCAGTCCGGGACCAGAGGAAGCCACGGCAGCCAGAGGCATCCCGTATCAGTACCGCAGCCTAGCGGTGGCATTCAGGGAAGAGGAATCCGACCAGCTCCCGCCCCACAGACCCAGTGACTGCACCATTGAACTGGAGCCAGGGGCAAAATTGCCCAAGCCGAAAATGTACTCCTAATCAATGAAGGAGATGGGCGCCCTTTGGGAGTTCATAGACAAAAACCTTGCGAGAAGTTTTATCCAGCTCGCAAAGTCACCGCTGGCGGCCCCGGTGTTGTTCCAGGAGAAGGATGGCTCACTCCGGATGTGTGTGGACTACCAGGGGCTGAATGCAATCAGCACCGAGTATAACTACCCCCTCCCCTTGATGAAGGACCTGCTGTCAGAGTCTGCACACTCAATCCCAAAGTTCAGTAAATCCTCTGGAGTCCAAAGAGTTCCATTACAGATTTCTTTATTTAGGAGAAACGCACAGCATCATAGTTTGTTGAGTCTGCCTGAATATAGCAAAGCCTTGTCTTTTTAAGCCCAACTTCCCCCCCTTCTAGGTTTCTATTCCCACTTGCAGCTCTTCGCGCCTTCCTCCAGTTCTCACACGTCCTGGCCTTGGATGTCTGGCTCAAGATAGAGATAACGGCACCTGGCCTCCTCCTTCCCCCCCTTATGGCAGGTCAAGCAAACGGTTAGAATAACATTCCCAGCATTACACTATTGATCTATGTTTAGCAATTAAAGCAAAAGTATAATTAGTAATTAAAGCATATTAAAACAATCGAAGGATCTGGTTTGCGTATATCCTGACATGCCGCCCTCCAACAGAACGAATGTGCCTACATTCGGAAGAAAATCTGAAAAAGAGAATAGAAATACAACAATGAACATCAAAATGTTTACTTAGGCTTGTCAGGGTACTTTGAGTGAAAACGATGAAGTAGTTCAGGTGCTTTAACATTAATACTGTCCACCCATTCGTGATGGGTTTTGGGAAAATGTTTCCATTGAATCAGGTACTGGAATTTGCCTTTATGTCTTCTAGAGTCCAAAACGTCTTTTACTTCAAAGTGACTTTGTCCTTCAATCATGATAGGTGTTGGTGGAGAAGGATCAGGATGCCATGTTTCAGAGGGTTTGAATGCTTTTAACAAATTTGCATGGAAAACAGGATGAATATGTCTATAATGTTTTGGCAAAGATAACTTAAATGCCACAGGGTTTATAACTTTTTCAATTGGGAAAGGTCCCACATATTTTGGAGCAAGTTTTTTGGATGGTTGGGAAGATTTTAAGTTTTTTGTAGAAAGCCAGACTAGGTCGCCTACCTTCCAAGGTGGGTTTGCAGTACGTTTTCTATCGGCGAATTTTTTATGCTGGCTTTTTGCTTTTTCTAGAGATTTTACAATTAGTGGCCATAAAGTTATAATGTTGTTTATCCATTGGTCTGCTGAGAGTTCAGGCAGGTTTTTAAGAGGCAATTCTGGGAAAGGTGGAAAGTCCTGGCCAGATCCTATTTTGTATGGTGTAAATCCAGTGCTTTGATGCACTGTGTTGTTATAAGCTACTTCAGCAAAAGGAAGGAGCTCAGACCAATCATCCTGCTGATGATTTGTGAAACATCTTAAATATTGTTCCAATAAAGAGTTAATTTTCTCGGTAGATCCGTCAGTCTCCAGATGAAAACTGGAACTCAAAGCTTGATTAGATCCAAGTAATGTAAGAAATTCCCTCCAAAATTTGGAGGTGAACTGTGGGCCGCGATCTGAAATCACCCTCTTGGGGGCGCCATGGAGGCGGTAAATGTGTGCAATGAACAGTTTAGCTAATTTTTTAGCAGTCGGAATTGATGAACATGGAATAAAATGTGCTTGTTTAGAAAATAGATCCACCACAACCCAAATCACTGTGTTGTGATTACTCAGAGGTAGGTCCACAATAAAGTCCATGGAAATTTCTTCCCAAGGTTTTTTTGGAGATGCTACAGATTGAAGAAGGCCGAGAGGTTTCCCCCCTCTCTTCTTTGACATTGCACACACAGGGCATGTAGAAACATAGTCAGAAATGTCTTTTCTCATGGTTGGCCACCAAAATTGCCTGCGCAGAAGGTGTAAGGTTTTTATAAATCCAAAATGGCCTGAAGTCTTGTCATCATGTCCCCTTTCTAGAATTTGTTTACGAAATGAAAGTGGAACATAAAGCTTGTCTCCCATCCACCAAGCTTGGTCTTCATGGGTTAAAGTATTTTTATTATTCTGGAACCATTCATCAGAATCCAAAGCAGCATTTATCTTTTGGGGTAGGTCGTTGGTAGGTTTTTGTTTTTGGAGTTTTGCTTGAGATCTGGTTAGAGCTACTGAGCCAGGTTCTAGTTGAGGTGGTGCTTTAAAGATTACCGGGGCTACCACCTGTTCTCTTTGGCTGTTATGCTGAGGCAATCTTGACAATGCATCAGCTAAAAAGTTTTTTCCTCCTGGTATGAATTTTAAAGTGAAGTTAAAGCGACTGAAGAATTGGGCCCAGCGTACTTGCTTAGGAGACAACTTTCTTGGAGCTGTAAGAGACTCCAAATTCTTATGGTCTGTCCATACTTCAAATGGCTGGGCTCCTCCCTCTAGGAGATGCCTCCAGGTCATAAGGGCCCAGCGTACTGCAAAAGCCTCCTTTTCCCAAACAAGCCACCTTCTTTCTGTCTCAGTAAATTTGCGAGAAATATAAGCACAGGGTTTGAGTGCACCCTCTTCATCTTTTTGAAGTAACACAGCCCCAATTGCTACGTCCGAGGCATCGGCCTGTATTACAAAAGGCTTGTCAGGGTCTGGGTGTTTCAAAATTGGCTCTGCTGTAAATAAAGCTTTCAGAGCCTCAAAAGCTCTTTGGCACTCTTCTGTCCATGTTATCGGGGCCCCGGGTTTTTGAGCTTTAGCCACCACTTTGCCTTTTGTTTTTAGTAAATCTGTTAATGGCAAAGCCACTTGTGCAAAGTTTGGAATGAATTGGCGATAAAAATTGGCAAAGCCCAAGAAACTTTGCAATTGCCTTCTAGTTTTAGGTGGTTCCCAACCCAAAACATCTTTTACTTTAGTGGGGTCCATTTCAATTCCTGCCTTAGAAATGCGATACCCCAGGGAGTCTACTTGTGTTTTATGAAACTCGCATTTTGACAGTTTGGCATACAATTGAGCTTTCAACAATTTTTTCAGAACAGTCCTTACTAATTTTACATGGTCCTTTAGGTTGTCAGAGTAGATCAAGATGTCATCTAAGTAAACCAGTACTCCTTGATATAAATGCTCATGTAGCACTTCATTAATTAGTTGCATAAACACCCCGGGCGCTCCCGAAAGCCTGAACGGGAGGACCTTGTATTCATAGCAGCCAAAGGGAGTTGAAAAAGCAGTGAAATGCTCGTCTCCTTTGCGAATTCTTACTCTGAAATATGCCTCCCTTAAGTCCAATTTAGTAAATATTTTCCCTTTTGAAAGTTGAGCAAGCAGATCCTTCATTAACGGGAGGGGATATTTATTTTCTTTGCAGATTGCATTGAGGCCCCTGTAATCCGTGCAGAGCCTCAAGCTTCCATCTTTCTTTTCCCGAAATAACACGGGAGCTGCCATGTGTGATTTAGCTGGCTGTATAAATCCCCTTGCCAGGTTTGTGTCTATAAATTCCCTCAGAGCAGCAAGCTCTTTCTGGGTCATTGAATAAGTTTTCTTTTTTGGGAATTTAGCTCCTGGCTGAATCTCTATGGCACAGTCAGTGTCTCTGTGGGGAGGCAGTGTATCTGCTTCTTTCTTGCTGAACACAGCCTGTAAATCCCTGTAGGGTTCAGGAATGTCTTTAAGGGACTCTGGGTCCAAATCTAGTGATTTGTTCATGCTGCTAGCTGTTGCCGCAGTTTCTGTTCTTCCTGACTGCTCAGGTCCCAAATAAATTCCATCTGCAAATTGCAGTTGCCCCGTCTTCCAAAAAACACGAGGATCCCACTTTTTCACCCAGTTCGCTCCGAGGATCAGGGCGTAATTCCCTAAAGGAGCCACTAAGCATTTAAGAGTCTCTTTGTGGGTCCCCACTTGCAGCTCAAAAGGCTCCGTGCGATACAGCACCGCCCCTCCCCCTGCTTTGGAACCATTCAGCTGGGTGAACGCTATCGGGGTCTTTATTTTTTTCACCCTTAGCTCCAACGCGTTAACCAGTATGGGACTGATCAAACAGCGTGAGCAGCCGGTATCCATTAGCGCGGTTAGCGTGGCTTTGTACTCTGTTCTGAGCGCTGAAATAGTTACTTTAAGGGTGGTAACACTCACCGACTCATCGTCATCGGAGTCGTCTTCCTCCTCCTCCGGCTCCGCCTTGGGTTTGTGAGCAGGCTTGTCGGTCTCAACGCTTGCCTCTTGCTCTTTTCCAAGCGATCCATTTTTGTAGATGACGAGGTCTGGGAACGGCGATTCTGTGCCTGCCGCCGCGGTTCCTTTTTTCCCTTTCGCGCCGGCTTTTTTCGCTGCTTCAGCGGGCTTTCTCGCCTCCCCCCCCCGTGCGGGTGGCGGTTTAGGACAGGAAGGCGCCAGATGACCCGGCTCGCCGCAGCGGAAGCAAACGCGATCGGCCGCTCTAGGAATTCTCTCATCTCCTCCCCTCGATGGTTGTCTTCGGGACGTCGGCGCCGGGGCGCTGGGTCTCCTGCCGAAATCCGGGTCCACTCTTTTCCACTGGGCTTCGACGTTCCCCGTGTGCTGGATCCATCCGTCTAGGGAATTTGGGTCTCCCCGGGCAAACGCCAACTTCCAGAGATCGTGACGCATCCCTTGCTGGAAGCAGTCAATTTTGAACTGCTTCGGCCAATCAGGTAGCAGCCCCGCAACGCCGCGAAACTCCAGGGCGTACTCGCCAAGGCTACGGGTTCCCTGACGCAGCGTGCTCAGTTGCGCCCGGGCGCGGGTGACGACCCCGGGGTCCTCAAATCTCCTGCGAAGGGCGGTTAGGAACCCCCCCCAGGTGGTTTAGTTCCGGCGCTTGTGCCGCACGGAGCTGGATCAGCCACTCTCCCGCCTTGCCGGTGAACGCTCTGCATATGTAGAGTACACGTTCCCGGTCGGAGGCGAAAAGATGCCCCGTCTGCTCCATGCATATGGTGATCTGCGCCATGAAGTTAGGTACTTCCTTCGGGTCCCCGCTAAATTTTTCGGTCAACCCCCAGCGCTTTAACAGGGCATCTTGCTGGGCTTCGATTGGGGCCACCCTCCGAGGTATCATCGGCGCGGGCGCAGGTGGCGGGGCTGGGCCTGCCGGAGGACCCGGTGTTGCCAGAGCTGGGGGGGTGGCAGGTGTGGTTGGTGGGGCTATCAGCGAATCTTCTAGCCCTCCTTCTTCGGCACCCCCTCTGCGCCCGGGCTTTGGTACAGACCTGAACGACGGACGAGCTCGCTCATCCTCATCAGCTCCCTCTTCATCATGGCGTTTTCTGATTGCAGGATCTGCACGCAATCTTCTAGGGTCCCCCTCCGGGTGGATTCAGTTCTTCCTGTCGTCAGGGCCCAGCGCTTATTAGGATCCATGTCTAGAAATGACATTTCCCCCGTCACCTCTTCCATGCTCCACAACTTAGTTTTACGCCAGTCGGGCTTCTGTGGCGCCGGGAGAGACGGGTAGGTGCCGGTCAGGGATTCCTCCCCCATAGATCCACCTACAGCCCCGGCCTCGGGGCATTCCTCCTCCATTCCCGCAGCCACGGTCGGCTTTTCGAGGGATTTCTCCACGGTGGTGGGTTCCCCGGTAAATCCCTTGTAAAGTGGGGTGAGACTCAACAAAATGTCAGAGTCTGCACACTCAATCCCAAAGTTCAGTAAATCCTCTGGAGTCCAAAGAGTTCCATTACAGATTTCTTTATTTAGGAGAAACGCACAGCATCATAGTTTGTTGAGTCTGCCTGAATATAGCAAAGCCTTGTCTTTTTAAGCCCAACTTCCCCCCCTTCTAGGTTTCTATTCCCACTTGCAGCTCTTCGCGCCTTCCTCCAGTTCTCACACGTCCTGGCCTTGGATGTCTGGCTCAAGATAGAGATAACGGCACCTGGCCTCCTCCTTCCCCCTCTTATGGCAGGTCAAGCAAACGGTTAGAATAACATTCCCAGCATTACACTATTGATCTATGTTTAGCAATTAAAGCAAAAGTATAATTAGTAATTAAAGCATATTAAAACAATCGAAGGATCTGGTTTGCGTAGATCCTGACACCTGCTATCACACCTATCTAAGGGGAGGGTATTCACAAAATTAGACTTGCGCGAGGCATATTTCAGGGTTAGGATCCACGCAGGAGATGAATGGAAAACTGTTTAATACCCCACTTGGCGTTTACCAATTTTGCGTTATGCCGTTCGGATTAAAAGGGGCCCTGGGGGTGTTTATACAGCTGATAAATGAGATGCTGCATGACCTACTCTACCGGGGCATCCTGGTCTACCTGGACGACATCCTAATCTACACTGAAACCATGGCGGAGCATGTGAAACTGGTGCACACGGTGCTTCAGAGACTGTTCAAGGTCCAGCTGTACGTAAAACTCTCAAAATCTGAGTTTCATCAGGAGCAGCTGGACTACCTCGGCTACCGTATATCTAGCCGAGGGGTCAAAATGGACCCGGCAAAAATGAGGGATGTCCTGGGCTGGGAAGCGCTGTGGACCCGGAGGCAACTCCAAAGCTTCTTGGGGTTTGCGAACTTCTACAGACAGTTCATTCCGAACTTCGCCCAAGTCGCCCTCCCCCTAACGGACTTGCTGAAGACCAAGGGCAGCGGGAAACCCCCAAAGCCCAGCATGATGCTCGCATGGACCACGGAATGCCAGGAGGCATTTGGGGACTTGAAGCGGCTGTTCATGGCGGAGCCGATCCTGCGCCACCCCGACCCGGACCGGCAATTCATCATCCAAGTAGATGCATCAGACGTGGCAATGGGGGCGGTTCTGCTACAGCCCAGTCCAGAGGGTCCCCTCCACCCGTGCGCGTACGCCTCCCGCAAATTCACCAAGCCGGAGAGAAGGTGGATGGTGTGGAAGAAAGAGGCATATGTGGTCAAGTGGGTCCTAGCCACATAGAGGCATTTGCTGGAGGGGGCAACCAAGCCGTTCGAGGTGTGGACGGACCACAAGAACCTCGAAGCCCCAAAAACCCTGCGGAGGCTATCTCCTAAACAGGCACGTTGGTCTCAGTACTTTGGGAGGTTCAACTTCACCCTAAAACACATCCCTGGGAAGAGGAATTTCCTGGCAGATGGGTTGTCTCGCATGCCCCAACACGCCAGCCTGCGAGAGGACATTGTGGACTCCATCATCCCCGCCGGCAAGCTGGCTGCAAAGCATACTTGGGAGGTTGCCCGGTGTGTGCAACGGCGAAGGGGAGCAAGGGCAATCCCAGGGGGTTATTCCAGCCGGTGGCAAACCCCGATGGCCCATGCCAGATCACCATGGATTTCATAGCGGAGCTACTGGAGAGCAAGGGCAAGACCTGGAGCCAGACCAAGAGAGAGGTGAGGGACGCGGTGCCGGAGATACAGCGGGGTTTTGCGGAAGCGGCGGAGCGGGACTCCTGGCTCAAGGAGAACTGGGACGCGCTAACCAGCCAAGGGGACTTGTGGTGGCATGAGGGGAAGGTGTACTTTCCTGAGGAATGCCGACAGAGGGTGATGGAAAGAGCCCACGACAGCTAGAGTGCAGGGCACTAAGGCTTCGTGAAAACGCTCCATTTAATCCGGTGGCAGTTCTGGTGGCCAACGCTCCGCAAGGACGTGGAAGCATACTTGGGAGGTTGCCCGGTGTGCGCAACGGTGAAGGGGAGCAAGGGCAAGCCCAGGGGGTTATTCCAGCCGGTGGCAAACCCCGATGGCCCATGCCAGGAGATCGCCATGGATTTCATAGTGGAGATACCGGAGAGCAAGGGCAAGAGTGCCATTTGGGTGGTCATGGACTTGTTCTCCAAACAAGCACACTTTGTGGCTTGCCAGCAAGTCCTCACGGCAGAGAGGTTGGTGAGGCTGTTCGTGCAGCACATCTACCAGCTGCACAGCGCACCCCGACAGATCGTCAGCGATTGAGGCGGCAACTTCATCGCACGGTTCTGGAGAGAGTTCCTGAAGTGGGTAGGAACACAGCAAGCCCTTTCCTCCGCGGCACACCCGCAGACGGACGGAGCCATTGAAAGCCTGAACGGGGGGCTCGAGCAGTACCTGCGATGCTACGTGGGGCACCAGCAGGACAGCTGGGCGGAGCTACTGCCGTTCACGGAGGTAGCCTACAACAATGCCATCCACAAAAGCACCGGTTTCTCCCCGTTCAAAGTGGCCACCGGGTGAGATTTCATCCCCATGTCGGAATTGTCTCAACCGGCATGTCGGATAGACTCTCTGGACTCCTGGTTCACCCAGATAGATGCCATGAGGCAGGCAGCGTGCACGGCACTGCAAGGAGCCAAAGTAGAATATAAGAAATACGCCAACTGCAAGAGGCTCCCTGAGTGGCAGTGGAAGGTGGGGGACCAGGTGTACCTGTCGACTAAGAACCTGAAGATGCACCAGGCTTCGAAGAAACTCAGCCCTAGGTTCGTGGGACCATTTCCCATCGCGGAAATAATCAACCTGGTAACTGTCAGGCTGACGCTCCCCAAAAGCCTCGGAAAAATCCACCCGGTATTTCATTGCAGCTTATTGAAGCTGCACCAGCCAGGGAACAACTGGCACAAGGCAGAGGCGGCACCGGCACCCATAATGATTGGTGGGGAGGAGCATTTTGAGGCGAGACAAATACTGGACGCGAGGAGGCAAAAGGGACAGATCCAGCTGCTGGTGCAGTGGAAACATTTCCCCAAGTCCCACAGTGAATGGGTAAGCAAAGCCCATGTAAAGGTGCCGGACCTAGTGCGGGACTTTTACGACAGGTACCCCAGGAAGCCGAAGTAAAAAAGGAGGGGGGTCTATTTTCAGGGGGGCAGTATGTCAGGTTCAGCCAGCACGGTGCTCCGAGGAAAGCCAGCTCGCCGTGCTGAGCCAATTCCACTGCCTGCTTGCAAGCTGGGGAAAAGAGGAACTGAAAGCTGCGGCTGATTAATGGCCACCTGCGCCTAGTCAACGGGAAACTGCAGAGTGGAAGCATTTAATTTACACTGATAAGCGGTACGAGTAAACAATGAACGGAGCCGCGAGCCACGAAGCTAAGATCACTGCGCAATCCAGAGACCCCGGTTTTGCACCGAACTGAAAGGACCCCAAGGGAACCAGCCCACGCCAGAGGGGCGGTCGATCAAGGAACAATGGGACTCGGGCTGAACCTGCCATCTGGACGATAAAGGGGGATTATTGGGGCGCTGATAATCCGCAGCCTGTAACGTGATCGCGGGGTGAAAATGCGGGAAGGGGAGAGGTATAAAATGACCGATGTAAATGTGCCAAGCCTGTCCTGGCTTTGTTTGTAACGCTTGAGTAAACCTCTTTTGTGAACCACACGTGTCATGAGAGTTTCTCTTGACGAACGGGGCATTCCTTACAAACTCCTGGGGACTACCTGGACAAGTCTATGCTGTTTTCTTGTCAAGACCTTGCTTCCTAGGGCTGACAGAGCATGACTGGGCCAAAGTCACCCAGCTGCCTTTGTGTCTAAAGCAGGACTAGTAATCACTGTCTCCGGGTCTCTAGTTTGATGCCTTAACCATGAAACAAAACTTGCTCTCATGAACTCTACATCAAGGCAACGTTATCTGGAGAATTCTTTCAAACCTGTATCGTAAAAAATTAATGGTTTCAAAAAATGATTTTTATAGACCTCTGTGTAACAAATTACCTGAGGGAAGAAGAATAAGAATAATGAGCACAACCATTAAAAGCAAGTGATGGCAGCAAATTTGAAAGGCAGGATTATATGGCTAGAAGTGTTATTTGATTTGTTCCTATACTCTCTGCCAAAAAGCTAATAAAGCATCATTCATGCCCTAGAAATAAGAGATACAGCAGATCTTAATTTTGTAATAAATCATAGACAAGATTTTAATTTGTTGAACTCTGAAAAGGAAAAACCAAACATTGCTTTAGACTTGCAAATTTGCAAAGCCAGATAGAAGGAGAAACTGCAGTCCCACTTTAAAGCCCTGGATCACTTGCTAACCTATTCTCCTAAGGAAACAAAACCAGGAACACTGGCCTGACAACACTTCAGAGAGAGAATAAACCTGAAACACCAGCCTAAACGTTTCAGAGACAATGAGGCATTCCACCATCAGAAAAAGGAACTCTAAATCATAATGTAAGTAATAAAAGTTACAGAGAAGGTCTCCAAGCCTTACTTCACTAGGAAAGATCTCTTGTGTTGTTAGTAAAGTATAGGAAATCAACTTAACAGTTAAGGATGCATTGAATGTGTCAGATTTGCAATCCAGGCTGCTTTAGGTAAACTGTGTGATACAGAAAGGGTGTGAAGTCAAGTTTAAAAACGATCACTGAGATGTGACCCAAAATGAAGCATTACTTATGAATGACACCCCCCAGGAAAATGGACTGTGTGAATCACATTGTGCAGGAAAAAGGCAGAATAGCAAAACAAGACAGTCAAAAAGGGGATTTAAGCTTCCGACACAAAAGAAGGGGCATAAGACTCGAGAATTTAGCCAAAGGCTTGAAGAATCCTGCAAAGCCCTGCAGGGCTCAGTCAAGTGGTGCTCCTGCCGTTCAAGAGCAAAAGACATCCAAGCCAGAGTTCTTGAGAAGGAAGAAAGATCCTACTCTCTAGGACTGGTTCACAGCAACATCTGTGGCCAATGCAAACATCTGCACAATGTCTGGAAACAGATAATTATGGAATCTTCTTGCTGCTCTGGGCCAATAACCACCTGGAGGAAGCCATCTCGGTGTTCCTGGAATGGGGGTATCTTGTCTCAGAAAAGACCAAGAGTGGTAGCAAAGCAGCTGTTTGCACCCTTAACAGAAAGGTCTCTTACCAGAGACAGATAGGAGAGGACGCAGCCCCCCTCAAGCAGCGCCAGAGCGCAGAGAGCCAGCGTGCAGGGCCAACACAGGCTGAAGGCACCCAAGGATGATTCTGGCTTGTGAGATCCTGGGAAATAGTATGAGGAAGTCCCCCTTCCAAGAGTAGGATAGCCAATTGCCATCTTGGGGTCTACGATCTTGAGGACTCCAGATGGGCAGGGGCAATCTGGGTGAAGGTGGGGAGAAGGCTGCAATTCTGACTGCTTGAACCTCTCACGTTCTGCTGGAGATTTTCGATCTGGGCATAGTTTGGGTTTCTTCTTACCATGTTGCTTTGAAGTTGATGAAATACTTTATCACATCTACAAAACACCCACCAGCTATTTATCAAGCAAATATTTTGCCTCGGGCAGTGGCTATTCTGGCACAACCTTCACCCAGATTTGGAAAAAAGCACACAAGAGGCGGTCTGTGTTTGTACATGGCCATCTTTTGTATAAATGGTATAAATCAGACAGCATTTCTTGCTGACCTCAGAGAGAAGTGCGACTCCTTGCTGTTCTTCCCTACAAGAGTTTCCTGGATATTCCCCAAAGCCAGCATGGTAAGTACAATTGTTTGCTCCCCCTTTGCAACAAGAGCTTGATCAGACTTGGACCTAACAAGGGGATGGCTGGAGGAATGAGATGGATGCTTTCGGACAGTCTCTCTCTCTCAACTGAACCACTTACAGGGTCGTGGCCAGGGGGAAAATAATAGGGGGATCATTCTGTACATTGTTTAGATAAAATAAAGGTAGAAATACATACCCCTTCATGGATCACTGCCTTGTCATGGCGAAGGGGCTTGCGTAACTCAGTGAAGCCATGAGCTATACTGTGCAGGGCCACCCAAGACGGACAGGTCATGACAGAGAGTTCTGACAAAATGTGGTCCACTGGAGAAGGAAATGGCAACCCACTCCAGGATCCTTGCCAAGAAAACCCCATGGACAATGTTAAAAGGCTAAAAGATATGACGCCGGAAGATGAGCCCCTCAGGTCGGAAGGTATCCAATATGCTACTGGGGAAGAGCGGAGGGCAATTCCAAGTAACTCCAGAAAGAGTGAAGCGGCTGGGCCAAAGCCGAAAGGACGTTCAGCTGTGGATGTATCTGGAAGTGAAAAGAAGGTCCGATGCTGTAAAGAACAATATTGTATAGGGACCTGGAATGTAAGATCTATGAACCAAGGCAAGCTGGATGTGGTCAAACATGAGATGACAAGATTGAACGTCGACATCTTGGGAATCAGTGAATTGAAATGGACGGGAATGGGTGAATTTAATTCAGGTGACCATTATATCTACTACTGTGGCCAAGAAACCCTTAGAAGAAATGGAGTTGCACTCACAGTCAATAAGAGAGTGGGAAAGGCAGTAATGGGGTACAACCTGAAAAACGACAGAATGATCTCAGTGCGTATCCGAGGCAAACCATTCAACATCACAGTAATCCAAGTCTATGCCCCAACCACTGATGCTGAAGAAGCTGAAGTTGACCGCTTC
The DNA here is from genome assembly GCF_059951505.1 of Python bivittatus. Taxonomy (NCBI): domain Eukaryota; kingdom Metazoa; phylum Chordata; class Lepidosauria; order Squamata; family Pythonidae; genus Python; species Python bivittatus. The sequence goes on along the minus strand of NW_028277095.1, from coordinate 6,481,466 downwards.
TATGAAGACCTACAACACCTTCTAGAACTAGCACCAAAAAAAGATGTCCTTTTCATCATAGGGGATTGGAATGCTAAATTAGGAAGTTAAGGAGTAATCAGAATAACAGGCAAGTTTGGCCTTGGAGCACAAAATGAAGCAGGGCAAAGGCTAATAGAGTTCTGTCAAGAGAACAAGCTAGTCATAGCAAACACTCTTTTCCAACAACACAAGAGACGACTCTACACATGGACATCACCAGATGGTCAATACCGAAACCAGATTGATTACATACTTTGCAGCCAAAGATGGAGAAGCTCTATACAGACAACAAAAACAAGACCAGGAGCTGACTGTGGCTCAGATCATGAGCTTCTTACTGCAAAATTTAGGCTTAAATTGAAGAATGTAGGGAAAACCACTAGACCACTTAGGTATGACTTAGATCATATTCCTTGTGAGTACACCGTGAAGGTGATGAATAGATTTAGAGGATTAGATTTGGTAGACAGAGTGCCTGAAGAACTATGGACGGAGGTCCGTAACATTGTACAGGAGGCAGCAACTAAAACCATCCCAAGGAAAAAGAAATGCAAGAAAGCAAAATGGCTGTCTGATGAGGCTTTACAAATAGCTGTGGAAAGAAGGAATGTGAAAAGCAAGGGTGAAAGGGAAAGATATAAGCAACTGAATGCAGATTTCCAGAGAATAGCAAGGAGAGATAAGAAGGCCTTCTTAAATGAACAATGCAAAGAAATTGAGAAAAACAATAGAATGGGGAAGACTAGAGATCTCTTCAAGAAAATTGGAGATATCAAAGGAACGTTTAGTGCAAAGATGGGCATGATAAAGGACAAAAAGGCAGGGACCTAACAGAAGCAGAAGAGATTAAGAAGAGGTGGCAAGAATACACAGAAGAACTATACAAGAAAGATCTTAATGTCCCTGATGTCCATGCTGGTGTGGTCACTGACCTTGAGCCAGACATCCTAGAGAGTGAAGTCAAGTGGGCCTTAGGAAGCATTGCTAACAACAAAGCTAGTGGAGATGACAGTATTCCAGCTGAGTTATTTAAAATACTAAAAGATGATGGTGTTAAAGTGCTGCACTCAATATGCCAGCAAGTTTGGAAAACGCAACAGTGGCCACGGGATTGGAAAAGGTCAGTTTACGTTCCAATTCCAAAGAAGGGCAATGCCAAAGAATGCTCAAACTATTGCACAATTGCACTCATTTCACATGCTAGCAAGGTCATGCTCAAAATCCTACAAGCTAGGCTTCAGCAGTACGTGAACCGAGAACTACCAGATGTACAAGCTGGGTTTCGAAGAGGCAGAGGAACTAGAGATCAAATTGCCAACATTTGCTGGATCATGGAGAAAGCACGAGAGTTCCAGAAAAACATCTACTTCTGCTTCATTGACTATGCAAAAGCCTTCAATTGGATGTTCGATTGGATCACAACAAACTCTGGCAAATTCTTAAAGAGATGGGGGTACCAGACCATCTTACCTGTCTCCTGAGAAATCTGTATGCGGGCCAAGAAGCAACAGTTAGAACCGGTCACGGAACAACCGATTGGTTCAAAATAGGGAAAGGAGTACGACAAGGCTGTATACTGTCACCCTGCTTATTTAACCTATATGCAGAGTACATCATGAGAAATGTCAGGCTGGAAGAATCACAAGCCGGAATTAAGATTGCAGGGAGAAACATCAATAACCTCAGTTATGCAGACGATACCACCCTAATGGCAGAAAGTGAAGAAGAACTAAAGAGCCTCTTGATGAGGGTGAAAGAGGAGAGTGCAAAAGCTGGCTTGAAACTCAACATTAAAAAAACTAAGGTCATGGCATCTGGACCCATCAATTCCTGGCAAATTGAAGGGGTAGAAATGGAAGCAGTAACAGACTTCATTTATTTGGGCTCCAAGATCACCACAGACAGAGACTGCAGCCATGAAATTAAAAGACGCTTGCTCCTTGGGAGGAAAGCTATTGCAAACCTAGATAGCATATTAAAAAGCAGAGACGTCACCTTGCCAACAAAGATCCACATAGTCAAAGCTATGGTTTTTCCAGTAGAAATGTATGGCTGTGAGAGCTGGACCATAAAGAAGGCTGAGCGCCAAAGAATTGATGCCTTTGAACTGTGGTGCTGGAGAAGTCCCCTGGACTGCTAGGAGGTCAAACCAGTCCATCTTAAAGGAAATCAACCCTGATTGTTCATTGGAAGGACTGATAATGAAGCTCAAGCTCAGATACTTTGGTCACCTAATGCGAAGAGAGGAGTCTTTGGAAAAGACCCTGATGCTGGGAAAGATGGAAGGCAAAAGGAGAAGAGGATGGCAGAGGATGAGATGGTCAGATAGCATCCCTGAAGCAATGAGCATGAAACTGAGCAAACTCAGGGAGGCAGTGAAGGACAGGAAGGCCTGGCGCGATGTGGTTCATGGGGTCACGAAGAGTCGGACACGACTTAACGACTGAACAACAAGAAAGAAATACATAAATACGTGAAGATCAAATGCCATCAGAGGTTCTTTGGAACCCCAGAAGGGGGATAGTACAAAAGGAACTAGTAGCAAAAGCAATGAATAGCATTTTGGGGTGTGTGGGATGAGTGCAAAATCCCGACTTTGTTGGTGTGACTTTTGGGCAAGAGCTGAAGCGGATATTGTTTATTTTATAGCTATTTAGTAGGAGATCCAAATACTCACAAGATGGTAAACTTAACCTCAAGGGCTTTTTCCAAAGTTCGTGAACAAGACCAGCACATTATGAAAGAGAACATTAGAAAGACTTTGAACAGCCAGTTCCTCAGACAACTAGTAAGTTCTCTGGTGGCTGATCTTTTCTTGTGGTCCTTTCTCAGAGAGTCTTCTTCAGCCTGATCATCTTCTCTTTCACACTGGCTACATGTCAAGGAGACTGCTTCAATCTGCCTGAGGATAAAAATGGTAACCAAGCTCCTTATTCATCTGAGCAAATAATTATTTTATGGCTTGCAAAGGTCTAGAAATGCCAGGAGAAATGTTGCTTGCTTAATTTCAGGATTCCATCAAAAGTGTCCTAACTGGGCGAGAAAATACCTTCTGCATTAATACGGAAGTCCTTGGATAATCACAGGTCCTTACTAATCTAATAAATAAGTAAAATTAAATGGTATGCAGCCAGTGCAGATAATTTATATCCTTGTCACATTTGTCCAACAGTAGATTTCTCCTAGCAACGTCCAACTGTAGGAGCTGGTTTCTCAGTATGGTTTGGTATTTGGGTGCAGCTGCAGGTTCAACTGGAGTCTTTTCTCTTAGGTACAGTAAAGCAGTGAGGCCAAACACCTGCGTTGATCGATATGATGGGAGAAGGCATCTCCTTGGGTCCACCTGGAATACAGCTCATTGTTTGAGATGCAAGTGCCTCAGACACAGGATGTCGTGCTGCACCAGGTAGGAAAAGGTTCCAGGCAGGCACTGGTTATGTTAATTCGTACATGTTTTCTCTTAAGTTAAGCCAGACATGTTTATTGAGAAAGCACATATTCATGGACCCAGATACCTAGATAAACCTTCTATGAAGGTTTTTCAGTAGATGGTAATTATATTTCATGATAATCATCCATGGCTAATCTATGTCAGTATGTGATTTATTTCTCTCTGGCGTGGGAACTCTTGAGACGTTCAGCCATATGTTTATCTTCCCAACTCTGAGGAAGAAGCATTATGTGGAGACCCAGGAATGTTGGGTGAAATAGGGAATAGAGCAACTGGGGTTGGGAGGGAGCAGGATTTGTCCCCTGCTTTCCTTCCTTTTTCCTGCCTGCTAAGCACTGGGGAACACATGTGTTGTGGTTTTGTCCCTCTTGCTGGGCATATTTGTGTGTCTGCAACAAGCTCATTATGCTTGTACAAGAAAACACCGGGGCATCCAAAATCAATTCCCTGGGTGTGTCAATCTTGAGATTTCTCCATGCATAGGAGGATTTCCAAGAACTGGTTTTTGGAATCAAGCAAAGCCTTGGGTGAATCAACTTTTCTCCCAGGATGTTTCAAGAGTTCTGTTGACGTTCCAGAGTGGCAGATGATGTTAGGGGTCTTTAGAAGATCTCAAGTCCAATTAAGGTGAACTTTGACCACAACCTCTTCTTCTTCCTCCTTCTCCCCCTCCCCCCCTTTTTTTCCTTTAAAGACCCACTGGTATTGAACGAAGAGCAGGATGCAAAGGAGTGGTAAATCCAGAAACATGTGAATATGAATTCTATCAGCTTGATGACCCATCAAAGCCTTGTCCCTAAGCTTGGATTCTCATCTCTTCACATAGAAGAACCTGAATAAATCTCTCACATAAGCATCTTAGTCTTTTTCTGGACTTTTCTTCTTATGAAATAACAACTTGATATTGGTTTTTAATGGCACTATCTTCAGAAATTCAAAAGACATGCTCTGAACATGGTAATACTGGAACTGGAGATCACACAACAAGGTTCTTCAATTCATATTTATTCACGTTTTTATCTAGAAGGAGGGTTACTAGACAAGGATGATTGCGTTTGCTAAAGAGACATCTCATGAAGAACAGCAGAGTGCAGTATAAATGTTGGGCTAAGACTAGGGAAACCTTGGTTCAAAGAGAGCCATCGCTGGGGTGCTAGGTCCTTGATGTCTCTATAATATGTTCAAATGGTTTGGAATTTGTAAAGGTTTGATCTCATGGGTTCTTTTCTATATGTGGGTCATGGATGGAAGGACAAGCCTGAGGCGGGGTCTCTGGAAGGGCCATAAGAGAATCTGGTTGGGTCAGACCAAAGTCCAGCCTGTCCAGCCTTTTGGGCTCATGACAGTTAGCAAGGTTGTTCTGGGAAGGCAAACAGTGGACACGAAAGTGTTTTCTCTGTTTTGTGAATCCAGCCCTCTGTGTTCGTCTAGGGCACAAAAGCCACAAAATGTGGAAGAAATGCGAGGCTCTGTATATGTGTATGTGAAAGTTTATGTGTATGAGAGGGAGGGAGGGAGGGAGGGAGGGAGGGAGGGAGGGAAGGAGGGCTAACTCAACTCCTATGTCATAGAGAAAGAATGTACATCTGAAAATATTAAATGTCAGCATTAATACATTTAACTGCTTTTTACCGAAATGGAACAATATATGTAAATAAAGTGTTAATTTCACTGCATCTCCAACAACATAAATGCCGTGAGGGCATGTCTAAATGATTGTTTCTTGTTGACAAGAATATAACCGATTCGTCTGGTTGGGATTCGACGCAGTAGCTGTGGGGCTTAGGGCAGGATCCCTGTAGCCTGCAGAATTCTCCGGATGTACAGGAGTATCCATGAAATCAACCCAGATGCTCTCCGGACAGCCGTTTCTTGCGAGGAGACCCCGGAGCAGACGTCTTTGTGATCGACTTGCGGTGAGTGGCTGGGAGACGGGCTTTCTCCACCTTGTTCGAGGCTGTGGCGTAGCCGAAATTTAGGACACTAAAGCCGACCTCCCCGTTTCTAAAACACATTTGAAACGTTCTATTACTCTTTCAGATGAAGAGAGGTTTTTTTCAGCAACAGATAAGAGTATCTTCTAGGTGCTTTTCATATTTTCAACGCTTACTTAATAAAAAAACCTGGTTTGGACTTTGGGATCTACCGTATTTTTCCGACTATAAGATGATACTTTTTCTAAAATCCTTACCCTAAAAACTGAAGGGCGTCTTATTCAAGGAAGTCAGCCGAGAATCGCGCAGTTCCAAACTGCCAAACTTTGTTTCTGCAGAGAGGCTTCCTCCTATTGCTAGCCTCCAATCACGAGTGAAATAGCTTGTCTCCCAAACAGACTTCCTCCAATCACAAGCCTGGCGTAACTGATGTCAGCTGATGCTGAACAAACCGATTAGAGGTAGGCTGATTGCAGAGACAAGCTATCTGCAGTTTCACTCGTGCTTGAATGTAATCAGTTAAGCAAAAGAGCCTGGAAATAGAGCTGCAGAGAGACGGTTTGGACCTCTTCCCACCAAGTGTATCAGCTCAATGTTAACTAATTACTAAATAAAAATGTGTTCTGCACTATCTTTAAAATATTGATTTTTTAATTTTGGGCTGGAAAAGTGGGGGTCGTCTTGTACATGGGGGCGTCTTATTGTCGGAAAAATACAGTATATATTGAGCAAAGATTCAAAGGGCTGAATTATTGGGTGTTTTTATGAAACAAGTGAATTCTCTTTTTGGACTTTAAAAAGTTAATCTTGTTGAATCTGTACTAGTGAGATTGAAGCTTGAGATTGCTGGTTCAAGATTTCTGTGGGAAAGCTGCTTTTTTAAAAAACTTTGCTATGATGTTGATTGGAGGAGCTTTGTAAACAAGGGTACTCTGAGACCTTGCTTTTTACCCATTTTTTCCCCCTTGTCTCCAAGGCTTGTTATGGCCGCAGTTCAGCAAACGGAATTGAAAGAGACACTTACACATTTACTGGAAGATTTCACTACTAGAATTTTACAATTGATAAAAACTAAATTTGAAGCCTTTGAGAAAAAATTAGACAGATTTGATAGTGATATTGATTTGGAAACAAAATTGGATATTGAAAATAAGAATATTGACAATGTTACGCGGTGTGAAGTAAGGCCATCTTCAGAACTGGAAACTGGAATGAGAGACGTGGCTTTGGATGGACAGCGGGATGATTTAGTTTATTTTGAGCCTGGAGATCATGAGTTCTCTATAAAGCCCACATTTACAACAGAAATCTTTTTCAACAATATCCAGACCATAAAGCAGAAGAGTATTTTGGAGATTTTTCTCTTTTAGATGCGCAGGAAAGACAAACATATAATCTAAAAATCTATTAAAACGTCTTTTTTATTGTTAAGTAAGCATAAGAAAATAAGAAAATAGATAGATGGTAGATAGATAGATGATAGATAGATGTGAGAAACCTTTCCACCTAACCTATACTAGTTAAGCATACATCTGCACTAAAACAGGAGGACCAGAAGGGGCATTCCTTAGGCCAAAGGTGTTCCTTCCACTGAGAAAGCAGTATGATTGACTGTGGGTATTTTTCAGCAATTGTACTGGAAATGCATTTCCAACACATTTAATTGATTGTGTTTTCAAATCAGTTCAGCAATCTTGTGCTACGTGTGCTACAATTTTGCTGTTTACTAACAAGATAACAAACAATGGAAAGAAAGAAGAAACTAAATAGGTTTCTCTATACGCATTCCTTCCCTATAAAGAACTCAACATGAACGAGAAGAGGGCTGTAAAGCTATAAGGACTTTAGACAAAACCCATTCCACAGGATGTGCAGTTGAGGAAGAACCTCAAGAATGCTGCAGCTTCTTGGTGTACTTTCAGTTTGACGCCACGGCCTTTTGGATAACACGTCCAGTGCATTTAATTGGTTCTGGATTTAAATCAGTTCAGCAATCTTGTGCCACATGTGCTACAGTTTTGCTGCTTACTAACAAGTTAACGAACAACTGCACTAAAACAGGAGGACTGGAAGAGGCATTCCTCAGGATACAGGTACCTCCCAGTTCATCCCACTGAGAAAGCCGTGTGATTGATGGTGGATACTTCTGGGCAGTTGTACTGGGACTATGATGTGAACTAAAAGGATAATTGTATTGGGACTTGGAATCGATACATCTATGCGATTCTAGTTGAAATGCAGTCGGATGGCTTCCAGGTTGGCAAAGGAGACAGACAAGGCTGCCTACTCTCCCCTTATTCACTCAACCGACATGCTGAATATATATTAAGGGAAGCTGGATTGGAAAAAGACGAGTGGGATTTTAAAACGAAAGGAATAAACTTCAATAACTGGTGCTATGCTGATGACGCTACCCTGATAGCAGAAAATGCAAGGGATCTGCAAGCCTTAGTAGTAAAAGTCAAAGAGCACAGTGAAAAAATGGGACTAAAATTAAATATCGAGAAGACCCAACTAACGACAACAGGTACAACAACCAGCCTTAGAATTGACAATGAAGATATCAAAGCGGTAGCTAGTTCTGCCCTTTAGGATCAACCATCAACAAGCAGTCAAGAAATATGCCGCAGACTAAGACTCAGTAGATCAGGCATGAAGGCTTGGAAATGATATTCAGACGCCATGATGGGTTGATACCTACAAAGATCATGGTGTTTCCTGTGATATTCTATGGAAGTAAAAGTTGGACTTGAAGAAGCAGGATAGGGAGAGTATGGATGCTTTTGAACTCTGTTGTTGGAGAACACTTCTTGGACAGCCAAAAAAAAAAACCAAATAAATTATTGAATAAAACAACCCAGCATTCTCACTCAAGGCACACATGACCAGGCTCAAATTGTCCTTCTTCGAACACATCATGTGAAGGCCCAATAACTTGATGGCACATAATCAATCAATTTAAATATATAAAATATCATATAAACATTAGGCTACTAACACTTCAGACATTCTTCAGAGGAGGTGCTTTAGACCATGCCAGAGTGCACCACCTGCTTAAAGCAACTGTGACCTTTTTCAGGCTTTTGTGCCTGAAAAAAAGAGAGAGCTGGTTTGATGGGTCTCATTGAAGATGTGGCTGGTTTAAGGAGCCGACGCATTAAAAGAGCCCGTCGTTTTTCAGGGTGTGAGTTATGTTAGGGTTACATGCATCTCCTTTAGAGAGGTGCCACATGTTCCAAAGCATCGCATCCAAATCATTCCCAAAATATGCACAGCCCACATTAATACAACTTTATAAATTTACAAAAAACTAATTAATTTAATAAAAATATAAATTAATTTTAAAAATTAATGAATTCTTTAACAAAAGAATTTATAAATCGAGCCGTGCTTTATCATTGGAGGCAAGCCACTGACCTGGAGAGCTTTTCAAAAGCAATAAACATATTCATGGAGGACATGCCTATTAATTACCCGGCAAAGCGTCACTGGTAGAAACACATTGATAAAGCAGCACATGGAAGGAATCTTGACCTAATCACATGTGCTATGACATCCAGGGTAGCTTTGTGCTTTTACAATGCTCTGTCAATATTCAAATGTCTTTCATAGTCTGTGCCTCAGTGGAAGTGGGAGAGGAGGAGAATCCGTGATGACTGAACGGCAGGGACCAAGCCCGCAAGAGCATCCATGCAGAAAAGGCCGATCAGAATGCAGGCCTGACAACTGGAGCAGAAGCAGGCTGCAAAGCTATAAGGACTTTAGACAAAACCCATTCCACAGGGTGTGCAATTGAGGAAGAACCTCAAGAATGATGCAGCTTCTTGGTGTACTTTCAATTTGACACCATGGCCTTTTTGATAACATGTCCAGTACATTTAATTGATTCTGGTTTTAAATCAATTCAGCAATCTTGTGCCACGTGTGCTACAGTTTTGCTGTTTACTAACAAGTTAACAAACAATGGAAAGGAAGAAGAAACTAAACAGATCTCCCTGTACGCATTCCTTCCCTATAAAGAACTGAACATGAAGGAGTATTGATAAGAAGTACTTAATCAAGTGAGTTGAGGCACAAGGAGTAGGAGGAGGCTCTTGCAAACGTAACCCTGGTAGATCTATTTTGTAATAGTGACCATCTCTGTTGTAAATCTAGGTGCTTGCATTTTATTTTTTAGCCATAAAAACTATATTGTTTTAAGTCAAAGAATGGCTTTTGAACAAAGGGTAATAACAGATACCGCCCAAAATAAACACTGCTCCCTTTCCAAAAGCAGATATTAAAAAATCAGCTCAGTGCAAACCTGATGCCACATTCATCTCTCTTTTTGGCTTGATTAGTATTAACCATAACGTTTTGCTCATAGGATGCTGAACAAAACACGAAAAGGATTCATTCACTACCCAGGTCAAGGATGTTGTGTGACTGCAACAGAGTCAAGCTATTCACATTAGTAGATTGTGGCAGCTAGCAATCAAGCAGACTTTCTCTAGTCCTCCCTACTTTCCTTTTTGGGCAGAAAACTTGACCAGCATAATGTTTGCTGTCCCACTATCAATCTCTATCCTGCATGTGTTACCTACTACATGCTGGATGACGGTGTCCTGATTTCATGTTAGAAGCTGGGTCTCCCCTGTACAAGTCCAACACCTTAATCCCTATCTAATGCTCCCAACCCTGTTCTTGTTTAGAAAAGTGCCAAAATGTCTCTGATTTATTTTTTCAGGAGGCCCAATGACTGAATTGTTGATCATGATTGTGTCCCAACAAGTCAGTGGCTTAGTGACCATGTAGCCTTAGAGCCTTCCCCAGAGAGCTGGGTCTTCGCATCATGTGTCCATAGTAGGATAATTTCAGCCTGATCATTTTGGCTCGAGAAAAAACTCTGGGTTGATTTGCTCGATGATCCATTTGTTTGTTTTCTTAGCTCTTTATGGTATTCTCAGGACTTTTCTCCAATACCAAAGTTCAAAAATGGCAATGCCCGCGCTTCTTTAAAGTCCAACTTTCACTTCCAGAGAGTGTCACGGGGAAAACCATTGAGTACATATGCAGCTCAGGGTTGAAATACTGGGATCTTGGCGTGCCTGAGTTTGGTTTTCTTCTTGCAAACGTTTCATTACCAAACTAGGTAACATCATCAAGAATCTGACCCCAGAGAATGGGTTTGCCAGCTTTCCACGTGGGGCAGCCTGCCTGACCTCTCTTGATCAGAGTTGTTTATGTCCCTGTTTCTGATTGGCCCACCTGGTTAGCTCCGTTACCTGCATTGTTTCATCTTAGTTTCTTAGAATAGATATTATTAGAATGTCTAATTTCTTAGATATTACCCGTGGTGTTCTTGGCATTTTCGTCCCCACTATAGTAAAAGTAGTTTGTATAGGTTTTTCTTCTTGACTGCTGATTGATTGATTGATTGGTTGGTTGGTTGGTTGATTTTTATGGTCACCTAGCTTTTATACAATAAGTCTAGGAGGCTTACAATAAAAACAATGGGAAAACAGCAATAAAACAGTCATGTCACCAGGACGAGTGGGGCGACTGGGCGAGAATAGAAGATCTCGCACAGGGAGAAGAACTACATTGCGGAAAAGTACCAGTCTTCGCGGAGTACGGAGAACGAGCGAAAGACGGCAGGAGCGCCGGGGAAGAGCGCTTCTGATAGAGACCTCCTGCGGCTTCGGGACGGCAAAAACAGCAGAGTATTTGCCTTTTGACTCTGCTGTATTAAGAACGAGCAGGGAAGCCAAGAGACTGAAGGGAGGAAAACTACGAGCTGCGTGTAAGCAGCCTAACCGCTGAGACAGCATCGCCAGCTCTTCTACTTATAAATATTTAATTGAACAAAGAAAGAACTTAAAGAAAACTTTCCAGAAGAGGAATATGTCGTAAGATTCTGAATGAAAACTTTTCCGTTTGGGATTAAGAATAGATATTGAAAATCATTTAATTAATTATTTCCGGACGCCATCTTCTTCAAGGAAAAGTGAAACTGATATGCAGACTGATATTGAGACTTAAAGAACAAATATCTAACCAAGCTATAGACTAAGGTATAGATGAAGTTAAGTATATAAGAGGTTAGGGGATAGTTATTTAGGGGTATAGAAATAAGATATAGAATTGTGTTACAGTTATAGAAATAAGAAATAAGATATTATCAATAATATTATAAGAATATAAAATGAAAAAATGAAAGCAGCAGAGAAGGGGATCGGAAATTGGGGAGGGGGAATGGTTAAGGACAATGTTGGAAGATTTTACAAAAAAACACAACGCAAAATAGATTTAAGTCATTTTCAAGAATTGACATGACATGGGTCTCTACTAGCTTAACAAACAAAATTAAAGACACATCTATCCTTCCCAAGTTTTTCTCAGACCATAATCCCGTGCACTTAATATTAAATATTCATACCAGAGCTTATAGATGGAGATTAAATGAAGCTCTGTTGAGAAATGAAAAAAAAGTAGAAGGTTGCAAAAAAAAATTAAAAGAATTTTGTGAAACAAATTTAAATAATGAGGTAAATATTGATACAGTATGGGATGCAAGTAAAGCATATATGAGAGGTCTTTTTATATCTCTAAATAGCAATCTAAAAAAGGCTAACCAACAAAAATTTCAACGTTTAATGGACCAAATTAAGAATAAAGAAAAGGATCTGCAAACTCAAGCGAATGATGAGAATTTAAAACAACAACTTAAAATATTACAACAACAAACAAATATATTTATGACCGAAGATATAGAGGAGAAAATAAGATTTAGTAAACAAAAAAACTTGGAACATGCGAATAAGGTGGGAAGATGGCTAGCATTTAAATTAAGGAAAGACAGAGAGAAAAGAAATATTATGAAAATGAAAGGGAGTTATTAGATAATAAAAATATTAAAAGCATTTCACAATTTTTACTCAAATTTGTATAAACAACAAAATATATCAGAGGACAAAATAGAAATATATTTTAAAAAGCGCAACTTAAAGAAAATAACGCAGGATCATAAAGAAATGGTTAACAATCCTATCACAATACAAGAAATCAAAGATGCAATCAAAAAATTGAAGACGGGGAAAACCCCAGGACCAGATGGCTTTTCGGCAATATACTATAAACAATTTCAGGAAATGTTGATTGAACCCTTTAGGGACCTAGTAAATTCGATATTAATGGGTAAAAATCCCTACATCTTGGACAGAAGCAAATATTGCTTTAATTCCAAAAGAAAATCAGGACCCAACTTTATGCAAAAATTATAGACCCATCTCACTATTAAATAGTGATTATAAAATTTTCACTACAACTTTATCAGATAGATTAAAGAAAATTCTCCAAGAAATAATAAATAAAGACCAAAATGGATTTTTACCTCAAAGAAATATTAAAGATAACATAAGAACGGTAGTAAATGTAATTGAATATGCTCATATTCACAATGAAAAGCAAATTATGTTATTATTCCTCGATGCAGAGAAGGCATTTGATAATCTGAATTGGGAATTTTTATTTAAAATATTAGAGATTAGAGATTTTGGAGAAAATTTTATAAAAGCAATAAAAGCTATATATACAATACAAAAGGCTAAGATTATAGTTAACCAGGATGCAACAGAGGATTGCACTATAGAAAAAGGCACAAGGCAAGGATGTCCATCATCCCCATTATTATTTATTCTAGTTTTGGAGGTACTTACAGATAAGATAAGAGGGGATAAAGATATACAAGGTATAAAGATTAAAAAGGAAATTTATAAACTAAGAGCCTTTGCAGATGACCTGGTTATTACTCTCCAAGATCCCATAAAGTCAATAGATAAATTGCTAAAGACATTGCAAGAATACGGAGAATTGGCTGGTTTTAAAATAAAGGAACAAAAGAGCAAAATGATGAATCTGAATATGTCTACAAGGGATCAGAAAACTCTTGAAATTAAATCTGGCTTTCAAAATGTTAAGAAAATAAAATATCCAGGTATTGAAATAGCATCAAAGAATGTTGATCTATTCCAAAATAACTATGTAAAAGTTTGGAAGGAAATAAAACAAGATTTAGCAAGATGGGAATGTATGCAATTATCTTTGATGGGTAGAATATCTACGATTAAGATGAATATCTTGCCTAGAATTTTGTTTCTTTTTCAAACTATCCCAATAGTTATAACCGACAAAATATTTAGACAATGGCAAAAAGATATATCAAAATTCATATGGAAAGGAAAAAAACCAAGGATAAGATTTATGATATTACAAGATTCAAAAGAAAGAGGAGGTTTAGGTCTACCAGATTTAAAATTGTACTACGAAGCGTGTGGACTAGTATGGTTAAAAGATTGGATTACCTTAAAGAATAGTAAATTATTAAATTTGGAGGGTCATAATAATACATTTGGATGGCATGGTTATTTATGGTATAACAAGATGGAAGCTAATAAATTATTCACAAACCATGTCATAAGAAAATCACTACTTAAAATTTGGGACAAATATAAACAAATTTTGTTACCTAGTTTACCGCTATGGACCTCTCCTCAAGAGGCTACCTCACGAAATGATAACTGGGAAAATATGAATTGGCTTAAAGATGAAGATTTATTAAAATTCAAAGAATTAAAATACTCAATGAAATCAAGGGAAGAATTAACGAAGGAGGGACACGACTGTAATTGGTTTACATATGCCCAGCTAGTAGTACAATTTAAAAAAGATACAAAAAGTTTTACATTTTCCAAAAAATTCGATAAATGGGATAAAACATTACTGAAGGAGGAAGACCATCTTATATCAAAAATCTATAAAAAATTGTTACAAATTAAAACAGACAAATTCAAAATTAAGGATTGTATGATTAAGTGGGAAGAAAATTTTGGTTATGAAATTAAATATGAGGAATGGGTAAAGATGTGGACAAAAGACTTAAAAACTACACTTAGTTATAACTTAAAAGAAAACTTCTATAAAATGATGTTTAGGTGGTATATTACCCCAGAAAAATTATGTAAAATGAATAGAATATAACAAATGTTTGTTGGAAATGTAAAACGGAAACAGGAACATTTTTCCATATCTGGTGGACCTGTAGAAGAGCAAAAAAATATTGGGATGGAATTCATAAGATTATTGGTATTATGTTAAAGATAAATATTGAGAAAAAGCCGGAATTTTATCTATTAGGATTTATGGACAATCAACTCCAACAGAAACATGGGAAAATATGATTACATCTAATTATCGCAGCTAGAATTGTATATGCACAACATTGGAAAGAAGATTATATACCCACAATAGAAGAATGGACGATAAAAGTTCTTGATTTGGTCCAGATGGCAAAACTTACAGAACAATAATAAAGGACAATAATATGGACAAATCTCAAAATAATTGGAAACCCTTCCTGGACTATATTGAGAAAACACAAAATATACAAATGGATATATTATAATATTGAAATAATAAGAATGAAATTAAATACAGAAAATGTTTATATCATTAGTAATAATTTCCTCAAAAGGAAAGTAGGAAGTTTCTTTGTTTGCTTACGTGGTTTTTTCTTTTTCTTTTCTTTTTTCTGTTTATTTGTTTTGTTTTGTTTAAGGTATGTCTTTTGTAAAAGGCTTTTAGATGTCTGTCTGATTTTTATGTTTTGTATTGTTTTATGTAAATTGGATATTTTACTTGTTTAATACAAATTAAAAAAAACCCAATCACGTCACCTACAGGCAAAGCAACACAGTCCCCACCATGACCCCATCTGCTACTCATTTTATTATTTTAATATGTTACTTATTGCCTAAAGTTGCTGGGACAATGGAGGCAGCAACTCATACACTGAACAGAAAAATACATTATTCATTATATATATGATCACTGTTGGTGATCAGTGTCAATGCTCATAATGCTGCTTGAGAGAAATCACTGGATTAACACAGCATAAGGCAGTTTTCTAAGGGCTGAAACCAAAGATACAGTGGTACCTCTAGTTAGGAACTTAATCCGTTCCATGACCCTGGTTGCAACTCGAGTTGGTCTCAAGTCGAGGTAAAGTTTCCCATAAGGTTCAATGTAAATACGGTTAATCCGTTCCGCCCTCCGAATTTGGTCGCACCACGAGGTAAATTTCCCCCATAAGGCTCAATGTAAATACGGCTAAACAGTTCTGAAACATGTGCATTTTATTTTTAAACCTCCAAAACCTTCCAAATGCCACAAAAACCTTCCAAACGCCACAAAACACACCACAAGCCTCACTGAACATCTCCTTGCTACCGCAATGTCGCCCACAGGAAGCACAGTGAAAAAATGGGACTAAAATTACATATCGAGAAGACCCAACTAATGACAACAGGTAGAACAACCGGCCTTAGAACTGACAATGAAGATATCAAAGCGGTGGGTAGTTCTGCCTTTTAGGATCAACCATCAACAGTGAAGGAACAAGCAGTCAAGAAATACGCTGCAGACCAGCACTCAGTAGGTCAGGCAAGAAGGCCTTGGAAATGATGTTCAGACGCCATGATGGGTTGATACCTACAAAGATCATGGTGTTTCCTGTGATATTCTACGGAAGTGGAAGTTGGACTTTGAAGAAGCAGGATAGGGAGAGTATGGATGCTTTTGAACTCTGTTGTTGGAGAATACTCCTTGGACAGCCAAAAAAACAAACGAAATGAATTATTGAACAAAATTACCCAGCGTTCTCACTCAAGGCACACATGACCGGGCTCAAATTGTCCTTCTTTGGACACATCATGTGAAGGCCCAGTTCTCTGGAGAAGGCTCTAATGCTTGGAAAGGTGGAAGGAAAGAAAGAAAGAAAGAAAGAAAGAAAGAAAGAAAGAAAGAAAGAAAGAAAGAAAGAAAGAAAGAAAGAAAGAAAGAAAGAGGACCCCAGTAGCAAGGTGAAGAGGTGACCTGTGAACCATTGGAAGACCTGAAGAACCAGGTTAGGGATAGATCGTCAGGGAGAAAATCTATCTATGTGGTCACTAGGAGTCGACAATAACTTGATGGCACATATTCAATCAATTTAAATATATAAAATATCATATAAACATTAGGATACTAACACTTCAGACATTCTTTAGAGGAGATGCTTTAGAACATGCCAGAGTGCAGCACCTGCTTAAAGCAGCTGTACCCTTTTTCAGGCTTTTGTGCCTGACAAAAGAGAGAGCTGGTTTGATGAGTCTCATTGAAGATGTGGCTGGTTTAAGGAGATGATGCATTAAAAGAGCTGGTCCTTTTTTCAGGGTGTGAGTTATGTTTGTAAGAGTTGCCACATTCAGCGCCGAATGAAACTTTCACGAAACATAGGTGCAGTCAAACAGGTTTACTCCGGTGTAATGCGGATAGATACAAACGAAGCCAGGGTTGGCTTGGCACAGATTACATATCGTTTTATAGGCAACCCGTTCCCACGCTTTGCCAGCCCCGCCTTTCGCCCCTGGCTCTCCCCCCCTCCGTTCGATGGCAGGTTCAGTCAGAGTCCTTTGTTTCTTGGCCGTCTTGCTCGCGAGGCAGGTCCCGTGCGGCTGACTCACGATTGCGCTTGATGGGCGGCTGATCGCGGCTTGAACTGTGGAGCTCTTTGTTGCTGTTGTTGGCGGCATGCCTGCGGCGCCTGGGGAACTCCCGCTTGTTACAAGATAATAGAATCCTAGCTGGGCAGAATGGCGGCTAGCTTGTCTGGCATGCGCTGAACCGGGCTGAACCTGAGAATGTTAGGGTTAGATGCATCTCCTTTAGAGAGGTGCCACATGTTCCAAAGCATCACATCCAAATCATTCCCAAAATATGCGTAGCCCAAATTAAGACAACTTTATAAATGTACCAAAGATCAATTAATTTATTACAATTAATTAATTTAATAAGAATATACATTAATTTTTAAAATTAATGAATTCTTTAAGAAAAGAATTTATAAATCGAGCCATGCTTTATCACTGGAGGCAAGCCACTGACCTGGAGAGCTTTTCAAAAGCAATAAACATATTCATGGAGGACATGCCTATTAATTACCCGGCAAAGTGTCACTGGTAGAAACAGATTGATAAAGCAGCACATAGAAGGAATCGTGACCCAGTCTTGACCCAATGTAAAAGGGTTACGAGAATCCAAGAAACAAAACGTAATCTTAGCATATTTAAAGGCACATATTGCTTATCTACAAGAGACTCATCTAATGGAACAGGATAAACCTCTGTTAATGAATCAACATTAATCAACATTGGGACTGAAAAAAAACCATGATTCCTGAGGGGAACAATTAAGACTTATATGGAAGAATTGAATTAGTAGACCCTGGGCGTTTGATGTATCCAACTGAAAGAGAATTTTATTCAAACGTACATCAGAATTTTTTTAGGCTTAATGCTTTTTTAATATCATTGACTTTCTATCATCAAATTCAAGAATATAACATTGATGTTTGTTGTATCTGATCATAGTGCAATCACCTTGAAATGTGTGCTTCAGAAACTGGTTACCGTATTGAGAAACTGGTATCTCAATGTTTCCCTATTGAATGATAAAGAATTTGTACAACAAAGGCCGGTAGAGACCTTACAATATTTTCATTTGAATTCAGAAACATCAAGTGCCCAAATGTTTGAATGGGAAGCATATAAAGCATACATTCGAGGTTGAATTATTGCTTATGCACCACACAACAATAAGTTCAAAAGTAAAAGGGAAAATAATTAGAAAGATGAATTGAAATATTTATGGGCATAGAGGGTTAGATGCCCATCTACAGTTTGTACAGAGGAATACAGAAAAGGAAATATGAATTAACTAGTATAATATCACCGCAGAGACAATTTATATTTACGACAGAGATACCGGGAAAACAGAGAAAGACCTGGTAAAAGCTTGGTTAAATTTTGCCTAATTGCTTAAAGCAAAAGAAAAATAGGGCAATGATTCCAGTCATTAGAGGTGAAAGAGATGAAATGTATAAAACCTCAATGCATATTAATTTTATTAATACCAATATCTCTGAATGAAGATACAGAAAGTTTTTAAAACAAAATTAACCTACCACATTTACATGACACACAAAAACATCTCTTATTTGCTCCACTATCTGAGGTAGAGATTAAACAAGTAATTTTAAATATGGCAAGTGGTAAAACACCAGGATTAGATGGCTTCCCTATTGAGTGGTAGAAAACATTTTTAGATCTTTGGATGCCAAAACTTTGCCAAGTCTGTAACGAGATGTTTCGTAAGGGAATTTTATTACTGGCATTTGATCAGGCTTATATTACAGTTATACCAAAAGCAGGTAAATATTACACTGAGGGTGCTAATTATCATCATTGATTAATGTTGATACAAAGATTTTAACAGCAGTGTTAGCAAACAGATTACAGTAAGCAATATTGTTTGTTATTAAGAATGATCAAGCAGGGTTTATAAAAACTAGGCAAGCAGCAGACAATGTTAGGTTAATTGCAGATTTAATGAATCTTTAATGAATAGAAACAAAGATCAATTTGTAATTTTATCATCAGATGCTGAAAAAGCCTTTGACGAAATACATAAACAGTACATGTTTGCCGTACGAAATAGATTTAAACAGTGCTGCCTTTTGAAAGGCGGATTGATCCAGGATATTAAAAAACCAGGCCACTGCAAGGCACAGGCCACATTCACATCTCTTTGGCAGCAAATTCAAAAGGCAGGATTATGGTTTGCTCCTACATTCTCTGCCAAAAAACTATTCAATTACTGTTCATGCACTAGAAATAAGAGACATGGCAGATCTTAATTTTGTCATAAATCATATACAAGATTTTAATTTGCTTAACTCTCAAAAGGAAAAATCAACATCGCTTTAGACTCAGTTTGCAAAGCCAGATAGAGGGAGAAGCCGTAGTCCCATGTTAAAGGCCTGGATCACTTGCAAGCCCATTCTCCTAAGGAAACGAAACCAGGAACTCTGGCCTGACAACATTTCAGAGAGAATAAACCTGAAACACCAGCCTGAACATTTCAGAGACAATGAGGCATTCCACCATCAGAAAAAGGAACTCTAAATCATAATGTAATTAATGCCGTTACCTGCATTGTTTCATCTTAGTTTCTTAGAATAGATTTTATTAGAATGTCTAATTTCTTAGATACTGCCCTTGGCGTTCTCCGTATTTTTGTCCCCACTGTACTAAAAGCAGTTTGTACAGGTTTCTCTTCTTGGATGTTGATTGAATGATTGATTGACTGATTGACTGATTTCTATGGTCATCTAGCTTATATACAGTAATTCTAGGTGGCTCACAAGAAAACCAGTGAAAACAGCAATAAAACAATCACGTCACCCATAGGCAAAGCAACACAATCCCCACCACGACCCCATTTGCTTCTCATTCTCTTAATTGCATATGGTCTAGACCTGCATGGACAATAGAGGCAGCTTGTACATTGACAAATACATAGAAATATATGCACTGATGAGAGAAATCACCAAAGATATTCACTTTCCTGATACAGAAAAAACAAAATAAAATTAGAGCCGCCTGTGGATTTGATATTGGCCAATGGATTTGACATTAGCAGATTGTTAGCACAGCGCAACTCTACGTCGCAGAGCAGAAGAATATGATGATGCCGCCAGTGCTTCAGAATGGGGAGTTTACATCATGGGTATCCCAGAGGGGTGGGTCAAAATCAGCAAAACGGCGGGTGCAGTGTCAGGGATGCCACCTTGCAGATTTTGATATTCCACCCCCCATCCCACCCCCGTTTCAGATCCTCGCGTTCCCTCAAGTAATTTGTTCACAGATCTCTATAAAGATGCATTTTGGAAATCATGAATCTTTTAATCATTATGAAAGCTTGAAAGAATTCTCCAGGTATCTTTGCCTTGATCTAGAGCTCATAGATGAACAGGGACAGTGTCCCTCAGCTCAAGGCAGGTGATCCCAGAGGCTCTGTCACTTGCAGCCTCCCAGGACCTTCCGTCCTGACCTCCATCTGCGGGCCTTTCTTTCAAGCTGTCCCTTCAGACTTCAGGAGAAAAAACATTTAAAGAGATTTTCTGCCCCTTCTGCCATGTGACAGACTCAGATTTCCTCTCCGCATTCTGAAAGCTGTGAACTTTCTTTTCCAGACTTTCACTCCAGAAGACTCACATTTCTTTTCTCTCTTTCATGGAATCTTCTTGCTGTTCTGGGCCAATAACCACCTGGAAGAAGCCATCTCAGTGTTCCTGGAAAGTGGGGATCTTATCTCAACAAGGACTAAGAGTTGGACAAAGCAGCTCTTTGCACTTTTAACAGAAGGTCTCTTACAGGAGATCGACGGGAGAGGACGCAGCTCCCCTCAAGCAGTGCCAGAGGGCAGAGAGCCAGCATGCAGGGCCAACGCAGGACGAAGGCACCCAAGGATGATTCTGGCTTGTGAGATGGTAGGAAATAGTGTGAGGAAGTCCCACCTCCAAGGGTAGGACAGCCAATTGCCAGGGGGTCTACAATCTTGAGGACTCCAAATAGGCAGGGGGCATCTTGGGGGAAGGTGAGGAGGAGGCTGGATGTCTGGCTGCTTGAACCTCTCACGTTCTGCAGGAGAGTTTCCATCCAGCCATAATTTCATTTTTTTCTTACCACGTTGCTCAGAAGCCAATGAAATGCTTCCCCTTTACTTCATCTACAAAACGAACACCAGGTGTTTATGAAGGAAATATTTTCCTTCTCGCAGTAGATTATCTTCTCGTGTGCGGCTTGCACAGAAAGGGGAGGCGATGCTCTGGGCTGACCTCGTTGTGCAAAGGAGATCCGACAGCACACCCTCTGGAGATGGCAAACTTAACCTAGCGGGCTTTTTCCAAAGTTCGGCTGGACCGACTTCTCCTTCATGCTGGCTACGTGCCAAGGAGCGTGCACGCTGCATCTCTTTGACTTCCAGCTTAAAGGTGGCAACCAAGCTCCTTATTCATCTGAGCAAATCATTACCGTACCGCTTGCAAAGGTCTAGGGATGCCAGGAGAAAGGCTGCTTGCATAATTTCTACAACCCAGGCTTGTAGTCTCCTAACTGGGCCACAAAATACCTCCTGGATTAATACAGAAGTCCTTTGATAATCAGGGCTCCTTACAAATCTCGGAAATAAGTAACAAATGCAGAGAAGTGATATCCTTGTCACACTTGTGCAACAGCAGATTTCTCAGAACAGCCTGCAACTGTAGGAGTTGGTTTCTTGGTACGGTTTGGTGATTTGGGTTCAACTGGAGTCTTTTCTCTTAGGTGACGTGCTGAGGCCAAACACTGCATTGATCGATAGGATGGGAGAAGTCATCTCGTTGGATCCGCCTGGAATACAGCTCGTTGCTTGAGATGCGAGTGCCGTCAAGATAGGATGCAGTGCAGGCAATGTAGGAAAGGTTCCAGGCAGGAACTCGATGCATTAATTGAGCCATGGTTTCTAAGAGTAGGACAGCCAATTGCCTGGGGTCTACCATCTTGAGGACTCCAGATGGGCAGGCGGCATCCATCGAGGAGGAGCCTGGATGTCTGGCTGCATGAACCTCTCACGTTCTGCTGGAGATTTTGTATCCTTACCGTGTTGTTCTGGAACTGATGAAATACTTCCTGTTTATTGCATCTACAAAAGAAGCACCAGCTATCTATGATGGAAATGTTTTCCTTTTGGCAACGGCTATTTTGGCACAACTTTCTGCCAGAAATGAAAAAAAGTGCACAAGGGGCGGTCTCGGTTTTTACATTGCCATCTTTTGTATAAATTGCATAGATCGGAAGGCAGATTTCATGCTGACCTCAGAGAGAAGTGCGACTCCTGGTCATTCCTCCCTACCAAGAGTTTCCTGGATGTTCCCCAAAGCCAAGATGGTAAGTACAATTTGTTGCTCTCCCTTTGCAACAAGAGCTTGATGAGACTTGGACCGAACAAGGGGATGGCTGGAGGAATGAGATGGACACTTTGAGACAATCTCTCTCTCTCAACTGAACCACCTTATAGGGTTGTGGCTGTGGGGAAAATAATAGGGGCATCATTCTGTACATTGTTTAGATAAAATAAAGGTAGAAATACATAAATACGTGAAGATCAAATGCCATCGGAGGTTCTTTGGAACCCCAGAAGGGGGATAGTACAAAAGGAACTAGTAGCAAAAGCAATGAATAGCATGTTGGGGGGTGTGGGATGAGTGCAAAATCCCGACTTTGTTGGTGTGACTTTTGGGCAAGGGCTCAAGCGGATATTGTTTATTTTGTAGCTATTTAGTAGGAGATCCGAATACTCACAAGATAGTAAACTGAACCTCGAGGGCTTTTTCCAAAGTTCATGAGCAAGACCAGCACATTATCAAAGAGAACCTTAGAAAGACTTTGAACAGCCAATTTCTCAGACAACTAGTAAGTTCTCTGGTGGCTGATTTTTTCTTATCTTCCTTTTTCAGAGAGTCTTCTTCAGCCTGATCATCTTCTCTTTCACGCTGGCTACATGTCAAGGAGACTGCCTCATTGTGCCCAAGTTTGAAGATGGTAACCAAGCTCCTTATTCATCTGAGCAAATACTTATTTTATGGCTTGCAAAGGTCTAGAAATGTCAGGAGAAAAGTTGCTTGCTTAATTTCTACAAGCCAGGTTTCCATCAAAAGTCTCCTATCTAGGCCAGAAAAGACCTTCTGTAATAATTCAGAAGTCCTTGGATAATCAGGGGTCCTTACTAATCTAATAATTAAGAAAAGTAAAATTGTACTGTATGCAGCAAGTGTAGATAATTTATATCCTTCTCAGGTTTGTCCAACAGTAGATTTCTCACAGCAGCTTCCAAATTAGGAAGTGGTTTCTCGGTACAGTTTGGTGATTTGGGTGCAGCTGCAGGTTCAACTGGAGTCTTTTCTCTTAGGTAAAGTGGTGACGCCAAAGGCATGCATTGATCCCTTTGATCAGACAAGGCATCTCCTTGGGTCCACCTGGAATACAGCTGATTGCTACAGATGTGTGTGCCAGAGACGCAGGATATTGTGCTGTACCAGGTAGGAAAAGGTTCCAGGCAGGCACTGGTTGTGTTAATTTGCACATGTTTTCTCTTAAGTTAAGCCAGACATGTTTATTGAAAAAGCACATATTCATGGACCCAGACACATAGATAAACCTTCTATGAAGGTTTTTCAGGAGATGGTACTTCATGATAATCATCCATGGCTAATGTATGTCAGCATGTGATCTGATTCTCTCTGGCTGAGGAACTCTTGAGAAGTTCAGCCATATGTTTATCTTTCCAACGCTGAGGAAGAAGCATTCTGTGGAGACCCAGGATTGTTGGATGAAATAGGGAATAGAGGAACTGGGATTGGGATTGGGAGGAAGCAGGATTTGTCTCCTGCTTTCCTTCCTTTCTCCTGCCTGCTCAGTCCTGGGGAACACCCGTGCTGTTATTTTGTCCCTGCTCCTGGGCATAGTTGCATGTCTGCTACAAGAAAACACCGGGGCATCCAAAATCAATTCCCTGGGTGTGTCAATCTTGAGATTTCTCCATGCATAGGAGGATTTCCTAGAGCTGGTTTTTGGAATCAAGCAAAGCCTTGGGTGAATCAACCTTTTCCCAGGAAGTTTCAAAAGTTCTGTGCCAGTTCTAAGGTGCAGATGATCTGAGGGGTCTTTAGAAGATCGTTGCCAATTAAAGTCAACTTTGACTGACCACAACCTCTTCATCTTCCTCCTCCTCCCCCTCCCTTTTTTTCCCCTTTAAAGATGCGGCCGTGTTAAACGAGGTCCCGGATGCACCGCAGTGCTAAATCTCAAAACATGTGAATATACATATCAGCCCGATGACCCATCGAACAATTGTTCCTAAGCTTGGATTCTCATGTCTTCACATAGAGGAACCTGAATAAATCTCTCACATAAGCATCTTAGTCTTAAACTTAAGATAAAGCCAAAGGAATGAAAATATAACTTGAGAAAGCGACTCGGACAAGACCCTCCCTATTTCTCATGAAGATAAAGGGAGGGGGGAGCGCATTCAGACTTGCAAGTTTCCGTGACTGTAACCCTATCATTAAAATAGTATTAGCATTCATAACTTTGGTTTCCTAGTCTGGCCTGCCTCAAAGGGGTGACAGTGTACTTCAGAAAGCTTTCCCCGTTCCTTGACTTCCGTGCCAGAAAAAGCTTCACCTGCAAGTTTTGGGCATTTCAGAAAGTGTTGAATCAGGCTTGGCAAGTGGTAAAATGAAGCGTGAGCGTGTCCTTAGGAGGGTTTAAAAAACTTAAGATGGTGGCCAGAACTGCCCAATTGAAGGCCCATCTCTCTTTAGCTGTGTAAAAAGGGACTTGGCCTTTGATCCCCACCATCTTGAATTTTTTTTTGAAATCCCCCCTCCCCATTCCCCTCCCCAAAATCCTGTAGTGGAAGAATACATTGTGCCCCTTGCACAACAAATGAGAAAATGGTTTGTATGAATGCTGTTTTACCGATTTAACTTTCACTTAAATCCGCTGCAAGGAAAAAATTAGCAAATCCAGATAATCCTTCTTGCCAGTTTTCACAGTTCCCAAAATATTCAAAATCATTCTCCATGTTCGCAACAAGAAGTCATAGAGCTCCTTTTGGGTTTTATCTGTTCTGTGCAGATAAGCTTTGTTGAATTTAACCATCTTGCGGGGAATTTAGGCGATAGGGAATCTCTTGGGGAGAAAATAGTTGGATCCCTGCAAAGATCCTTTCTGGGGAAGCCCTGACACATTGCAAAGGAAATATATAAATATACTGTATTTTTCCGTCTACAAGACGATACTTTTTTCTAAAATCGTTCCGCTAAAATTGAAGGGCGTCTTATGCAGGGAAGTAAGCCGAGGAGAGAACCGCACGGTTGTGAAACCGCCCATATTTTGACTCTTCAAAGAGGCTTCCTCCTACCACGAGCCTCCAATCACGAGTGAAATAGCTTGTCTCTGCAAACAGACTTCCTCCAATCACGAGCCTTATGTAATTGACGTCAGCTGATGCTGAGCAAACCAATTGGAGGAAGTCTGTTTGCAGAGACAAGCTATCAGCAGTTTCACTTGTGATTGAATGTAATCAGTTATGCAAAAGAGCATGGAAGTAGAGCTGCAGAGAGAGAGTTTGGACCTCCTCCCACTGAGAGTATCATGTAAATGTTACCTAATTACGAAATGAAAATGTGTTCTGCTTCACCTTTAAAATATGGATTTCTAAATTTTGGGTTGGAAAAGTGGGGTCATCTTATACATGGGGTCATCTTATAGATGGAAAATACAGTACCTTTGAAGCACATCTGGAAGGTGAGTGCTCACCCTTTCCTATTTCAGCTGAGATTTATTGAACACAGGACAAAATGCCTTTTGCACAGGGCCAGAAGGCCAATGCAGTGGCAACATTTTCTCATGATTTGAAGTCCCAGTGCAGCTCATTTTGTTTTGGCTACACAAAGTGTGTGGAACCAGATGTTGCGGTTTGTAAACCTCAGAGGCTTTTTACCACGTATAATTCATCTTTCTCAGTCTGGAGTTGTTAAAAATAGACCAGCATTGGATCATTAGGTTTGTTAGTAGTCTCAATATTTTGGATTTTAATACGGTTGGACTATGTAGTATGAGGGGCGTTAGAGGCGGAAAAAGCTTTTGCTATGGTTCCGATCAATTTCATCTCAAAATGCATTTGATATGGATTGGATCCTTTTGTAAGAGGCCCTACAAAACATTCAGGAAACCACAGTAAAAGAAACCAGTACGGGATTAATTCAGTTATCATGGTATAGTGAACATCACATTCAGTACAAACTTTGTAGATGTGGTGCGGAGGACAATGTCTCGTTAACCAATGAAACTGTTTAATCAATGTGGGAAAAACCTGGCTTTCTTATGCTTACCGTACCTCCTTTTTAAAGTGAGAAATGGCTGGTTTGGTTAAGGTGAGTCCTCTTTATCTCAGGTGAGTTATGGGATTTTGTATCAAGTCTCCCAGGGGGAGGTCGAAAAGTCAAGATTGTATCCATGATGGCATCACTATCTGGACTTATATGACCTTCCTTGCAAACACTCCTGAAGTTTCCTGTCCCCGGGAGGGCCTCTTCCAGGGAGCTCACCCAGCACCCAGTTGGCTGTCTTTACAGCATCAGTGGGAGATCTTTCCACATATTCCTGGCAATTTTAGCTGCTTTTTGGTACCCATTTTGGTGCCCAGAGTAAGCATTCTTATTCTGCTTCCTCTGTATGTGGTCGTGACCATTTGTTGAGGCTGGTTGGCGGCTTGAGTTAGTTGTTTCTATTCTTTGCAGTCTGCTCATTTTGCTTGTAGGCTTTATTCGTTCAAATAATCCATTCCACCCAGTGAAATCACGACAATGGGAAGCCGTAAAACCAAGCATTGTGTTATACAATCTTACACAATCATTGGTGGCGTTCTTCTCTTTTTCTGTCTACCCGAATAATCCTTAGTGAATCTCCTGTGAAAGAAGCTATCCGTTCTGCGGTTTCCCTTGCAGCATTTTGGCCTTTCTGTACTCATGTGGACTAGAAAACTGCTTTTACCAACAAGGAAATACGTTTCTCAAATAGTTGTACTCATGCTACTTTTGCGGCATAGCCACTGAATTCCTCTTTCAGGACAGGGCATCCAGTTCGTGCACGCTCTGCTTCTTCTTATCAGTTTAAGCTTCCCAGACAAGAGACGCGCGCCAGTTGCATTTTGCATTCCGACATTTCTGGGTTTGTTCTATTTTTAACCTTTTTAATTATACTTTTAAAAAGACATTGGGCTAAAAGTAGGTGAGGAATTGCTACATATACTCCACAGCTAAGCAGTGTGAAATGAAATTCAAAGTCCAGTCGACTGAAAGGGGGCAGTGTTTAAGTGAGGACATCATTCTGAAAGAACATGCAAGACTTTGTTGGAAAATAGGCCAGTAGAGTTTGCATTTGTCCTTTTATGGATCCTAACAGAGACAATCAAAACTGAAATTTTAACCACGTCATCTTTCTCCCAATTGCCTTTGGCACAATTGGACTTTTGTGTTGCGGGCAGACTGGTCTTAATTTTAATAATATGCCAATTTAATGCTTCCTCTACTCTGTCGTTCAAAATGCACAGATCAGGTCCTTTTTTTCCTCCCTGATTTTTTTCCCTCATAACTCCTTTTGTCCCCTGCTTATTTATTCATTCATAAGACTTACATAACTGCCCATCTTAAGCCTCCTAATCCTGAGTGGCTGGCAAGCAGCAATCAAAACAGCAAAAACATAAAAACCGTTGCAACAACACTTGGTGGATCTTTCGGGGAAGGGGTGCCAAAGGGCAGGGGCCATTACTGAACAGGCACACTGCCTAGGTCCCACTTCATGGCAACATTTCAGGCAGTGTTTCTCAAACTTGGCAACTCTAAGAGGTGTGGACTTCAACTTCCAGCATGCTGGCTGGGGAATTCTGGGAGTTGAGTCCACACACACCTTAAAGTCAACACAGTTGAGAAACCCTCTTCTGCATAATACAACAATGACTGGCTGAGATTTGGGGGAATGGGAAGGATGGGAAAAGATGTTTTTTTTCATTGACACCATCCCTGTTCTTCATTGCTTTAGCAGTTCTTAGGTTTGGGTTTCTCCCAAGCCTGGTTAAGCACATGGTAAGTCATAATTTCATCAATGTCTTCTATGATAAGACTTGGGCACTTGGGTTGAGTTTTTCTTGAGGACAGGCGGGTGGATGGTGAGTTTGCTCGTGTGAAGACTTTGTTGGACGTACCAAAGCTGATGGGACCCAGGGGGTGCTCAGAATAAGGTTCCTGATGGCTCATCTCCTGGGAGCAGAACTGGAACTTAAAAGCAGCCTGAAAGCCCCTTCTGAAGTTTTCATTATAGTAGCCATAAATGACAGGGTTGATGCTACTGTTAGAAAAAGCCAGCCAGTGAGCAAAAGGGAAGAAGTAACTAGTTAGCAAGTTCAGATGATTGTCAGCCAAATCCACGTAATCCACCAGAAGCATTAGAGTCCACAAAGGTAACCAGGAGATCATGAAGAGGAGAGCAACCAAGATTAGCATCTTGATGACTTTGATTCTCTTTTTGGAGGTACCATTGGTTCTGCCAGCACAAGAGAGATATTCAGGGACTGGCACAGTAGAACTGCAAAGCTTTAGGCAAACCGTTCCATACATGAAGACAATGAGGGTCAAGGGCACCAAATAGATATGGACAAAGAGAATAGTGGTGTAGAGCTTTCTCATGCTGTTGTCTGACCAAGCTTCAAAGCAGGTATAGAGGGGGTACGTGGTATTCTTGCCATTACCAAGCACCATGTAGTGGTCTTCCAAGCGACCAACGGTGAGCATGATGGCTGAAGGGCACATAATAGCTATGGAGAGCGACCACACCACAATAATAATCACTGCAGCCTTTGGAAGACTGAGCCTCTCTCGGAAAGGCAGAACAATGCAGTGGAATCTGGAGGAGGTAGAGGTGGAAACCGAATTAGCAGAAGCAAAACTAATCTGTATTAACTTTTCCCCAGCCTGGTACCTGTTTCAGGATTTGGACTTCAACTCCAAAAATTGCTAAACAGCATTAGCACAGAATGTGGTGGACATAAGAGAGATGTGGGTACCACTTCTAGTCCACACACACACACACACACACACACACACCACACACAGGTTCAGCTCACACACAGTGCTTATTGAAAGTTAAACCCAGTTAACATACTTGCTGAGTTTAACAGTGACCAAAGAAATCAACCATGTTGTGGCTTAATGTGATGGCCTGATTCTCCCAGCATACTAAGACAATTGTCTAAGTGCATTGTATGAAACCAGTGATACACCGTATGAATGCCCACAGTTACAGATGGACACACACCCAAATGTTCAAACACACAATTCTCTCTCTGGGGTCAAAGCTCAGGTTTGGCACCTCAGCTCTACCCAGATCCAAACAAGGCTTATTTTGTGGGTGTCCATGGCATGGTATCCAAAAAGTCAAGATGGCAAACGCAATCACATGATTGAAGCCACGCTCCTCTTTTATGTGTCTTCAGTTGCATAGTCATGGGCCCGTTCTTGACTTTTTTGTTCCCCACAGATGTCCCTGCCCTCTTCCTCCTTCCTCCTTCATCACAGATCCACAAGGTGTTAACCGACCTACCTGTCCATGGCAATAGCCACTAGGGTAAAGACAGAAGCAGAGACAGATGTTCCCTGAATGAGGCCGCTCATGGTACAGATCACCTGGTTGAAAGGCCAGCCTGTTGGATCAGAGCACAAAGAGACTTCCAGTTGTTCTACAGTATAGTATCATCATCATCATCATCATCATCATCATCATCATCATCATCATCATCTTTATTATGGTCACAGACCAGAATTACAATAAAAATACATTGAAATACATTGAAGGACATTAAAAATACATTAAATAAAGTGAGCAGAACATGATAATACATTTACTGATAGGTGGGATCATCAGTGGGCAGTCAAAATCTGCCTAGTTTTGCAGACAGTATAACAAAATTTAGCTACGTTCAGGGAAACTAAATCATTCTGATCAGATAGCAGCAACTGGACGTAAAAAAGATCAGAATTCCCTGGATATTTTATCAGATGAGGAGTTATTAAATGGGTTCATGAGGCCTTATAGAAAATACAGTATAACAGGACATGTCTACAGTGTCAGGTTCGGTCAGCACGGGGCTTCAGGGAAGCTCGCAGCCAGACCACGCGGAATCCACCGGCGGTAGCTAGCGGGGAAAAGAGGAACTGAAAGCGCCGCTAGTTAATGGGCCACCTGCGCCCAGCCAAACAGGAAAACCGCAGCGGAAGCTTTTAACTATAAACTGATAACGGCGCGAGCCAGCAATGAACGGGGCCGCAGGCAGCGAAACAAGATCGCAACGCAGCACAGAACCCGCGGGCTTGCACGTAACGGGGAGGAACCAACCCAGCCGGAGGGGGACTGGCAATCAAGGACAATGGACCCTGACCGAACCTGCCATCATGGAAAATCAAGGGGGATTATTGGGGGGCCGATAATCCGCAGCAGCAACGTGATCGCGAGGCGGGAAAAAAGCGCGGGAAGGGGGGAATATAACAAGTAATGCAATTGTACCAAGCCAGTCCTGGCTTTGCTTGTGACTACTACGTTACGCATGAGTAAACCTCCTTTGTGAACCACACGTGTCATGAGAGTTTCTCTGTCTAACGGGGCAAACCTCACATAAAGCCAGGACTCACCGTTAGCGCTACCCGGTACCACCGAGGAGCGTTTCCCTTTCCAATACAGGCATGACCAGCGACGAGGAATCCACGGGTCAGCTGGAGCACGAGGGGCCCAGGCTCGAGGAGGGACGGTCAGAGCCACCCGGGAGCGACGGGACAGCGACCAGGACCGGGCGCCCTCCAGCCGAGCGGTGGTCGATGTGCGTGAACCAAGGGTCAGACGGTTCAGGCGTCACGATGACCCGAGGTTCAGGGTCCCGGAACCGCGAGTGGGACGAGAAGTTCACCTGACTAGAGGAGAGAGTCGAGCGGCGCCTAGACGCCATGGAGGCGATGCTCCAGACCCTGCTACAGAGAGTGGGACCATCGGCAGTGAGCGATGGGGCGAGCAACGGGGGTGGCGGTCCGGCACCCCAGCCGGCACCGCCCACGATGCCCCGGTCGGTGGACCGACGGGCGGCAGATGCCTTGAGACTTCGAGGCATCACTGGGAAGTTCTCAGGGGACCCTGAACAGCTGCCGCATTTTTTGACGCACGTTAGGGGGTTCATGCAGAGGGGTGGTCACCTATTCGCTAGGGACGAGGATAGAGTATCCTACGTGGCCGAGCTGCTAGATGGCCAAGCAGCTACCTGGGTGATCGGACTATATGACGTCAACGTGGCGGAACTACGGAGTTTCCCGGACTTCATGCAGGCGCTCCGGGACAGATTCGAGGACACATTGAGCGACAAGTGGGCGGAAGACGACATCCTGCAGTTCAGACAGCGGGGCAAGTCGGTATCGGAATACGCCCTGGAGTTCCGGAGGTTGGCAGAGAAGCTCACGGACTGGCCGGAGTCCCTGAGGGTGAAGTATTTTAAGAGGGGGCTCAATCCAGAGATCCTAGAGTGGGCACTGGGACGGGACGACCCGTCCACAGTGAAAGATTGGATCTGGCTGGCCGGAATGGCGGAATCGGCATGGCGGCAGATCCAACAAAGCACGAGGCGACGGGACCAGACGAGGGACCAGCCGAGGGAGAGAACCCCCGAGGAAAGGCGGAGCAGTCGGCGGCAGTCCACTGGGGGGCGAGAGGCGACCAGAGCCCCGAACCTGTGCTTCCGGTGCGGAGGCAGAGGCCACCGAGTGGCGCAGTGCCCGACGGAGCGGGAAGGAGCCCCACCACGGCCCGAAGTCAAGCCCCCGCGTGCGACCGGGAAAAGGGCCGGCGACCGACCGCGGAAGGGGGCAGTGGCGGCGGTGACCGAAAAAGGACGCGGGGGGTGGTCGACCCCGGAGACGGCGTCCTCTGGAGAGGACTCGGAGCCGGCGGGAAACGAGGCGCGCTCGCACTGAACGGCGTCCCAGTGCGAGCAGGGGAGTCGAGGCGCGCGGACCCAATCGGAGATGAGGACTGCCCTCCATTCCGGGTGAGAATACACATCCGGGGGGTGAGATCCGGAGGGGAGGCACAGCTGCGGGCGCTACTGGATTCAGGCTGCACCCACTGCTTGATGCACCCAGCTGTGGTCTCGGGGCTCAGACTACAGCTGAGGCGCCTCCGGGAGCCCATTGCATTCAGCCAGCTAGACGGCACGCTGGCGGGGGGGGGCCAGCTCAGTATTACACCGAGCCGGTACAGATGACGATCGGGAGTCACCGGGAAGAACTAAGATTTGTGGTGGTCCCGGTGGCCGACTACGGGGTGGCACTCGGCTTGGCGTGGCTGCGGCGACGGAACCCACGGGTCGACTGGACAGCAGAGGCAGTGCGGTTCGGGGTCGACAGACCGGCGAAGTGCGAGAGCAGAGGGGACCGAGCCGTGGAGACGGGTGCGGCCGCAACCACAGACGGGCAAGTGGAGGATCCGAGACCCCGGGAGACGGGGCGAGAGCAGACGGAGCCTGAGACCTGGGCGGCAACAGCAGCAGCAGCAGCGCCGGGACCCCGGAGACTCGCAACAATCCCGAGGCATGGGGAGGCAGCAGCGACTGGCGAGACAACTGCAAAGCGAGAGGCAGGGTCCGGGGAACCCATGACGGGCGGCGGAATCCCGAGGCAGTATCGAGACCTGGCGGCAGCGTTCGGGGAGAAGGAGTCCGACCAGCTCCCTCCACACCGGCCCAGTGATTGCGCCATCGAGTTAGAGCCAGGGGCGACTCTGCCTAAGCCGAAAATGTACTCCCTGTCAAGGAGAGAGATGGGGGCTCTGCGGGAGTTCATAGACAAGAACCTAGCACGGGGATTCATCCAACCCGCGAAGTCACCATTAGCGGCCCCGGTACTATTCCGGGAGAAGAAGGATGGCTCGCTCCGAATGTGCGTGGACTACCGGGGGCTGAACGCAATCAGCACCGAGTACAAATACCCCCTCCCCTTGATGAAGGACTTGATGTCGCACCTGTCTAAGGGGAGGGTGTTCACAAAACTGGACTTGCGCGAAGCTTACTTCAGGGTCAGGATCTGCGCTAAAGATGAGTGGAAAACGGCGTTCAACACGCCGCTCAGAAGCTACCAATTTTCCGTGATGCCGTTCGGATTAAAAGGGGCCCCGGGGGTATTTATGCAGCTAATAAACGAGGTGCTGCACGACCTACTCTACCGGGGCGTCCTGGTCTACCTGGACGACATCCTCATCTACACCGAAACCCTGGCGGAGCACGTGAGCCTGGTGCGCACGGTGCTCCAGAGACTGCTGAAGGCACAGCTGTACGCGAAGCTATCGAAATGCGAGTTCCATCGAGAGCAACTAGACTACCTCGGCTATCGAATATCCAGCCGGGGAATCGAGATGGACCCGGCGAAGGTAAAGGATGTCCTGGGCTGGGAAGCGCCGCGAACCCGGAGGCAACTTCAAAGCTTCCTAGGGTTTGCGAACTTCTATAGACAGTTTATCCCGAACTTCGCCCAAATCGCCCTTCCCCTAACAGACCTGCTAAAAACCAAGGGCACTGGAAAACCCCCCAAGCCCAGCATGACACTTGCGTGGACTGCAGAATGCCAGGGGGCGTTTGAGGAGCTAAAACGGTGGTTCACAGCGGAGCCAATCCTGCGCCATCCCGACCCAGATCGGCGGTTTATAATCCAAGTAGATGTGTCAGACGTGGCAACGGGGGCAGTCCTGCTCCAGCCCAGCCCGGAGGGGGCCATCCACCCATGCGCCTACGCCTCCCGCAAATTCACTGAGACGGAGAGGAGGTGGATGGTGTGGGAGAAAGAGGCGTACGCAGTCAAGTGGGCACTGGCCACGTGGAGGCATCTACTGGAGGGGGCAGCTGAACCATTCGAGGTGTGGACGGACCATAAGAACCTCGAAGCCCTGAAGACCCCGCGTAAGCTATCCCCCAAACAGGCGCGGTGGTCCCAATACTTCGGGAGGTTCAGGTTCACCCTAAAACACATCCCCGGGAAGCGCAACTTCCTAGCCGATGGACTGTCTCGCATGCCCCAGCACGCCAGCCTACGGGAGGAGATTGTGGACTCCATCATCCCTGCCAGCAGACTGGCTGCAAAGGTGGTGACCCGGAGCCAGACCAAGGGGGAGCGATGGGACGCGGCGCCTGAAGTAAGGCAAGGGTTCGTGGAGGCGGCGGAGTGGGACGCTTGGCTCAAGCAGAACCGAGAGGCACTAACCAGCCAAGAGGGGTTGTGGTGGCACGAAGGAAAGCTGTACGTGCCCGAGGGTTGCCGACGGGAGGTCATGGAAAGAGCCCACGACAGCCGGAGCGTGGGGCATTACGGCTTCGTGAAGACGCTCCACTTAATTCGGCGGCAGTTCTGGTGGCCCACGCTCCGTAAGGACGTGGAGGCGTACTCGGGGGGTTGCCCGGTGTGCGCGACGGCGAAAGGGGCCAAAGGCAAGCCTAGAGGGCTACTCCAGTCGGTAGCGGAACCCGACGGCCCATGGCAAGAGATCGCCATGGACTTCATAGTAGAGCTCCCGGAGAGTAAGGGGAAGACCGCCATTTGGGTGGTTACGGACTTATTCTCCAAACAAGCGCACTTTGTAGCGTGCCGGCGAGTCCCCACAGCAGAGGGGTTGGCGAGACTATTCATGCAACATGTTTACCAGCTCCATGGCGCGCCCCAACGGGTCGTTAGCGATCGGGGCGGCAACTTCGTCGCGCGGTTCTAGAGGGAGTTCCTGAAGCGGGTGGGGACGAAGCAAGCCCTTTCTTCCGTGGCGCACCCGCAGACGGACGGAGCCACGGAACGCCTGAACGGGGGGCTCGAACAGTACCTGCGCTGCTACGTGGGGCACCAACAGGACGATTGGGCGGAGCTACTACCATTCGCGGAAATGGCATACAACAACGCCGTCCACAAGAGTACCGGGTTCTCTCCGTTCAAAGTAGCCACCGGGAGAGACTTTGTCCCCATGCCGGAGTTGCCTCAGCCAGAATCCCAGATCAACTCCCTGGACGCCTGGTTCGCCCAAATCGACGCGACCCGGCGAGCGGCGCACGCGGCATTGCAGAGAGCCAAAGCCGACTACAAGAAACACGCGGACCGCAAGAGGCTCCCCGAGGAGCAGTGGAAAGTGGGGGACCAGGTGTATCTGTCAACCAAAAACCTAAAGACGCACCAGGCATCGAAAAAACTCAGCCCGAGGTTTGTGGGGCCGTTCCCCATTGCAGAGGTCATCAATCCAGTAACCGTCAGGCTGACGCTCCCGAAAAGCCTCGGGCAGATCCACCCTGTGTTCCATTGCAGCCTGCTAAAGCTGCACCAGCCGGGGAACGCCTGGCACAAGACAGAGGGAATGCCACCACCCATCATGGTCGGGGGGGAGCAGCATTTCGAGATCAACCAGATACTGGACGCCAGGAGGCACAAGGGGCAGACCCAGCTCCTAGTGCAATAGAAACATTTTCCCAAGTCCCACAGCGAATGGGTGAGTAAAACCCACATAAGGGCGCCGGACCTAGTGCGGGACTTTTACAATAAATACCCCGGGAAACCAAAATAGAGCCGGGGGGGGAGTTGTCTTCAGGGGGGCGGTATGTCAGGTTCGGTCAGCACGGGGCTTCAGGGAAGCACGGGGCTTCAGGGAAGCTCGCAGCCAGACCACGCGGAATCCACCGGCGGTAGCTAGCGGGGAAAAGAGGAACTGAAAGCGCCGCTAGTTAACGGGCCACCTGCGCCCAGCCAAACAGGAAAACCTCAGCGGAAGCTTTTAACTATGAACTGATAATGGCGCGAGCCAACAATGAACGGGGCCGCAGGCAGCGAAACAAGATCGCAACGCAGCACAGAACCCTCGGGCTTGCACGTAACGGGGAGGGACCAACCCAGCCGGAGGGGAACTGGTAATCAAGGACAATGGACCCTGACCGGAACCTGCCATCATGGACAATCAAGGGGGATTATTGGGGGGCCGATAATCCGCAGCAGCAACGTGATCGCGGGGCGGGAAAAAAGCACGGGAAGGGGGGAATATAACAAGTAATGCAATTGTACCAAGCCAGTCCTGGCTTTGCTTGTGACTACTACGTTACGCATGAGTAAACCTTCTTTGTGAACCACACGTATCACGAGAGTTTCTCTGTCGAACGGGGCAAACCTCACATACAGTATAGTATAGTATAGTGTGGATGGATTCGCAAAGAACATCATCCATTGCAAGAATTCATCAGGGTGTGTTTGCTAATATTGCTGGTTTGCCAAGATAAATCATGTCCTGGAGATATCTTATGTTCAGTGCTATGCTGAGAACATTGACTGAATGAGTTTGTAAAGGACTTAAAGGAAAGGCAACTCATTAATCGATGCTGTCTGAGAAGCCAAAAAAAGGTCTCCCTTCCTGTAAACCTGCTCAGTTCCAGCAGGGTGCAATTTCAAACCCTCACCTGGGGTGGAGAACGCAACTAACCCACCACTTTGGGACCACTTCCAATTCCTCTTTCGGCTTCTCTCCAAGGCAGTGCAATCATTCCACCGCAGCTTCTCAGAAGGCCAAGGAACCACTGTTTTTGCAATGGGGCCTGCGTGTTCTGAAATATTTTGGGGAGTGGCCAGGAGGTGTGAGGGGAGAGACAGTTGCATAATGACATCATCCAAGGGGGTGGAGCTTTTCTGCATTTTTTAAAATTGCGTGGGGGCATTCTGGCCTTTCAGCCCAGCAGGGATCCAGATTAAAGCATTCCAGAGAGATCACGCTAGAACACGTCTAGCTAGCGAAGGAATCTCACCATTCCCTTACCATGGTTCCATTGCTGAATTACTGTTTGGCAGTTTTTTTCTAATACTCAACGGGGAATTTGCTTTCTTGTCATTTAAAAAAATTTTCCCAGGAGAACGCAGTCACGTTTCAGCCCATACCCTTCTTTCATGCATGGGAATTGCCAACTGGGCTTTTTTGGGGACACGGGTTTATGCCCACACTTTCAGAGCAGGTCCAGCACTCTTTTAGAAGAGCACTAGATCTATGGTCAGAAACAGCCTGATTGACAGACCGGCTGGGCAGAGAACCTCTGTGCTGATGACCTCTTGATTGGGCCGCTGAAATGGTGGCTAAAGCTCCGGGGCTAGGCAGTGGGATTTTCTGGAGCCCTGCTGTCCTGATCTGGTGGTCTTGTCTAAGTCTGCCATCAGATGTCAACCGGTGTCAGCCCGACAAGGTAGACCAGACCAGGAATTAGAAGTTAGTCCACAAGAAGACTGGAACTAAGCTTTATTGAGAGAGACTACATTAACAGAATCTTACAAGTCTGATTGTGTTTTTCCTCCCCTCCCTCTTATGCCCCAGGGACTCAGTGGGGAGCCAGCCTGAACCTCTTCCTAACACTGCCTCCCTTCCCAGGACTTAAGAAATGCTTCTGCCCTTTTCATTTCTGTAACAACTTCTGAATATTTCCCTCAGGGCATCCCCATGGCTCTTGACAACCAGAAGAAAACAATACCATAAAACAGACCATGCTAAAATTATGTGAACAATAGTACAAAAACAATACAGGTAGTCCTTACTTAACAACCATTCATTTAGTGACTGTTCGAAGTTACAGCAGTGCTGAACAAAGGGACTTACAAGTGGTCCTTGCACTTACAACTGTTGCAGCACCCCCACACTCACGTGATTGCAATCTGGGCGCTTGGCAACCAGCTCGCACTTACAACAGTTGCAGCATCCCGGGGTCATGTGATCGCCATTTGTGACCTTCCCAGCTGGCTTCTGACAAGCTAAATCAATGGGGAACCCTGTGATTCACTTAACAACTACATGATTCACTTTACAGCTGTGGTGATTCACTTAATGACCGCTGCAACAAAGGTTGTAAAATCAGGCACAATTCACTTAACAACCGCCCCGCTTAACAATGAATTTTCTGATCCCTGTTGTGGTTGTTAAGTGAGGACTATCTGTAGCAAAGTGATCTCATAATCTGGAAGGGATGTTGTTTGTCAAGTGTGCACCAGGGAAACTCAAGAGTATTTCAAAGAGGTCTCCGGTGAATTGCACAGGTATGGATGAACCTGGGGGCCAAACTCCAGGGCTCTACACTGCAAGGGATCCTAAATAATTAACAGGCAATGGGGACAATAGGAAGCAGATTCCACCTTAGCAACTGTTCATGGTGGCTAGCGGGCAGGTGCTCATTTTTGGGTTTTGTAGCTTTCTACACACAGGGAAGGGTGTCTAATGGGCAGGAGATGCTAAATCCATTTTTTTCCTGGAGTCAAGATGGTTCTATAGGTTAATGGAGCTCAAATGAGCTCAATATAATATTTTTAGAATTGGGACTGGCGGAGTTTGGGGTCTGTGCAGTTCTAATAGCCTCTTAGGGAGTGGGAGGAATCGAATTCCTGGTCCATAATTTAATAGATGGATTTGTACCACATTCCAGAGTTGGGCTTTTCAGTATAAAGAATCTATATTTCAGCATCACAGGAAATCAGATTTCTAGGATTGATTTCATTTATTGTGGTTGAACATTTTAGCTAGTGATGTGTTAACCAGGTATCCTTTGTTTAAAGCTTAATAGTGGTTTTTAGCTTTACCTTTAAAAAGAGATATGATACATTCCATAATTTCATAAGTAATTAATGATATACTGAAAAATTATATCTATACCATTTTAGCTCCCTTGTTTGCTTACTCGTATCGTACTATTTGTAGTTTATCATTTTATTCATTCTTTTATCTATACTTGTCTATATTCTTTCTTGAAAATGCGTAATTTAAAAGAAACAATGAAAAGGGACGGGAGAAGAATCTTATTGTATGCATCAGGTACCTGCACCTCTATCCACAATTCAGTGTATCTTCTCTGGTTCCAACTAATTTCATTTCAGAAGTTGGGGGGGCCATATGCACTCTTAGAAAGTAAAAAACGGTCCAAGATTATAGCCAGGGCTTTGTTTGGAAGAGTGCCCACCTGTCAACACTTAAGACGAAGGAAATACGGGATTGTAAGAAAGGAGCACCACAGAAAGCTAGATGAAATGACAGAAGGCATCTTCACCAGCCTGCCTTCTGCTAAGTGGGCATATTGTGATCAGCCCAGCCAAATAATAATAATAATAATAATAATAATTTATTAAACTTTTACACTTCCTGCCTCTCAATGGGTCTAGGTGGCTCACAACAATCAAACAATTACAATAAAATCAATACAAGAAGTCCTCGTTTAGCAACTGCCTTGTTTAGTGACCATTTGCAGTTACAATGGTGATGAAAAAGTAACTTTACAACTAATCCTTGCACTTACGACCTTCACAGGTCTGTAAAGCAAAGGAAAGCTGCAATAAGATCATTAGCACAGTCACAGTTTCACTTAGCAACCATTTTGCTTAACAACCAAGTTGCCAGTCCCAATTGTGGTCACTAAACGAAGACTACCTGGAACAGATCAAAGATGGCAAGTGTGACAGACTAGATGGAATGAAGTGAGAGATCTCACTCTCCTTGCCCAAGGCCTGGGTGAAAAGCCAGGTCTTTACCGCTCTTCTAAACAACAGAGCGGGAGCCATCCAGATTTCAGGGGGAACCAGAGGGCATGCACAGCTACAGAGAAGGTGCACTTCTGGGGTCCCAATAAATAACATTGTTTAATCAAAGGAACCTGGAGTGCACCAACCTTGCAAGATAAAGCAACTATTTTGTGAGAGTATTCATGCCAGGATCTCAAGTTTCCAAATTTATCTATCATCTCCCCAAACTGGGTAATCTCTGCCCCAACTCAACCTTTCCCTTGCCCTCTAGTTATTTTGGCTGAATTTCAATCTTTTTGCCCAATTAACTGATTGTGTTCCTAAGCTTCATCGCAGTGGCTTCATTGCTTCCTCATCTTCTTAGGACATAGGTCACTTCTTTCAGCTGCATGGTCAGGCACCAACCTGCCTCTTCTTGTAGAGGCGTATGGAGATGGCCTTGAAGAAGACATGCAGTGCCCATTAGGAAAGCATGAACCTAGCCTGGTAATACAGGAAAGGGTGGGGAAGAAACTCAAGATGGTCCCACCTTGACTCTCTTTGATATAAGAGGGAGGGAAAGAGAAACACAGTCAGCCTTTCAAGGTTCTGTTATTATAGTGATAGCAATAAAGTACAGTTATAGTCTATCATATGGTGCCTGTTTCCTGACCCAGTCTACCTCAAAGGAATAATATTTCTGGAAGTCCAACTCTCCCACTTTGCCCTTTGAATGGTTCTCACCTGTGATCAGGGTGTCTATCAGAGTGGTTGGCACACAGAAGATACCCACCAGCAGGTCACTAACGGCCAGATTGAGGATGAAGAAGTTGGTGACTGTTCTCATGCGCTGGTTCTTTGCCACAACCACGCACACCAAGGAGTTTCCAACCATGCAAGAGAGAAAGATGATGAGGTATGCCATGATGAAAATGGCTGCAACAACTGGTCTATGCTGGTAGTAAGGGAGAAAGGTGCTGTTGATGTGGTCTCCTACCCATGTCTCATTGGCTGACTTTTCCTTCTGTCCAGCTTCCTTGGCATCCATATTGTCTCCTACCTACAAAACAACCAACCCAGTTGTGATTGTGGCTAAGCAGGTATGCATTTTCATGTTTAACGCTGAAACTGTTTTGAGAGGAAGAAGGGAAAGATCTCCTTCAGGGTTACTAACTCAAAGCTCACATGTGGAATTTCTCATTCAACATTCCAGATTTTCAGCTTACAGGTGGAAAACAGAAACAGGTTACAAATTATCTGAAAAAACATAAAGGGGTGAAAAGTCTTCCATTAAGAGGCTCTTAACAGCAATCGCTTACAAAAATTATTTTTTGGGGACCGATGATTAACACAGGCTTCTGTGGTCTGGTTGATGACTTCTGCAATTCTGCCAACGTTCACACCAAATGACTGCATGCGGAGTAAGTTAAATAGAGCTGAAAATTGCTGTGTCAATATTTCACTACCAGCTCCACAATGTATATTTCTTTCCATTTTGGCAAAAACTCCTTAGGTCCTTCATTTCAGACTTTCTTTTTTGTTTGGTGACCTTTTTACTGTGCTCCAAAGCTATGGAAGCTTTTCTGCCCCATCATATGATTTTTTTGCCAATAATCTATGGTTCCTCCCATACGTACCCCATTGGATCCCTCTTGGAGCTTCCTTCTTAGCGCACGACCAAATTTGAGGAGCACAGTTGCTGAAAATAAATGTTTTCTGACATGTTGGGGCCACAATGACATGCAGGTTATGATGTATTCCAAGGTTCCCCAGCTATTATGGCCCGGTGGGTCATAAAATGACTGCTGGAGAGCTTTCTCATCATAAAATAGCTGCCATGGGGGAATAGAATGAGGTAGCAAGTACTGATTCATCAAAATATTACTTCAAGCTACCCCAACACACAAACACACAAATGCACACACTGTGCAACCTTCCCTACTATCTCTGCTTCCCCTTCTCTTTCGCTAGGCAGGTGACCAGCACACTTCCAAACACGACCTGGGCTGTTATCCTCCTTTGTACTCATACAGCCCACTTGGACCTAGAAGTATGCTGGAGGTAAAGATAGTGCTGGGGTTGGCATTAAAGTCATTAATGTAAATGATCAGCTCGGGCAGGAAGCCTAGCAGGCATCTCTTGAAAGTTGAAAGTACAAAACATTCGTACCCCACAAGAAAAGGAAGGAAGGAAGGAAGGAAGGAAGGAAGGAAGGAAGGAAGGAAGGAAGGAAGGAAGGAAGGAAGGAAGGAAGGAAGGAGGCAACCACAATCATCCAATCAAAGCCTTGCCCTTTTTATGAGTCGTGCATGTGATGCATATAAAAAGGGGTGGGGTCTTGATCATGTGGTCATAGCTATCATCCTGGCCTTTATTCCCCCCCTCATGGGACTTCCCAATGGGGCGCCCCAGCGGTCCATCCCCCAATGTGAACCTTTGGTACCTTCCAAGAACGGCCTTAGGCATTGGAAAGACGTTAAGGAAGAGATTCCTTTGTGCAATCCAGGAGCGTTTAGGAAACTAGGAGAGGAAAAAAATACAGTCCCCTCCTCAGAGCATTGCACATTCTATGTTCAGAAGTTCATGTAAGTGGCAGTGCTATATATGTTAACTTGAATCTGCAGTTGAGACAGTTTTCACATGCTCTCATAAAGGAGCCCCACTGAATTCCAGCAGGACTTACAGTCCTTCTGAATAGATCTGCCTGCTACTGCAGTCAAAGGCTCAAAGTTTAGAATATGTGCTGCCAAAGCAAGCACCCTTAGGGTGTGATTACAGATAGTCCTCACTTAACAACAATTCACTTAGTGACCATTCAAAGTTATGTTGGCACTGAAAAAAGTGACCTACGACTGGTCCTCGCACTTATGACCATTGCAGTGCCCCCATTGTCACGTGATCATGATCTGGGTGCTTGGCAACCAGCTCATACTTATGACGGTTACAGTGTCCCAGGGTCACATGATCATCATTTGTGACCTTCCTAGGCAGCTTCTGGCAAGTGAAATCAGTGGGGAACTGCATAATTCATTTAACAACGATGTGATTCATTTAACGACCACTGCAAAAAAGGTCGTAAAATTGGGTGCAGTCACATGATGCTTCACTTAATGACCACCTCACAACAACAAATTTTCTGGTCCCTATTGTGGTCATTAAGTGAGGACTGCCTGTAAAGTATTGATCCAGAAAGCAAAGGATTAAGTCACAAGACAGAAGAGATCATAACTGTTCTCTGTGGAAGAGCATGAGACTCTTGCATTTTTTATCCCCCAAACAGCAAGTGTCCAGTTGCAAATGAAGTTTTAACAATGATTCAATCTCTTGTACAAATAACCTCTACTTGTTTTAACACTGAATATTCAGGAAAAAGCTTCTTGTAGAACACTGTGTAAATAGACAGCAATATCGTACAGAATTTTGCACCACGCTATTCTTTCCAGGTCAGTTTTCTTGAGATAAAGAAAACGATCTCTTTTAAAATAACTTATCATAACATGCACAGGATCCCCCCCCCACCTTTTCTCTTAACTGGCACAATCAAAGCTTGTTTAACAAACAGGGTGTTGAATCCCATATCCTTCTCCTGTCAAAT
Source organism: Python bivittatus (assembly GCF_059951505.1). NCBI lineage: Eukaryota > Metazoa > Chordata > Lepidosauria > Squamata > Pythonidae > Python > Python bivittatus. The sequence continues at coordinate 6,438,384 of NW_028277095.1, read as the reverse complement.
TCAGTGCGCCAAGAAAAAATGGAAAATGTATTTACCCAATTCTCTTTCTCCACTTACCAGATAAACTCAAGCTGGTCCATCCAAAATCTGCTCTTCTTACAGTTTTGTCTGGAGGTCCTTTAGCTGGCTCTATAAATTACACTGGCAGGGAGAAAGAGGGAGAGAATAATCACATTGTTTCCAGAGCTACCGAAAGATTCATCTATGGATTCAGCATGATTCAGTCTCTAGCTGAATCCAGATGCCCGCCCTGAACTGGCATTTACTCTTCCTGTTTATTTTCCCACCACCGTATAAACCAGAGCAGGTAACAGAAGACGTCATTTCCATTAACAAAAATGCACCCTAACCACAAGCTGTCAATATCTGCATCACAAAATATATATCCTCCAACAAATATTCATAGGTAAGATCTAACTTTATTTTTTGAACTCTCTCATACACACACACACAAATCCTAAGTTTGCATCACACGCAGATCTTGATATATATACATTTGCAGGAAGAGCATCCTCTTCATTCAGAAGGGGGAAGAAATCCCCTTTAATACACACAAGTCTTTCTAGTGATTATCCCCTGTGCCCTGCTTTGTCTTGAAACAGAGGTCCCCACGTCCCAGAGTGAGAAGGTCTGAAGAAAACTCCTCTGATCCCAGAACTCCTGATCATGCCAGGAGAAGCCAATTCTCAAAAAGATTAAAATAAAGCCCTATGTCACTTGCCTGTTGCAGAGAGAATTTGGTGAGAATTATGTATATCAAAAGCAAAGTGAGGGAGGAGCAAGGCAGAAACTGGTGGGTTTATGCTAAGTAGCTAGTGATCAAGCCTACATCTGCATCTGACCAGGAACCCTAGTCCTGCTTCAGCTTTCAGAAATCACAGAGAACAAAGTGTCCAGATTTGGGAGGACAGAAGTGAACTTAACATTCAGGATTTCTCCCCTGAGAATTGTGACAGCAAGTGTTCTCAGGGTGGGCAAGCCCATGGGCCATCAAAGCATTTGAAAAACAGGCAGTGCAAAAACAATTAAAGATCTTTGTTTACAGGGCAACCCCTAGCTGTGTTCCTGGAACAGGACAGACAGGTTCTAGTGCCAAAAATAGGCATTGGGACGGTTGAGGGAAAAAAGACGGAATGGGGACCATCTCTCAAGAAATGTTGGTTAGAAAGAAGGATAAGGTCCAAGGCTGGCACATTGGGTGAGCTTTGGAAAGGGCCTTCTCAAAGCAACAGCAGGTCCAGAGACAGGACTTCAATTGTGCAATCATCCTGCCATTGTGACTTTTTTGACACCCACACACACGTGCTCACCCCGTGGATGCCCTATTTTGGGTTCTGTTCTTGCCCTTTCCAGGTAAGACTGCAAAACTTCCTCCATCACTTCTCCGTGTAAAATTGCATTGAGGTCAACGGGTCAAAACTCTGACAGTGTTTCTCAAAGTGGCACAGGGGTGTGTGTGTCAAAGAACTATGGACAGAATTTATTCTGGGTCCCCTTAAATTCATCACCTACATTTAACTCCAGTTCTGCTCCCTGGCAGACCAGACCATTATTGTATCTCATTTCTCCTTGGAGACCATCACAATGATACTCACTTTCAAAGCTGCTGAATTCCGCTGTGGAGCTTGGGTCACCAGGAAACAGATAGTGAAGATCATTTTTATTCAGCCAGACCAGAAACAAAGGATGTAATCCGGCAATTCTAAATTTGTGTGTCATTCTATAGCATGCTCTTTTGTAATGAAGGATTTACTTCTTTGACACTTCTGTGAACTAGTTTTATAATGAACTGATTAATCTTATGTATTTAAGCATTTTAGCACTATAGTGCTTCCATTTTATCTTTACTTGATTTTCTTCCCAAATGAATTTAAAATGTTGATCTATTTCCAATTCTGCTACACAACTGTATACATTTCTGGTCAGGGGCCATAATAAGGAGTGTCGTGTTGTGTGTGTTGCATGCTGGGTCCCTTTTTCTTTCTGAATCTCTCTCTGCCAGTATTTCTTTTCCTCTAGACAAAATAGTTGCCCAGTGGGTACCTTTCAACGAACATGATGACAAAGCTGTTGTGGTTTTCAATGCTGCATTGCAATCAAACGTTCTCTAATTATGGGAGAAGTAGGTGGAATTAGAAAATCCATGTGTTTTATCATTTGTGTTCACGGTGTAAAACTAGCTCAGTAGAAGCATTTTGACTGATCTCAAAAGTTTAAGCAGCATCAGGCATGGTTAGTACTTGGAAAAGAGACCACCGGGAATTCCCAGGATGGTAGACTTCACGGGGAAGTTGAAAAAACATCCCCGGAAAAAGCAATGAGCAATCACTTCTACATTGTCTCCATGAAAAATTCATAGACACACCATGAGGCTACTGGGGAACAAGCTTGTCTTGACGGAGAATGTACTTACCTTAAGTCAGATCAAATCAAATCGGTTTATTAGAGCTGTAAGCCCAGCTGTAAGGCCAGATACAGTAAAATATCAGTAGTAGCACTGATATATACCTCTATATATACACAAAACAGAAAAACAATGAGTATAAAGAGTTCTAAAAATAAATAAGAACATGTATAATAAAATAGAATAAAAATAGCATTATAAAAGGTGAAGAATATTCAAATATAGTTAATGGTGTGACGTATTGTACAGATGGTAGCACAAAACGGAGCAACCAGGGAGGATATTGTCCAAAAGAAGTAACAGTCAGTAGAAATCCCACTCCCTGCCTGGAAATTTCTTTTCTTTTTTTTAATATATTTTTATTAGATTTTTTCAATACAATAGAAGTATACAAAATTGAAAGAAAAAGAAGAAAAAAGAAAAGTGAAAAAAGAAAAAAGAAAAAAAAACAAAATTATGACTCCCACCCTTCTTTCTACTGGGTAGTTGCCATCTTACTTTCTCCCCTCCCTCTTTGACCCTTTTTAATCCCCAAATCCATAAATCATCAGTTCAATTTTTTCTTCTTTCAGCAAAAAGTCCATATCAGGCTTCTAGTCTTTTTTTTTTTAAAAGACTGGAAGCCTGATATGGACTTTTTGCTGTTTTTTCCTTGACTGAACCGGTCAGCTTTGCCACTTCTGCAAGCTCCATCAGTTTTATAATCCAATCTTCTACTGGGGGTCTGCCTGGAAATTTCTTCAAGATCAGATAAATGAAGGTTTGTCTACAGCAGTGTTTCTCAACCTTGGCCACTTGAAGGTGTGTGGACTTTAACTCCCAGAATTCCCTAGCCAGCCTAGTTCAACATCTTAAAGTTGCTGAGATTGAGAAACACGGACTTAAGAGCTTCTATCAAGCTATCACAACGTGGACATAACCAGAGAGACACAGGAGTACCCTTAAAACATCCAAAAAGGACTGCTGAGGGCAATGCATCCAGCCTGGCTAAAATGAAAGCCTTACGGAATTTCAAAATCATGATGGATGATACCCAAACCTTTTCAGGAGAATATGATAAATAATGGGGTGTGGCCTTAAGTCTCCATCAAACTGTCATAAAATAAGTCATTGAACCAGTGGCTGTCGCATTTTTCTTTCTGAAAGAAGTCACATCTAATATCAAGAAGAGGATCTCTGTCACTTTCATGATTTTGCCCTGCTAAAATCATTTAGGTGAACTCCAACAGCTAAGTAGTGTCAGTTACGATTAGTCCTAGGGTGATTAATCCTTATAATAGGTTAGTCCTTGATTAGTCCTTATAATAAAGGATGCATGGTCTCTGTAGTTATTATAAGAATAGTTTGCAGGGGGAATAGATTATTGGAAGAGAAAAAACAGCCAGGAGAATTGGTTGGGAATTCTGCTTTACACCAGGCAAGTTAGCCAAACATCACAGCTCTGGAAAAAGGGCAGGTCCAGATGAGCCGAAGTGCTGAAAAATAGGAATAGTCAAGACCAGCTCAGACATTAGGGCCAAAAAGGTTGTGTTCAGTGCTGACCAGGGTGGGAGCAACAGAGCTCCAACCCCAGGCATCGCATTCTCCATGTGAAGAAAAGCAAATCATTTTCATGGTTGAGTTTTGGGTGGGTCTGAAAGAAAGGTGAACAAAGAAGATCCATGAGGAAATGCCAAGTCTACACACAAAGGAACGTCGAGCTAGAGAGGAGCAGGTGCCAGTCCGGACAGGTCTCCCCAAGAGAAGCAGCCGGGCAATGGATCGAATTGTGGGCATAATAAATCAAATCAAAAGCCAGCCAAATGCCGTGACTAACGCGGCCCCAGAAGCCAATGTTAATGTTGATTCCTAATCATAGGAATATAGCCCAGTAATGAAAAATGAAGATGGGAGGAATTGAAAAATGAGATAAATCGTAAGAGATTTTGGAAAGGTAAGTCTTAGCAACGCAGGACACTGAGGTGGCTTTAAGAGCTATCTCAGCAGATTGATCAGGCAGGGAAATAGAGATGCATGGCTGGATCTGGGGACAAGGTAATGCTGGGTGTCACCTGCATGACAGCCAGCTTGGTGTGGTAGTTAAAGTCTAGAAAGCAGGAGACCGTGAGCTCTAGTCCTGCCATCAGCACAAGGCCAGCCCTAGGAAGAAGACAGGGAGGGTGAACCACTTCCAAAAATGCGGCCCAGAAAATTGCAGGGACTGGTCAAAAAAGTCACGATCAGGCTGCAACGGCCTCTTCTTCTGTGTGTTCTTCCTTTATTCTTGTTACATATCTTTCATTTTTCAGGGTTTATATTCTTTTCTGAAATGTTTAATAAACAAACTTTTTTTTTTAAAGGGAAGCCCTGCCTCTTTTTATGTGCATTGAAATGGGACCATTCCTTCACCATTTCAAGCCAGAGTTTTGACTCCCCCCAGCTTGCTTATTCCTTCATTCCTTCATTCCTTCATTCCTTCATTCCTTCATTCCTTCATTCCTTCATTCCTTCCTTCCTTCCTTCCTTCCTTCCTTCATTCATTCAAATTTGATATAACCGCCCAACTCCAATGGACTCTCAGCAGCATACAAAACCCAAGAACGTAAAACCACACAGGCAGCCCGGACTAAAATGATCTTAATAGCAACACAAATCACAACAGGGGCTCCAAAAATACATCAGTACATTAATCCCAGGCCTGAGACGAAAGCCAGGTTTTAAGAACTTTCCAGAACTTCAGGAGAGAGGGCGCTGTCCATATCTTGGGGGGGGGGATGTTGTTCCAGAGGGTGGGTGCCGTGACAGAGAAGGCACGCTTCCTGGGTCCTGCAAGATGACAACGTAAGGGACCAGCTCTGCTTGAACGCACTGGGGGTATGTCATAGTTAAGGGGGGTACACAGAGGGACAGGCATGGAACAATCTGGCCTTTCACACTGCTTGATGCAAACATGCAGTCATGTCGACATAAGTTAGCTGACCTGCAAGGCTTTGCTTGTGTATCCAAAGAGTTGAATTGCAGTTGGTCAATGTGCTCAGCACCCAGATTCTCCATTTTTTCCAGTTCCGTGCCAGCTTTCAGGAAGAAAGCAAAACCTGCATTGCACTCTATTGCTTCCCTCACATGAAGATCTCTGTTTCCACGTGCAGCCCATGATCCACACACCCACTAGTAATCGGTGCAAATAATCTGGGAATGGAAGAACTGATCGAAGGAGGAAACCTTGTGAGACTAGGCTGAAGCTGCCATAACCTAAAGATGAAGCAGGCAGTAAGCAGAGAGGACAAAAGCCAGGAAACTTATCTATGAGATCCCTTCAGGGAGGTAGATAAGAAGGGAGCAAGTCGTTAAGGAAAAAACAAAGGACCTGAACCAGACAAAGGAAGTTGGGCCTGAGCACATGGAAACCCTCACCCCAATCCCATCAACTTGTAAATCAACCCAGCAAGGACTTTTGGGGATAAAAGGGGTCCCAAAGCCCCCTGTGAGTCATCTGAGTCCTCTGAGTCATCTGAGCTAAGTCATCTGAGTCATCTTTGGATCCAGACTTGGTGGCTTCCGTCCCTCTAACTAATGCCTGGCAGCCTAGTTGGGAAGGACGTGGGTAAGTGTGGATGAGTGTGTGAGTGTGTGTATGAGAAAGAGCAAATGTACCTTGCAACCGGTAAAGTTTTGCTGGTACTTTAAATTCTCTGGGTCTCCGTGTATTACAAAGAACCTCTTGTGCCTCAGTGTTCAATTGGAAGTGATTTGGGTGTGTCCCTAATTATTTCCCGGCTGTTGACCAGGGCTGTGTGTCTGTCTGCTCCAGCCGCACCGATCTGGAAAACCCAGGTAAAAAGCAAGGGGGGCTGACAAGATCCACGTGCCTCAACAGGCTGTGAGTGTGTGAGTGAGTGACCATAAGCCGAACCTGGGAGCAGCGGGTGTCACAACCTCCAATGGATCTACCAGGATGTCAACAGCTATCATGGAGGCACTAGGTAGCTCAACCTGTTTCAAGACTAATCGTAAAAATACAACAAATACTGCATCTATAATAATGACAAGACAAGCCTGAAACAGTTAATAGTATACAGATAAAACTTTTGCAAACTTCTTGGAAGTATCTGGAAACTGAAGGAGAACAGTCACCTCTTGATCATAACAGCAATTAAGTATTCTGACAACTGGTAATAGGAGATTCCCTTCACCACTGAGCATATAGAGGGCATTTTAGCAGTACTGTAGATGTGATATGTTTTCTACTCTGTCCCTCCACATTAAGTGCAATTTTCATAATGGAGGCTCATCTTCCTGCCTGTTGTCACCCTAATGGATAGTGCATCAATTTGGGCCAGGCAGAAAAGTCTCCTTTGTGGGATATATATATATATATATTTTAAAAAAAAGAAAAAGAGGGATAATCCAGGAGGAGGGGGGAAATTGCACTACAGCAGTGATGGGAAACACAGTCTCTATTAGATTGGACATCTTAAATCTAATCTCCCAAATCTTCTTCTTTCATTTGGCCAAGGTTTTGTCAAGGCTATAAGTGGATATTGCTGCAACTGAAAAGCCACAGTATACCAAATCTTGATTAATTTGTCCCTTTAGGGAGGAAACAAAGCTATCTAACAAGGAAAGGTAGACCATGGAGGTTCTCTGTTTTGACCAGAACCTAAGACAACAAAGCCTCAAATGAGCCCCAGGGGAGACAAAGCCTAGTTCTAGCCAAATGAGAAGATTAAGAGTCATCAATAAGGGATTCATGTTCTGGTTTTTAGAAATGTTGATTGGATGCTTTCAGATCTAGAGGTACCTTTATAGATAACCAGCTGAACACCATATAGCATCCAACCCAGAACTTTAGTTTTAAATAATGTATTTCTGCTTGCTTCCATGTTGATTTGCATATTGGATCATCTCAAGGGATGCTGTTTGAGCTCTTAGTTAAGCTCATGCATTGGATTAATCCAGCAAGTGGAAGATTGAAAATGGATACTTATGTTCTTAAAGGCTTTAGCCGGCTGGATAAGGATCCCACTAATCTTCCAAGTAACTGGAGGCTTAAAGCACTTTCTTGAGAATATCAAAACTGTTTTAAAGTAACTAATTTCAAGGTGTTCCTTAGAAGAACAAGATGACAAAGTTTAAGGCACCTGCGTAGGCTCACATGAGTTACCGATAGAATGGCTGCATCAACAGCATCTAGGAGAACAGAGATGGAAGATGAAATTCTGCCTTAGCAAAACCTGAACTAGGTCGTTGATACATAAATTTAACAATAGTGAGATAACAATACAAGCATGTTTAATGGCCTTATGGGTGGGGATTGATTGATTGTTTGATTGACTGATGAGCCATCAAGTTGTTGTCAACTGTTAGTAACCACATAGTTAGATTTTCTATGATGATCTGTCCCTCACCTGGGCCTTCAGCTCTTCCAATGGTGCCCTTATCGCTGCTGTAGGTTCAGTTAAATTGCTATTGTGGTTGCCCTTTACTTGAGTGGTAGTGCCATGATTGATTGACTGGTTGATTGATTATGTGCCATCAAGTCATTTTCGACTCCTAGCAACCACGTAGATAGATTTTCTCCATGACAATCTATCCCTAACCTGTTCTTTCAAGTGTCCCAATGATGCATCCATTACCATTGTAACTGACTCCATCCCCCTTGCTGCTGGTCATCTTCTTCTCTTTCCTTCCACCTTTCCCAGCTTCAGAGCCTTCTCCAGGGAGCTGGGTCTTCACATAATGTGTCCAAAGTAGGATAATTTGAGCCTGGTCATTTATGTCTGGAGTGAGAACTCTGGGTTGATTTGTTTGATGATCCATCAGTTTGTTTTCTTGGTTATCCACGGTTTTCTCAGGAGTCTTCTCCAACACCAAGGGTCAAAGGTGTCAATACCCTTCCTATCCCACTTCTTCAAAGTCCAACTTTCGCTTCCATAGAGTGTCGCTGTCAGGATCTACGCAAGCTAGAAACCATAGTTTCATTTAATTTAGACTGGAGGGAAAAACTTCTTGGCTGATGCTTTATCCAGATTGCCTCAGCATAACAGCCAACGAGAGCAGATAGTAGCACCAGTGATTCCTAAATCACAACCAGGCTCAGTAGCCCTTACCAGAGCTCAAACAAAAACTCCTAAACAAACACCTACTAACGAACTGCTTCAAAAATTAAATGCAGCATTGGATTCAGATGAATGGTTCCAGGAACATAAGAATACTTTAACAAATGAACAACAAGCCTGGTGGATGGGGGACAAATTATATGTACCATCTTCACTACGTAAGGACATTTTGCAAAGGGGCCATGATGACAAAACATCTGGACATTTTGGATTTATAAAAACTTTACATTTATTATGTGGGCAATTTTGGTGGCCTACTATGAGAAAGGACATATCTGAATACGTGTCTACATGCCCTACATGTGCGATTGCAAAAAAGAGAGGAGGAAAACCTTTGGGACTGCTACAAACAGTAGCTACTCCCCAACAACCTTGGAAAGAAATTGCTATGGACTTTATTGTTGATTTACCTGAAAGTAACCACAACACTGTTATTTGGGTAGTCATTGATCTGTTCTCTAAACAAGCACATTTTGTTCCATGTGTTTCAATTCCTAATGCTAAAAAACTGGCCAAACTATTTATTCAAAACATATACCACCTCCAGGTGATTTCAGATCCTGGCCCACAGTTTACCTCCAAGTTTTGGAGGGAACTTATTACTTTAATTGGTTCCACACAAGCCCTGAGTTCCAGTTTCCATCTGGAGATGGATGGATCGTCTGAGAAAATGAACTCATTATTAGAACAATACCTAAGATGTTTTACTAATCACCAGCAAGATGACTGGTCAGAACTCTTACCCTTTGCTGAAGTTGCTGACAACAATACTGTACACCAAAGTACCGGATTTACACCTTATAAAATAGCTACTGGGCAAGACTTCTTGCCTTTTCCAGAACTGCCTTTAAAGGATTTTCCTGAGCTTTCAGCTGATCAATGGATCAATAATATCACACAACTGTGGCCTCTAATTGTTAAATCACTACAACATGCCAGAGAACAACATAAGAAATTTGCATTACAGAAACAAAGCATTACAGAAACATACATCCAGTATTTCACGCTAATCTGTTAAAGTCTTTCAGAGACTCCAGTACATGGCATCCAACCAAACAACCTCCTAACCCTGTTATGATTGAAGGGCAAAGCCATTTTGAAATACAAGCCATATTAGACTCTAGGAAATATAAAGGAAAACTACAATATTTGGCCAATGGAAACATTTTCCGAAAACACACCATGAATGGGTTGATAGTGCAAATGTACAAGCACCAAGACTCATTGCTGACTTTCATTCCAAATATCCAAATAAGCCTAAATAATACTATGTAATATATTACTCAAACTATTATGATATATGTATTCAAACTACCATTGTATGTATATTTTGTTTTTCTTTTCAGATTGTCTTTCGAATGTGAACACATTCATCCTGTTCGAGGGCGGCATGTCAGGATCTACGCAAGGTAGAAACCATAGTTTCATTTAATTCAGACTAGCAATGCATACTAAACAGTTAAACGGTTAAAGTGTTAATTGCAGGCCCGCTTGCTTGTTCCTGCCATTGAAGTTAGGAGAAGGGGGGAGGCTTGGAAGAAGATGCCAAGCCAGGTGCTGCTGTTATCTCTACAGAAGCGCCAACAAGGTCAAGCAACCGTGAGACCAGGAGAAAGGCACGAGGAATTTCAAGCGGGATAAGAAAAGAGAAGGGGGGGAGGAAAATGGGCTTAAAAAGGGAAGGTTTTGCTTTGTAGGCTTAGACTCAACAAACTATGGATGCTGTGCATTTCTCCTAATAAAGAAATCTTTAATGGAACTAATTAGAGTCCAGAGGATTTACTGAACTTTGGGAATGAGTGTGCAGACTCTGACAGTCACAGGCAATCCCATGGCTTGCACAATTCTGATTTTTGTAGGTATAGACACATCACAGCATCTGAATATCTTTTCCAAGGCCTTTATGGCTGCTCTACTGAGTGCTAGTCGGCAGTATATTTCTTGACTGCTTATTCCTTCACTGTTGATGGTTGATCCTAAAAGGCAGAAGCTCTCCACTGCTTTGATATCTTCATTGTCAACCCTAAACTGCCATGATGCAATGCTATTATCAGTTTAAGGAGATGACAATCAACCAACGGGGCAGCTCAGTTCCTCCAGAATCTGCCATGTGGTATTGAATCAAAGGCTGCCTTTAAGTCAATGAAAGCAACGTCAAGGGCACCTTTTCCTGAGCTAGAGTCTTCATGCACCTGGTGGATTCTTATTCCAGTCCCTTCAATCTAACTAGTAATGCCATCCTTTCTTGGTCCCCAGTCATCACCTTGGATGTTAAGCAATTAATTGAGTAACTGCAGCAAGGAAACATCCCAGGAAATGATTTTATTCCAGCTGAGTTAATCAAACCCAATATAGATTGGTGAGCTCCAGCCCTTGTACCTCTCTTTCCAGCTGTTGATGTCTCTGCATGGCTTCCAGAGGACTGGAGTGAAGCTATCATTGTGCCCATCTTCAAAAAAGATGATAGGGCAGTTCCTGCTCATCATAGACCTACAAATCTTTTACATATAATAATTAAACCATATTCAAAGCATCTTCTAGAATGTTATTTTGCTCTGACTGTCTGGGGAATTCTGGGAGTTGAAGTCCTTACATCTTAAAGTTGCCAAGTTTGAAAAACACTGGGTTAGAGCAAGCTAGCATCCTAGAAGATAAACAAGCCGTTTTTAGGGAAGAGAGATAAACTAAGACTACTGTCTCCTCCTCCTCCAAAATCTAGTCAATAAGTACACCTGTAATTTCCACACACAATTTTATTTGGCCTTTGTAGACTTTAAAGCAGACTTTGTAGGCTTTTGACACCATTTCCAGATCTCCATTATGGGATAAACTCCAACAGTCCACCATGGATGGGCACCTGTTGCTATTAATTTATAAAATGCTTCAGCAAAGAAGAGATGGAGGTTGGTGTTGCACTAACAAATAATACGAGACAAAGAGGTGAGCCTTTGGGCCCCCCATTTCTTTAACTTCTATGTTGTTGTTGTTTAGTCGTTAAGTCGTGTCCGACTCTTCGTGACCCCATGAACCACATCGCGCCAGGCCTTCCTGTCCTTCACTGCCTCCCTGAGTTTGCTCAGTTTCATGCTCATTGCTTCAGGGATGCTATCTAACCATCTCATCCTCTGCCGTCCTCTTCTCCTTTTGCCTTCAATCTTTCCCAGCATCAGGGTCTTCTCCAAAGAGATCTCTCTTCGCATTAGGTGACCAAAGTATCTGAGCTTGAGGTTCATTATCAGTCCTTCCAATGAGCAATCAGGGTTGATTTCCTTTAAGATTGACTGGTTTGACCTCCTAGCAGTCCAGGGGACTCTCAAGAGTCTTCTCCAGCACCACAGTTCAAAGGCATCAATTCTTGGGCGCTCAGCCTTCTTGATGGTCCAGCTCTCACAGCCATACATTACTACTGGAAAAACCATAGCTTTGATTATGCGGATCTTTGTCGGCAAGGTGACGTCTCTGCTTTTTAATATCCTATCTAGGCTTGCCATAGCTTTCCTCCCAAGGAGCAAGCATCTTTTAATTTCATGGCTGCAGTCTCCGTCTGCAGTGATCTTGGAGCCCAAATAAATGAAGTCTGTTACTGCTTCCATTTCTACCCCTTCTATTTGCCAGGAATTGATGGGTCCAGATGCCATGATCTTAGTTTTTTTAATGTTGAGTTTCAAGCCAGCTTTCGCACTCTCCTCTTTCACCCTCATCAAGAGGCTCTTTAGTTCTTCTTCACTTTCTGCCATTAGGGTGGTATCATCTGCATATCTGAGGTTGTTGATGATTCTCCCTGCAATCTTAATTCCGGCTTGTGATTCTTCCAGCCTGGCATTTCTCATGAGTAACTTCTATATCAGTTCCTAATTCAATGTTTGAAAGACTGTGACCTATGTGCTCCGAAATTAGCAAACTTCTCCCTATTTCATTATGTGCAGAGGATGCAGTGATACTTTTTCTGACCCGGTGCATTTAGAAGGGCCCTCTATGTTTTTAACCAATGTTGCACTCAAGAGCAGCTAATCCTAAATAACCCAAACCACAAAATAATGGCATTTTGTAGCAGTCCTAAAAAATGCAACCACCAATTGATAAACATCCAACAGCTCAGTTCTGTTGTAGCTGCCTCAAGTACAGGGAGTCCCCGGGTTAAGAACACCCAGTTTAAGGATGACCCATCATTAAGAACACAGCCTACTGTAGCAAAATTGGAGTTAAATGCACAACGATTTGAGTGAAATACATAATGGTTCGAGTTCATTATACAATACTACTTACACAATAATACTGTTCTGGCTTATGTACAAATTTGACTTAAGGACAGACCTTGGGAACAGAACTCGTTCTTAAACTGGGGACTCCCTGTACCTAGGAGTAGTTTTCAAAGCTTCAAGACATCAAACGACACGCATGAAATACTCTATTTCTGTAGCCCAGAGAAGTAGAGCAGCCATTTTAAGATACTTTGGGAATTAAGGTGGGCATTTTATACCTGCAGCTACTAAACTGTTTGCTGGCACAGCTTCTCTGTGATGTGCAGGTGCACCTCTATATAAACTTATGCATATGAAAGAATACAGTCACCAAGAGCCATATTTTGTATTCCAAGATGTGTCTCTAGCAAATTTGGGCACAACCTCTGATTTTCCTCTAGCCGTGAGATTTGATAAAGCCAAGGAGGCTATCAAACAAAGACTAGAAAATACAGAACTCCAGAATAACCTCACAGCTGCCCCAAGGCTGTACCAACTCTATAAGAAACCAAGGAAATTGCAACACAATTTCCGACACCATACCTGTACAAGTTATCCTGTTCCCAATATTGTGGGGTCTTCTCTAGAGCGTGCTTCAGTGCCCTTCCTTCTACAATCATGGATAGTACATACAACCAGATACCCATTTTGCAGAGACGATGCCCCTGTGCCTCTGACTTTATTTTTATGTATTTGAATTTATTAGCTGCCCAACTCCAATGGACTCAGGTGGGCTCTGATTAAATTGAAAGGTTAGAACATGTTTTTTTAGGGTGTAGCTTCTACAAGGAATTGCACTCCCAACTAATCCAACTCTTAATAGATAGACTCCCTGGTTGATCTGACCAATGGCATTTCGAATTCTTCCTAAAAGATAAACATCCTGAAATCACAATTGCTAAATTCTGTGCCAAAGCCCTAAAGCTCCACGACATTAGATTCAATAACCGAAGTAGGTTATTCACTCAATTAATGAGAATTTTGTTGTATTTGTATTGCACTTTCAGATTGCATTTGGTTGTTTTAACTTTGATGATCTAGTCTTGAACTATAATAAATTATTCAGTCAAGTCAGTCTCAGCACCCGAATTCTGCAGCTTTGTCAGTTCATGCCAGCTTGTAGAGAGGAAGCAAAGTCTGCATTGTGCTCACTTTATTGCTTCCCCACATGAAGATCTCCATACACAGCCCATGATCCACACACCCACAAGAAGTCAGTGCAGGTAATCTGGGAATGAAAGAACAGACCCAAGGAGTCAACTCCAATGGATGTATTGGGATGTCAACAGCTATCATGCATCCACTAGGTAGATATACTGCTGTCATGGATTTATTTGGGGGTCAACTGCTGTCATGGATCCTCTGGGTCCAACTGTATTCAGGATCATTTCCAAAGGGTGAGGCAAGATGGATCGATCTTTTCTTTTGTGACAAACTAGTCACTTGATCCATAATTCCATTTCCTCATACTGGGTTTCCCCATACATTCCCGTTTAGTGAGCCACTGTGGAGGGCAGAGGGAATGGCCCTGAGGGGCCAGAGGAAGAGCCACTACCAAGCCAATGGTCAGATAAAAGAGGACTGAGTCTGGGGTAGGAATGTAACCCAAGAAAACATCTCAGACAAGACCCTCCCTAGTTCTCATGAAGACAAGGGGAAGGAGGGGAGGAGCACATTCAGACTCGCAAGATTTTGTTACTATAGCTTTACAATAAACGTAGTATTGGCCTACATAACTCTGGCTTCCTAGTCTGGTTTACCTTGCAGGGATGGCAGCCACTGAATCCAAAGGATTACAAATAACAGAAGAAAGCAAGACTTTAACCCAACAAAAAGGAGGTTCGATGGAATATTCTTCCTGTGCATTTTTGGATGTGAGGGCAGCTGAGTTTATCCAGTTAACATCAACATTGCTGTTTGTGCTACATGCTGGGTTCAGACAAATAAACCTTGCTAATGTGATCCCCTGGTTCACCAGAAACGCTAAGAGAGTGGCTGTCTCCCCTCCAAAGACCAAGCAGGAGCTACAGGTCTAGACAGCCATGGAGATGGCCTTGAGGGAGATATTCAGAAGCTGTTGCAAGAATAAAGAGGGCAGCAGCAGAAAGGAGGTAGAGCTGGGAAGAGGCTCAGCTGGGCTCCCTGCTAACTCCCTGGAGTATAAGAAGGAGGGGAGGAAAAACGTAATCAGACTTTCAAGATTATGTTAAGGTAGCCTAGCTCAATAAAGCTTAGTTCTAGACTTCCTGTGACATCTGTTTCCTGATCTGGACAACTTTGAAGGGCTGAGAACAAGGGAAGTCAAAAAAAAGTCAGCATAGTGGCCATAACTGTGTGATCAAAGCCCCACCCCTGTGATTCCTGTTACAAAGTGTTGGGGGTTTGGTCACCCTGTCATGGCTGCCATGTTTTATCTTTTTGACCCCTCTGCAGACACCCCTCCTTACGTACCCCCAGCCACACAGTGGGAACTTAGCCTGTGGATCGTCACTCTTCTCCGGTTCCAAGCAGTCTATATCGGAAGAGGGAATAGGCACTATTATGACCAGCAAAACAGCACAGTTGGAGTAAAGAAATATTTATTTGTGCATTCAAGGTCATGTTTTCATTTGGACAATGTCTGTGTCCTTTTCTGATAAGCTTCTCTAAGCAAAGCTTTGGGAAACAGCATTTGCTTGAACTGAACAAATCCAAGGATTGTTTTCAAAGGCAGAATGAAAAGCAGGAGAGGCAAGAGAGGTGTTAAAAATTAATCAGAGTTTGTGAAAGGGAACAGTTCCTTAGCAATGGGGGACAGAAAACTTTTGAAAAAAATAAGGGATGGTTTGGAGAGCAGGTTTACAATGCACAAGGCACAACAGTCTATGTATAACACACCGGCAATACCTTGAATGCTTGTTGAGACCCAGAGGGGCTCTAGATGTGTATGGTTATGGGGCATCTGCAGGGAAGGTCAAGAAAGTCAAGATGGCAGCTGCAATTGCATGATCCAAGCTATTATCTTCATTTTTTGGACACTGCTTCCCCCCACCCTCACCCCCACCCAGTTGCCCCTACATTTATTTTACAAAAGTGTCCTGGGACCTCACAACCACTGAAGAGAGGAGAGTTGTGTTGTTATTACACTGCATACGTCATTTTTGGTCTCCTTTTCTAGCAGTCTCCACTGAAGGCTCGTGATCCTGAGGCTTTTCTACATCACATGAATAATACTAAGAGGCTTTCCAAATCAATGTTAATTATAGGAACGGGTGCTGCCTCAGTTGCTCTCACAAACCCATACATGGGGAATTATTCCATTTTTGTGTGCTTTGATTCTAGATTTTATTCTGCCCCCAAGGAAGTCCATTCATCTCAAAAAGTCATCCATCCCCTCCGTCATTCGGATATCAGGACAATTCCCAAAGTTTTTCCATTCCCGTAGTGACCATTGGCTGTGGAGTTTTCTCCATCCTTCAGAGTTTCATCCCGAATCCCCGTGATGTGATTTCCACCTTGCTTTCCTTTATGGAGAGCTACCTTGCATTTCTGCCTTCTTCTGCAAAAAGAGGGAGGGATTTGGGTTGACGGATCAGTTTAGAGGGCATCTGAGGGATTTCCCCGTGGTTCAGTTCAAGAGCTCTGGACCCATCCTTGAGCTGGCAGAAAACTCAACCAGCATAACATTTGCGGTCCTCACTGCCAATCCTTATTCAGTTCCTATTTGATCAATTGATTACGTGCCATCAAGTCAATGTCAATCAATGTTAGTGATTACATATATAGATTTTGTCCACGAGGATCTGTCCTCAACCTGGTCCTTCAGGTCTTCACACAGTGCACCCAGCACTGCTGTAATTGAGTCCATCCACCTTACCACTGATTGTCCTCTTCTTCTCTTTCCTTCCACCTTTCCCAACCTTCTAGACTTCTCTAGAGAGCTGGGTCTTCTCATAATGTGTCCAAAATATGATAATTGGAGCTGGTCACTTGTGACTCTGGGTTGATTTGTTTGATGACCCTTTTGTTTGTTTCTTGGCTGTCCATGGTCTTCTCGGAAGTCTTCTTTAACACCAAAGTTCAAAATGTAAATACTCTTTCTATTCTGCTTTTTCAAAGCCCAATTCAGTCCTCATAGACTTTGGTATAACCTGTAGCCAGAAGGTGGTGCTCTGATTTGGGGTGCGCAGGGCATGTTAGATAAAATTACCCTTTCTGACATTGATGCCCTTCCCATTCCTCAGTGTCGCAAGCCAGCAGGAAACCACAATGCTGCAATGATTGGTGGAGGATTTTGATAGATTGCAAGGCTTGTGAGATTAGTCCTATCTATGTACCCAAAGCCAGAGAGATGGAGGGATCAACCTCAACTTGGCAGCCATTTTATGAGTGTGAAAAATGTGAGCATGCCTCAGTTTTATGACCCCACTGTCAACATAATCTCAACATTTCAAAGCTGCTCGCCAGCTCCCCCCCAACATTGTTTCCTTGCTTTCATCATTAGTTGGTTTAAAAAGCCAGGCAGTTCTGCCCCCATTTTCCCTTTATGTGTGTCTAAATATTTCTCTGGCTCATGCATTATAGTCTTTTCATCCTAACGGAAGATAATGCCAGCGGAGGCTTAGAGCATTTTGAAAACATGCATTCCTCATTATCTAACAATTTCCAGATCAGCTGTAGTGAATGTTTAGCATATTGATTTCTCAGCCCTCCAGCTCTCTAAAAGCATTGTCCTGTCGTTCTTTTGTTACTGAAATATTTCAAGGTGGAACTGAACTTCATCATTCTGCTTTCTGGTAGAAAAAGACATTTAATATACAGGGAAAGCATAAATTAAAAGTTAATCAAAAGGTTTTTGATTTTAACTGTGAGCCACCCAGAGTCACCCACTGGGGGGAGATGGGCGGCATGCAAATTATAAAATTAAAAAAAATAATTAAGCTCTTTGAATTATGTTAAATCTTAATTAATTTTTTGTATCGCTGATACTTAACACCTGCTAAATTGCCAAAGATGTATAAGGGAGCGTCAGATGCATCTTTGGTGGAAATGCAATCAATGGGAAGATACATTTTATCATCTTTGGTGGTCAGGTACAAAAGCTAAGAAATATTGAGATCAGATACATATGTATTTCAATTCAGAGAATTCTTAAAGTAAATGTACAATTGAAACCAGAAGTTTTCCTTCTAGGTTTGATGGATAAACAGATTGAAAGAAAACACAGGACTTTGTTCTTATACATGGCAACAGCTGTGAGGCTTTTATATGCACAGAGGTGGAAGGACTTGCAAATATCTACAACAGAAGGATGGATGGTGAAGTTAATGGTATTGGCAGAAATGGTGAAACTGACTATTCTGATTAAAGAAAAGACTTTGTCTAGCTTTCTTTCTACTTGGAAACCACTTTTGGATTTTTTGCTTGAAACTGAAAGAAATGAAATTTTGATTCTGGGATTGATGATTAGAACTGTATGTGGTTATAGAAATATTGTGTGCTATTGTTAATTTTAGAGCAAGAGGTTAATGTATTTCATATTTGCATCTGTACCGAAGAAAGTTGGAAGTCATTCTTTTTCTGTTTCTTGCTTTCTTTTTCTTTCCTTTTTCTGCATTTCAATTTCACTTTTTCTTCAATCTTTTCTTTTTCTATTTTCTTTACACCAAAAATGGTAATAATAGAAATGGCCCACATCCCTCAACATTAGTCATCACATGAAACATCAACAATGAGGCTTGACAATCTCACAGAATTTCAGGTAATTTTTTTTTTTTTAAATGTTAGGACTACATAATCACTGTCTGGGGGTTGTCACAGGCTTTGCATTACCAACTCTTAAACCAAACTGTGCTGGGTGGAAATTATAGATTTGTAATCCTTAATATCTGATGTTTGGGGAATGCTAGAATGAGATGAACTGTGGATGACCAAATAAGATTCTTGGTTCTTTGCCATCAGTAGAAGATGAATAGTTGGTTAACTCTACCTTGGTCAGATAACAGAGGAAGGAAGGAAGGAAGGAAGGAAGGAAGGAAGGAAGGAAGGAAGGAAGGAAGGAAGGAAGGAAGGAAGGAAGGGAGGGGGATGGAGATGGAGATGGAGATGGAGGATGGATGGATAGATGGATAGATGGATAGATGGATAGATAGATTGCATTCTTAAAACATCAGAAGACATTGTGGGTGATAATGAACCAGAATGCTAGCCCCATCCTATCTAAGCATTATGCGATACAGAGCAAAAGGGGAAGATGAACACCACCCACCCTAATTTTACTTTGGTTGTGGTCTCTCAGAATCTTCTTCTCTCTTTCATGCATAAAACTGGTCCATAGGTTAGTGCTGCTAAACTGCAGCCCAGCTCAGCACACAACTTCCAACCCCTCAGAACAAACAAGACCCACTCAGGGTCATGATTTGAAGGCAAAACTATTCCTTCTCTCCTGCCTTCAAAACAGCTGGCAAAATGATGCTCCTTCCAGCTTGGTTAGTTAACCAGAAATTAACCTCCTGCAAACTTGAGAGTATAACCTGGTGTTTGCAAAAGACAGAAGTAATGGTTGACTTACCCTTGGATGGGGCCTGGAAATGAGTTAACCGACTGAGAAGCCAGTGGGCATTTAACATCCATGAAGTGTTTCCTCCAAAGAAAAAGTTGGAGAAGGTCTTTCCTATCCAAGTGAAGGAAAATGATTTATTTTAAAAAAAAATGATTGCAGTCCAAACATTTAGAGAGAAGCAAGCTTGGGACAGCTGTCCTACATTCATAAACATTTGTTTATTTATTTTATTTCAGCAACGTATACACCTCTCCATTCCCAAAAGGTTCTGAGCACCTTTAGAGCTTTGTTTGAGATCCAGCTGCTTTTTTCTATGACTGTGATTTTCTCTCCCGGTGGAATGCAGAATGATCTCCTCAAAGAAGAGCTCAGCTTCTCCCAGAAATCTTCTTCTTATCTACTTACATTAACCTTCACAACACAAGATTCACTCCTTAAATGTCAGCTTAAAAGAACAAATCATTCCAAGGCCAGTGGGGAAACCATGTTGGAGCTGCATTCGTGAAAGAAGAATAATTGGGAGGTTACAATTAAATAGAACTTAGTGAGAAGAAAGGTCACCTGATTTTAGTACACAGAGTGGCATACCAGTTCTCAATGCAGCATTACATTGTGGGATGAAAAGTTTTCACAGCCAGCCATTGTTCATTGGGGAGGCAGCAAATTAGCCTCCTGGGAAGATGAAAGAGTCAAGACGTGGAAGCTATTGTCAAAAATGACCCTGATGTTCTTCAAGCATAGACACAGTGGGTCACAATATCAAGCAGCTCTCTCAGGCTGTTCAGAGTCAATGCTTTGCTGTTTCAGCTCAGGTTTCAATGAACAAAGAAGATATTTCCATCTAGGAATTGAAACACCATAGTTGTATGAACCTCCCTTGTCAAAATTGTTATTCCCATCAAAGTTCTGAAAAGTCCACTATCAGAGGTTGTCAGAGCATCAGTTGATTGGGAAATCTCAATTTAGCACATGAAGTATCAAAAGATCTTGGGGAGGACAAGGAGAAGAAGTCTTCCTTGCAACCCCAAAATTAGAACTACCATGTTTTGGCTTGCAAGTGACTGTCAATGATTACTGACAGCTGCAGACAAGCTAAATTGGTGTAAAGTTTTGGACAGATACCTACATTTAAACAGCTCTGGATTCGAAGAGAATTCTCTTAGATAACTTAGATGTCTTTCTATGTCTGTAAAATCATCAGCCTGATATATGGGCTATGTTCATGCAACACGCTTATTTTGGTTTCTGAATTGACCCATCTTGGCTTTACATAAGATGTTGAATCAGAAATCAGCCCAGTTGGCTGTGATTGCAGACATGCTAAGTCACTAAACAATTAACCAATATTAGCTTGTAGTGACAATGCATCTGCTGGGTCTTTACATAACCCCATGAATCCTGTTATGTGAACACAGACATGATCTTGTATGTAGCCTATAAAGAAAAATTAGGGTTGTGCAAATGATTGCTCAGAAGCACTTTGCTTGAATTCTCTCTCTAATTATATGTTTAAATCAGTTAAACTAATATGCTGGATTGGGCGCTGTCTAATTGATTTGAAAATTTGTAGGAGCTTTGTGCCTCTACACGTTCAATCAAATTGAAATTTTCAGTAGAGTTGAATAGATGCTTGAAATCAATGACTTGCCAAATCAAACTGACAATTCAATTCAGCACTTGGGTTATTTGCATAGCTGAACAGGAATGGATATCTGTGCAGGCGTGGAATCAAGTTGTCTAGTACCAAACTGCTGAAAATAGAACAGAAATCAAGACAGTTAAAAACAGGGGTGGATAATTCAAATTCACAGCCAATATGCAACCCCCAACATGTGGTCTTCTTCATGGTCTCCAAAGCTCACTTCCAAGATTGTGGCACCAATTTTTGGTTGGAAACAACAGGAAACAGATGTGTTAGGCCACTCATAGCCCATATAGTATCATTCTTAAAATGTTGGCCCCAAGTTCAAGTCTCCACGCATCCATAGAGTTAACTTTCTAACACAGAGATAACACTCAGGGGAGACTTCTCAATAAATACCTTGAGAGGTGGAAGGCAAATGTAATGAGTCTATCAGTGATGAAGCTAAAAATTGACCATCACAGATCAGATCTGGTAACATCATTTCATCATTGCCAGGTGTGCCTCTTATGACTCAATCTGGGCTACTAAAAAAAACAGTCATTTGTTAAGGTTTAGATCCTGGTCATGAAATGATTTCCCATGCTTGGCTCCACCAAATGGAGACTTCAAGTTGGAGACTTCACGTTGGCAGCAGCAGATCCAAAGGCAGCTAGATGGACAGAACAAATGATCTGCTTTCATGCATCAGCCTGAAAAACAAAGCAACAATTTTTTGTGAGCAATTGCGAGGATTAATTTTCACTTATTTAACTTCAAATTCAAACCAGCATTTTGAGCATGCAGTTCATACAGAATTTATTTTAGGCTTGTTGAGGTCTTAGTCCTTTTGGCAAAAGTCCTGTTTCAAGCAACCAAATCTTGCAGGCTCTGTTCTATGTGCCTGATGCACAGGACAGGATCAAAAGCAAATTTATCTTGTATGGATAGAAGCTGTATGGATAGATGTATGGTTAGGATGCTGCAGAATGTATAGAATGCATGGATAGAATGCATGGATAGAATGTATGGATAGAAGCTGCAGCCCCCAGCCTCATTTCAAAAGCTGCAAGAGGTCAGTTCAGACCTTTGCAAATAGCTCTCTCCCTTCCCTGCAGCCAGAAAGACAAAGAACAAATGTTAGGAAGAGTGAACCTGCATGGGCTTCACCCACTTTTGACTCTGGTGCCACCTATGTTTCAGCTCCATCAACATTTAGAAGTGGCTCTCAAACTGCTTACTTCTGCAAGAACATCATCCCAGGATCCCACTGCCTTCAAACTGACCCATCATCCTGTGGAGGCTCCAACAAAACATCTATTAATTCTGATTACACTGCAAGATCTAGCATGAAATCCAAAAGATTCCTGGACTTTTCCCAAGTCAGTTGCAGATTGATGGCCCACAAAGGTTGTTCTGGAGAAGCTACCAGAACGTGGTGCTTACCCGCCCCTGTAAGTCTCCTCAAGCTAAGGAGAGGGGAGGAGATATAAAAGAATGCAAGAAGCATTTTGCAAACACTGTCATGGAGGCCAAAGGTTGAAAGAGTTTGTGTGCAAGCTATTTTCTTTCTGGGAAGGTGCAGAGGTTTGCTTACTGCTGGCCACCAACTATGCCAGATGTTGGCAGCCTGGTACCTGCTGGCATCAATGTGGCCATGAGTACCTGTCCCACCTGACTTCCACTTTTTAAATTAGGATCAGACAGATAACTCCTTTTTCATTTTTTTCCCAGCAGTACTCATTCTGTCTGGTGAAAAAGAAATTCTTTTCGAATTCTTTCGAAGGAGAAGAATTGTGGTGAAATTCTTGCTGAAGCATTTTGGCACTTTGCCCTTAGGGATGCTTTGATTCTCAGAGGAAAAGGAGTTATATGGCCCACTCACAGTCCCAAACGGCTATCCGCTTTGCGCCAATTTTACGTAAGTAGATATATAGGTATGTATTTATAAATCTATATAGACACTCAACTCATCTAATTGGCCTTGATAATGAGTCATGCCTCCTGGATTCATCAGAACATTACTTCCCAAAGCTGGCTGGAGAATTCTGAGAGTTGACGTCCACACATCTTGAAGTGGCCAAGTCTGAAAAACACTGATCTAGATGCTGCTTCCCAGGAAATTAAAACTTAGCCACTTTGCCTAAATACCCTGTGGAAAAGTCATTTAAAACCCCCAGACTGCTCATTTGCCAGTCTCTTCCCTCTTCTTTCTCTGCCAGAAAATTGGGTAGAAAATTTCAAAAGGCCAGTAGAGCCCAGGCTATATAAATTGAGTGCATGAATGAATGAATGAAGTAGAATAAGAATTTTGCTCATGTTGGGTTGCACACAAAATTGAATTTATGTATGTATGTATGTATGTATGTATGTATGTATGTATGTATGTATGTATTTTTGGCCAGGTGAATGCATTCTTGTCTTCTTTTTGTCTGCTATTCTTCGCCCCCCTCTCCCCCAAAGCAAATGAGCACAGATAACATTTTGAAATGATAATCTTCTCAAATTGCCACAGGGACAAAATGGAATACAAATACCTCCCCTAGCTGTATATTCTATCAGTACAGAAGACAAAGACAGGTTTTTGCAGACCTCTGATGTAGAAGATCTAAAGGATAAAGAAAATCATTCCAGGTCTTGGAAGAAGCAGATTCTGACTGAAAACTTTAATAAGTACTGAATAAAAGAAGGAGTCAAAGAATTGCATTGACCTCAGATTCCCCTCGGTCTGAAATATGTTTGGGGATGGGAATAGGCAAGCTAGAGGCATTGATTATCTCAGAAGACACAAATGGGTTTTGAATCCGAACAAATGGCTCCACTGAGAATCCAAAGCTTCACGGGCCCTACGAGACATGAGATTTTGCAGCAGTTTCAGGCTCATGACATTAATGTTTAATAACCCATAAAAGGACTTCTTCTTCTTCTTTTCAGATGTTTATTTCCTATTGTCTGTTACGCTGTATCATTAAGAGCTGTTTCTCAGCAGGTAGTGATTTGAATAGACTTTGCTAAAAGTGGGTGTTCCCATATCACCTAGCTATTTATGAAAGGAGAGGTACAGTCTCTTTTCAGTAGAGTTCAACTCCTTGGTAACTTCATGAAATGCCCTGGCAGTATGGTTGGCAACATGCAGAAATGGGTCCCCTGTTGCCATTTTTAGGTTCTGCTTCCCAATCAAGCCTACAACATTTAGATTTTTAGTCCTTCATCTGAGTGCCAAGCAAGTCCAACCCTGTTTAGCTTTTTCAGATCAGCCAAAGGCAGCTTATAACAAAAGGAGAAATCATTTGGGGGACGAGGACGAACAACTGGCAGCTAACCTTGGCACAGGTGCCAGGGGGTGATGCCTGTCTTCCTCCAGCTGGAAGTGCACAAACCATATTGAAGGAGATTGTCCTCCCCTTTGAAGTGTTAGGACTACGTTTGGGTCTTTTGGACTTGGTGCTGTCTGGCTGCTAACCTATCTACAGAAGGCAAACTCCTCCAGAAGAGTCTCCGGTCCCTGAGCAAATTATTGTCCATTCGAGTTCAGTGCCCACAAATTTGATGGACAATTCTGAAAGGTTCTTTCTGACCAGCTTGATTTGATACTACCTTTTCCCAATCCAATTCACTCCAGATATATTGGCCTCCCTATGGTGTGTCTGGGAATTATTTATTTATTTGATTCATGTTGGACACCAGCTGACTCCAGATGGTTCACAAATAGTAACATAAAAATCAGAACAAAACTAAAACAAGATGGCATCTGGGCACAATATAGAAACAGAAAACAAAAACAACTCACACACCCAAGGAGTCCCATCTGTCTCACCCCAAGGCCTGGGAGAACAACCAGGTTTTATGGAGGTCGGTCTACCATATCTGGAGGCAGGCAACTGGAATAGGTTGTTTTATATGTTGGGGCACTTTATTTGAGAGCTGTGTGGGTTTCTAATGTTCTGTAAAGCAATTTAGAGATATTTTTTAAAAACAAGCAAAATGGAGGGCTGCCCACGCACAGCAAGATTCTGCTTCTCCTCTGCAGCTGCTTTCCTTCCCCATAAGAATTCTCTTCCTGGGTCTTGTCGGGTTATATATTCTTTTAAAAAATGAGATGCATCTGAGGAGCATCATTTTGATAATAATCCTTGGCGTTTCTGTCATTTTTTGGCATCTACAAGCATTTCAGATACATCAGGAGTGCACTACTCAAATCACTCCAAGGGCCTCTTTGACAATGTTTTCCTTATTTCAAGAGTTTTCTTTTTAACTCTTTAACAGTACCATCTGACGGCATAAGACCTACAGGATCATCCATAAAATTGCCCTGCAAATTAACATGTCTTTCTTGCCTCTTTCCATTCTAAGGCTATATTCACATGACACACCAAACCCCAAACTAATCCTACATTTTAGCCTAGCATGTGGTACAAGCCCAAGCCTTATAGTGTATGCTTCAGTATGTCATGCAGATCCAGAAAATTATGTGGCATGAACCATTATTAAATTACTGTAACTGTGGGGTAATGCAAACTAACCTTTGGTAAGCATTAAATTAAAAGCATGTTCAAGTGTACGGTCCCACCGCAGCCTGTAACCTCTACTGCACCCAAACTTTTCTTTTTCTTTGCACCTCATCTGAGCAAGTGCAAAAATTGTGATGACCACAACAGGGCAGCAAAGTGCTGCAGAAAATTCAAACTCTGACTGCCATCTACTGGTCATCCAGGTTTATTGCAGACCAGATGCGACAGCCCTAGTTCAACAAGGTTGATAGAAATCATCATGATTTCTAAATTCTTCTAGCATCCATTGAGGAAACAAAGTTTCAAAGCCCGTTTTGGAATTGTCCTCAAGCTTACATACATGATAAATTTAATTCTGCATGCACCTTTTAAATTTTTTAAAATGCTATTTCTGTTCCTGTTAAATTCTCTGGGCTTAACTAATTTGCACTTGCTACATAATACTGCCAGGCAGATGTGAGGATTTAAGAGAGTGTAAATCCATAAGCAGCAGCAGGAGGAGGAGACAAACATTTTATGTGTTTAATCTTTACCACACCATGGAAAGTGTCAGAATGAAATAAAGATCTTCCTATTGCTTGTCCTCTGGATATTCCTACCAGCATTTCTTTGTCTTTGTCTAATGGCAAGTCTTCTCTGCATGGTTCACTCTTGTACAGTACATTTGGAAAACATGAGCCCAGGGAAAGGTGATTTAGAGCTTCCCACAATTTTAAATGATGTGATTAGCATTACATATTGATATTTACACAACCTGCTAAATTAAGGGATTATTCAGCTTTGAGTGACATCTGAGCATTGGTTAAATCAGGTTTAAAGCTGGGCACAAATGGCCTTTTGAAATTCTCCCCCAAATATCTAAGCCTGTTTCTCAATCTTGGTGGCTTTAAGATGGGTGGTCTTCACCTGGGAGCTGAAGTCCACCCATCTTAAAGCTGCCAAGATTAAGAAACACTGGTCTAAACATCTGGCATATAATTCCTCCAGATTTCTCAAGAGGAAAGAGAAATTCTCCAATAGCTGCTGTAGGACATGGTTTTCTCTTAGACTATATTAGCATTGCTAGTGAAAAGTGTTAGGAGTTTCTCATGGGAAGAAATTCATCTCGTTATCTTCACAGCAATGTTGTGTCTAGAGAAATCGTGTGACTTGTGTGTTAGCACGTATACTGCTAGTTACTGCCACCTATTGGCGTGTGTATGCTAGGTACTCAGTGGGGGGGTACATATTGGCAATATAATGGGAGGATTATATGCCCAGCCTCTCAGTAGAGTTTTAGCCACCATGTAGTCTGTTTTTATGGGTTATGTAGTTGTAACTAATAACCAAGTAGTGTACCTCTTCTCTGAGAGTTTTTGGCTAGAGACTTTGTTAAGCTTGTGTAGCAGATAAGTCTTGGATGCTAAAATACACGAGAAGATGTGTTTTTTCCTATATTTTGTATGAAACTGGTATTTTATGGAGTTTTGCATTTTTTATCAATAAACACCAGTTAGTATATATTTTCTGGCTGGATTTCTTTGGGGAACAAGATATGGACATTGCATTTTGTAAATCCATCATGCTGATGTGTATTTTTCCTGGGCACACTTTCCTGGAAGTATTGTCGCACTCTGCTTAACAGAGTCCTGGAGACAAATTCTTTCCTGATGCTCTTTCCTATTTGCCCCCAGGCACCACAAAAATATCCTTTCTCAACCTTTTTCTTCTGACTTGTCCCCATGATGTTGTCTTCATCTCATCCTCAGCCCACAAGTGAGACAGGATTAAGGTCTTCCTTAATCCTTCCTTAGTACCAGTGCTAAACCACCCTTATTTTGACACTGTCCAAGGATATCCTCAAGATGAATAAAGCCTGCTAAACTGTCACCCATACTCTTGGAGGGAAGTCATGTAAAACCATAGGAACAGAGTCAACAGAGGCAGGATGTGGACTGGCAATGGGGATAGCCAATTTCAAGCTGGTATAGCTTTCTGCCAACTCAAGGATGGCGTAAGAGATGGTTCCCACACTGAAAAGGTTCTGGAGACCATTATGCCAGCTGCAGGTTTCCCTGTTATAAGGGATGAGACCCCAGCAGATCATAGGAAGTGTTAGAATGAACATCAGAAGATATTTCCACCATAATGTATCCAGGTAGACATTACATATAACTGAAAATAGTTTAGTTGCTGGAATTCTTGTAACTGTATGCCTCTCATCTCAATCAATCTTCCCCTGGAAAAAAACAATCACTTTTCATTTTAGGCAGCTACAGAAGAGCTTGGAAGATGGGCAGAGAGAACTTCAGCTGAGCAGGAGGGAAGGCCTCTTGGCCTTGGAGGGAAGTATTCCCTTGGGGTGGAGTGGAAGAATGGGAAACCAGAGAGGCTGCATCTTCCTGAAGGTTCAGTGAAAGGCAGGAGAGGACATTTGCCCACACCTGTCGGCCACGTGCAACTAAATAGGTGTAAGAACATACATTCCACCATCCAGATTTAAGGTTTTGAAAGGCCTTTCAAAACCAGGGTCTCTCTTATATCAAACTGAATGAGAATGGGTAAGAACAGAGCTGTGGTCAAGGTGGAACATCTTTATGGCAATTGTTATCTATTATTTGTCATCTGACAGCCCTAATCAGGCAGTCATGTCCTGTTCAAACCCAAACGTGGGACAGATTCAGGAAGGACTCTTTCTCTCCCTGGCCTCCAGCCACCAAGCCAGGAGACCAAAGGCAAGACAAAGGTAACCACTTTGTAGAACTCCCCTTTATTGTTTTCTACCACCCCCAAATATACAATGGGCACCTAATGGGTTTTTCCACCCAATATATGGTGAAACCCTGATCAGCTCACTGCAGGTTTTAACATTTGTAAATACTAAAAAACCAAAACAGATTCAGGAAGCTGTTTGGGGAAAGCTGCTGCAAACATGGCTGGAAAATTCAACAGAAGAGGAATGGTCCCTGGTCATAGTTTGCAATGTTACCTGGGTGGCAATCATCAATATCCTTTATGCATGGTTTACTGTAAAAGAGGCTTAATGTGGTACCTGAAGGTGCTTCATTCTAGAGGTATGGAGTACAAAGAAACTCCGTATGGTAAAACTGATGAATAACACAGAGAAAAATGTAAGGTTTTAAACTCATCTTATATAACATATATCATATATCATAGTCTTCTCCTGAGAAGTTTAGTATGATAGCTAAAATGAAAGCTTTTTATACAAGAACATATCTTCAAAAACCTACTGTGAAGTTGCTGGTAGAGGAACCATGCACCAGTATTTTCACTTATTTTCTCACCCGTTCGTGCAGCTAGCAAGATCTTTCAGCAGTCTTTTTGAAAGTATTTATAAATAAATAAATACTTTCAAAAGTATTTTGAATACTTTTGAATACAGGGATAAAGCTGCATCATGGCTTCTCTCTGGGGGAATAAGAAGCTTGTGCTGAGTTCAGTAACCATTCAGATTAAAAGGGAAAAAGAATAAATCCCTGTATCTTTCCTCTGAAGCACAACAGAGAATTGACAACCATCTGGCAATGGTTGCAGTGATGCAGTCAAGCAACTGGGTCCTGCTGCTAAAACTGCTGCCTTGAGAATGAGGCAGGTGACCCAGTCATGGTGTAGAAATCCCATTTTTCCATGGGATCAGCAGTTAAGCACAGAGGACAACTGGAAGTCACTTGCAGAGGGGAAAGATAGAAGGAAAGTTTCTCTCCAGTGGAGCTTGGCTCCTGGTGATTTCATGGCACCATCCAGATAAATGTGAATTATTCCAGTCCCATGAGTTGGGTGTCACAGCTGATGCAGGCCCGTTGTCTTTGTCAAAATTCAAGCCCTACTCAAGGAATCATAAAACTTGTGTCTTATGTATATGGCGCCCAGCTGTTGTTTGCAGTCGGGCAGTCATACGTTGCTCCAACTTTAGGCAATCCAAATTCTTTCTAAGTCACTGTGTATTGCACCTAGTGGCCCAGTAACAATTGGTACCACTGTTGACTTTTTTCCCCTAATTTTTGCAGTTTCCACTTGCAAATCTCAGCTTTTCCCATCCCTGGTCTTCAACATGACTGTTTCTTGGAATGCCTGCATCAATAAATCAAACAGTGATCTTTTCAGTGACAATAATGTCTACACCAGTGTGTCTCAACCATGGCAACTTGAAGATGGGTGGACTTCAATTCCCAGAATTCCCCAGCCAGCATGGCTGGCTGGGGAATTCTGGGAGTTGAAGTCCACTCATCTTAAAGTGGCCAAGTTTGAACAACAATGGTCTAGTATATTATGTTCCCAGGTGTCAATCAGTCTGAACTTTAAAATCTGATAAATATTTTGCTCTGTCACTTTCAATGGTTTTGTCTGTCACTTCATATTTCCAGTAATTCTTATTGACTGTGAATATGTACTTTTTATATAAATGCCAGGGTAATACCTTTTCAACTTGACCATGGGTGGTTGTTTTTTTTAAATATCTGAGTGATTTTATGGCATCCAGCTATGTGGAAAGGTATCAGATGCTAACTTCTAATCAATCCAAGATAGATAGATAGATAGATAGATAGATAGATAGATAGATAGATAGATAGATATTTCACTTTTCTTTGTTTTGAACTTTATCAATAAGTAAGTAATCTTTGGTTCCTTGTGAATTTTTGCAGTTTCTTTATTGCTCAGCTGAGGAGAGAGAATTTTCCTTCAGATAAACATACATTCAGTTTGCTATTATTTGAGGAAGGATTTTGAACATGGTAGACAAGCTAATTGTATGTCTGCAGCTATCAGGTATAGCTCCTCTTTCTTTGCATTTCATTCTTTAAAAAAAAAAATTAGAATTTTTCAGTACAATAAAAGCCTAAAAATTAAAGAAAAAAAGAAGATAGAAAAGAATTAAAAAAGAACTGAAAAAGGAAAGAAAACATAAAATTATGACCCTTCTTTCTATCAAGTAGCTGCCATCTTACTTTTTCCCTTCTCTCTTTAATCCTTTCTAGTCCCCAAATCCGTAAATCATCCATTCAGTCTTTTTTTCTTTCAACGTAAAGTCCGTATGAGGTGTCCAGTCTTTCAAAAAAGTCTTTAGCATTTTTTCCCTGAATAAACTGATCCACTTTGCCATTTCTGCAAGCGCCATCAATTTTCTGCTGTGGGCATTTCATTATTCTTCCCTATTGGTGCATATAATAATCTTGCCACAGTTACCCTATACAATATTTATTTCCCAAATTTCCTGTGTAGTTCAACATCCATAAAACCCAATTGGAATAATTTTGGTTTCATTGTAATGTATCTTTTGCATCATTGTATGGATTTGCCCCCAAAATTTCTTTGCTTTTTCACAAGTCCACCATGCATGATAAAATGTCCCTTCTTTCTTTTCACACTTCCAACACTGGTGTGATATTCTCTGGTGTATTTTTGGCAGCTTCTCCAGTGTCATATAGCAACGATGCATCATTTTATTAAAAAAATTCTCTTAAATTATGACACAGTGTAAATTTAACACCAGTTTCCCACATTTTCTCCCATGTATTCCTATTTATAGCATAACCAAAATTTGCAGCTCAGTTTCACCATGCAGTGTTTAACCTGTTCATCCTCTGTTTCATATCTTAATAATAATCTACACATTTTAGCTATTATGTGATTGCCATTTCTGCATAACTCTACTTCAAATTCAGTTTTCTTCTCCTCAATTCCAAGGCAAATTTTTGTAATTGATAAGTTGAGATTCTGTCCATTCCCCAGGCTGGCTGGGGAATTCTGGGAGCTGAAGTCCACACATCTTCAAGCTGCCAAGGTTGAGAAACACTGCACGATTGGCACCAGTATGACTTCCTTTTTCCACATTCACTCAATCCCTATTGGAAGCTCTTTGCATTTCCCTATTTTTCCCAGTTATTTCTCACCAACCCTCCTATTTCCAGCAGTTGTAATGTCGATTATCCATACTTGTGGATTTCTTTGTAATCACAGTCATGTCTGGCTTATTATGGGCTAAATATTCATCAGTTTATATTTGGAAGTCCCATCAAATCTTAACCTCTTCCTTCTCAGTCAATATTTTTCAATATTGAGATTCTGAACAGATATATAGATACACACACACACATATGTGCCATTTCTCTTACACACATATGCATTCATTTGCATATAGCTTACCCATGGACTGTTTCTCTCACACTCACGTACCTACTCTCTTACAGTCACAGATTTTCTCTCTCACCTACAGGCTGTTACATCAAACATGGTTGTTCTTTCTCATGCACATAAACATATCAGTGCATTCTCTTTCACCTACACCATGCATTCAGTGGCTGGTTGGTTGGGGGAGAAAAGTTTTCCGTGCCCCACTGCAGCTCAGAACTATCACAACCTGAAAATATAATAAGCAGAGATGGCTCTGGGTGGTCCAAAAAGTCAAGATGGTGCCTGTGACTACATGATCAGAGCCCTGTGATACACATGAAAAGGGACAGTGTGGTCATGGCTGCCATCTTGGTCTTTTTGACCCCAAGGATGTCTCTGGCGCAGGTTGGCCATCCAGGAGGAGACTGTCAAGTAGCTAGAAGGTGGTTTCTTTGCTCATGCACAGCTCTATGTCACTTTAATACTGGCTTCCTCAGAAGAAACCTGCAGTTGGAGGATGTGTTGAGAATTAGAAGTCATCACTCCCTTGGGAAGACTCATTCTTCCCCAGTCTAGGGCCTTCCAGATGTGTTGGACATGCTAGTTGGGAATGTGAGGAATTATCATTCCAACCCATATGGAGAGTCCATGGAAAGGAAGGGCAATGAGCCTAGTTTCCAGAAATTTCCAGAAACACTAGGTTTGGTTGCTGTAGTAGCACCTACAGGGGGAAATCTCATGGCCAAACAGAGAAATAACAGGTCCTTTAAATTTTTCCTGAGCACTGTGATTTAGCACCATCATGATGAGTTTTAAAAGAAGGGTCTTCTATGGTGTTCTCCTGTATTTTATGATAGTTTCAGAAGAGCCCACGGTATACTGAGACTCCATCATAACCACAAGAGAAGTTTAACTAAATTTAAGCAAGAATAGTTTCCATACATACAATACATCACACAGCACCTACAGTTCGGCTTTTAAGGGGGCCTAAATGCTTATAAATATTGCAAATTAGCACATGTATAAAAAGGGAGAAGTCAGAAACTTAATCGCCTTTTTTTAAAAAAACACTTTTTTTCTTTTTTACTTTTTAGTATTTTAATTTTGTTTAACTTGTTCATCTATTTTTTTTTTCCTTCTGTTAACATGCATAAACACACACACACACAGATGCCAAGTAACAGTACAATGGAGATTTCAATATCAAGTAATTTAGCTTAAGAACGAAACCTTTATTACATAACAAATACCTTAATGTATGCTCTTCCTTTATCTCTTCTTTTCCGATGTTATACTTAACTCTGAATAGAAAAGCCAATTATTCATAATGCCGATGACAGTGATATCCTAAACTGTAACTAATCATGATAGAATATGTACTTTCCCCCCTCTTCTTTACATCCAGTGCTCTGAGATATCTAAACGATAGAATGTTAAGAAGGTAAGTATATTATATAAACATCATTGCATTGAAATAACACAATGAGTCAAGATTTTTACTAACACAATAAAAGGAAAACAAAAGGCCCTATCATGGATTTTTACAAATAGGAGTTAGACGCTCAGACTCACAGATATGTGAGTCACTTCCTGCACATTTCAAGGCCTGGTTGGGCATCATTCTAAATCACACCGAGAGCTGTTTTCATCCTAAGAATATGTGACTCAGACTTCTTCTATTCTTATCAGATCTGAGTTTTATACAGACCAAACAAATAGGTCTTTTGATGTACGGTCCTTTCTATTTTCCCTTAATATAGGCAACTGTTACTATAAAATGGCAGTGGAACTTTTTAAAATGCAAATTAACCTGTTTTTTTTTCCTCTTTGGCATATGAATTCCTTTGATGTAAGCTCTTGCTTTAAAGATAATCAGATTATTCGTATGTAACTTTCAATACGTTATTTTCAGATGAAGATGATCATGATGATGATGGATTGATTAGTGAAATACCAAACCTAGTCATTTGGTGCCTATGTTGATGTTGCTCTAAAATCCAGTGGGAATTATACCCAGATTTGCTGCCAACTGAATGCAAGATGGATTACTTTTATATCACCATTCCTCACCCCAACTCTTCCCCCTCTAACGTATGGAAGGGCCTGGGGACAAACGTGCCAGAAGGGCAGATGTTAAGAGCACGTCTTTTCTCTTACTTCACAGCACCTGCAATTGCATTTCAGAATTTTCACTCATATACTATCAGTAGGGTAAATGCAGTTCTGCAAACCCAACCATTGTAGTCTGTAAATGAAGGTTTGTGACTTGGGATATTCAATAAACCGTTGTTAAGCCATGGCTTTGCCAGATGCCTGAACTTTGTCAAGCTGTTGAACTGGGATCAGATTCCAATCTCTGCTAGATCCTAGAGTCTGGGGAAACTTTAGTGGTCACTATCTCATTATCCCACCTACTTCACAGGGTTGTTGTTTGGACAAAACGGGGAGAGAACCTGATCTGTGCTGCTTTGAGCACCTTGAAGAAAAATAAGATACAAATCCACTGTTAAAATCAGCAACACGCTTTCCTAACCCCTTCCACAGATCCAGGCCAGGCATGACATTGCACTCACCATCAAATTATTATTAATTGTTTAGTAATTGTTTAATTGCTTGGATAATTAGGAGAATCAGGGATAGGCAAACATTTTCATCCAAGGCACATTCTGAATTTTGGAACCTAGGGTGCGTACACTCACAAAATGGGTGTCATTGTGAGTCTACCTCATAAGAAGACATTGATAGTCCAGAAGCCAAACTCACCCTCATGATACTTTAGAGCAGTGGTTCTCAACCTTAGCAACTTTGAGATGCTGGCTGGGGAGTTCTGGGAGTTGAAGTCCAGACATCTTAAAAGCTGCTGAGGTTGAGAAACACTACTCTAGAGTATCCCAATAGGATCTTTGGGATGCCCAAAGGAGGTCCTACAAATAAAAATGATACTGGAGACAGTGTTTTGCTTTTTTTAAAAAAAAAAGCAACTGGGTTTTTAAAATTCTTTAGAAGTCCATTAAAAAAAAATACAGATGGGACCAGGAATGTGATGGGGGCCAAGGGAGATCTCTGATACAAAATAAGTTCCATACTTGCTGCACCTGAGATAAATCAAATATATATTGCAGCCCCATTCATTAGCCAGTAGGAAGTCTTCGAGCTATCTGATCGCTTCATAAATTTGTCAAGACATCTCATTTCTTGTCTTGCTTTATGACATCGCTACTTGCTTCATGTTTTGTGACATCAGATTTCCGTAGTTCTCCTTCCTGAATCCTTTGCACTGGATATTCTGAAAAAGAGTTCAAGTGGATCCTGGAACAGAGATGTGGAGATGATGTGGGGTCTTCGATAGTCACAAGCCACTAGGATCCAGAAGGAGAGAGGGTTGTGACAAGGATCATTGACTCTTTGCTCAGCCACATATTTGGGGGAGAAAAACCACAGAGTAGAACCAAAGATGCTGCATATTGTTATTCTGTCCGCTCATGTATCTTTTGAAAATACAACTCAGCCAAACACGTTTGTGGTTGGTACCTTCAGAGGTAAAGCCATATCTGACTTCCATCTGCCTTTCAGTGCAAAAATTGATTCTTCTTATGTCTACGCCCCACTTTTGTGGAACTTAGAAAGCCCCTCTGCTGGTATTTTCAATACGATTTCTCTCTGATTATGAATGCAAATTGGGGAAATGCCAAGGAGAATAAGATTTCAGAAAATGGAAAGTTCCCACTTCTGTGCTCCTGTGGATAACAGGAGAAGTATGCAAATAAACTCCATTTGCATTTTGCAAAATGTGCACTCATGGCATAATTACAGTGACCCTATGTCCCTTATTATAAAGGACAGTCTTTTATTTCAGAAAGCTGTCCTTTGTATTTATTTAATTTAATTCTCTATTTTCTTGGTTTTGCTCTTGAATTTCCCTTTGTAAAAGCAAAGTTATAAACATAACCAATTGATTTTTTTTTAATCTTTATGAACCTCTTTCAGATTTGTCTCTTTTTCAGGTTTGTCCTTTATTTTTTCCAAGAAAATATGGTCACTGTATGAATAATTCAAATGTTTTGGTCTCAACTTGAGTGATCCTGGGCCATCGTTCAATGATGAATCTGCACATTGTTTGGAAAATATCCCACATTTAACACCCTAGCGAGTAGTGAGAACATCTACTACCCATCTGAGTAAAGGTCATTAGGCCAAATTAATGAACACGGTCTGCCCTTTGGATGTGTCGGACTACAACTCCCATAGTTTCCAACTAAAGTCATACTAGGTAGCTCCATTAGCGCAATCCACCCCTCCTTAAGGTCGCCATGCCCTATTCTGCCAGAGTAATGAGATTGGCAACTGGAACTGCCTTACTGTTTTAATGCAGGCCAAGTTTTAAAAAGTGACCAGTAGATTTCCTACCAATTCCCACCATGAAGGTTTACCTGACACTGGATAAACTACCATCAAACACTGTCTCCAGTGTGGGGTGGGGCAGGTAGACAGATGTTTGGAATTTTGTGTTTAGCACCCCTAGTCAAGTTGTCTAACACGTTGCAGGCTCAGAGATCCTCCGTGTCTGTGACCTACCAGCCAGTTTTGTTCTGAATGTGGGTCTAGTGCTCTTCTGAAATTCAGAATTTTTGAGTACCACAGATTGCTCATCTTCATTACATTAATGCGGAATTCTGATTTTTTTTAAGCATAGATTTTACACATCTCTATTACTGATTTTAATGGGGGTGGATCTACTTCTGCCCCAAGCATAAACATTTCCAGATTTTGCTTGTTATCTCACCACCTCAATTTGGAGATTGGCACCACTGGAACCCCATCACCATTTCTGGTAAAAGTGGTCCGATGTGATGCCACCAGATCTGGGATCAATATACCCCAGAGATCCATCTGCTCCTGGAAAACAATGATGATTGCTTTTGAAAGAACATGGAGATTGATCAATCAACCATGCAATTCATTCAGCCTGCCAGAGCTGTGCTTGTGAGATGCAAAACATCAGGAAACATCTGGAATGAACTCAGAGGAAATTTTATTTTTTCTAGGTATTGAAAGGAGCACAAGAGTTGTGCAGAAGGAACAGAATCCAGTTTGGAATGAGGTAAAGTAGACTAGGAGGTTGGAAAAGGCCCTAGCAAACTACTTTCTTATTGTTGCTAAGAGGGTTACGTATCCTCTTACATACCATAAAATCACCAGAGCTGGAACTGGGCTCAGTGAAGTCTAGACTTTTTCGAAGCTCCTTAATCCTGGTGACAGTCTCAGTTTATGAGTTAGTTCCCTCCTAGCTTCTTCATTTCTGAAAGAATCCTTTAATAAGAACATAGAAATGGAAAGGTGACATATTGCGAAACATAATACAACCCTCCAGAATCATCTTTGATGATGAGATCTCAGATTATCTCAGGACCTACAATGGCCCAATCAGCACGCTTATATGGTTGAAAACCACATAACACCAACAACTACAGAGGATCTCACAATCATTTTATTCGTCCTCAATCTAGCTTTCAAACAAGCCAGGAATAATTGTAAGAGAAATTTGTCCTTTATGAGTTTGTTTAATAAAGGAGACCAGAAACTCATCCATAAAAGCATAAACTGCAATTTATTATGGTACTGGAGGCTGCAATAGAAACCTAAAATGGGGTGGGGAATGCAACCCCCTCATGTAGATTTATGCAAACCAAAGAATATGTGTAATCCATTAGGTCAGACGGGGTGAAGTAATGGAGGTGATACCACAAAGCCAATGCTTTTATGAAGAATACAGAAATTGTGCATTAAAATATGGTTACTCTCTGGTGTTTCTGTTCCTTTGTTATCTTCCTAGTTCTTGCTTATCTCTTATAGTATTTCCTTGTCTCTAAGTATCCTGTCTCTTTGTTATCCAGTTTGATTTGCCTACTAAGCATTTTTATGATTGTTCTGGCATTTTTAACGCTTCCCTAAGGGGACCAGAAAAGATGACTGGCGAGGTGATCTGCTTAGCCTAGCTAACCCCATACAGGTACTCCTTGCTATCCGACCACAATAGGGACCAGAATTTAGGTCACTAAGCAAATTGGTGCTGATTTTACAACATTTTTATGATGGTTGTTAAGTGAATCACAGCAGTTATTAAGCAAATTACATGGTTGTTAAGTGAGTCACATGGTCATTAAGTGAATCCAGCTTCCCCAATGGATTTTTTTTGCCAAAATTCGCTTAATGGTCACATGATTCGCTTAACAACCATCGTAAAAAATGTCACAAATTGCGATCACATGACCACAGGGGTTGTAAAGCACTTTTCCCAAGGCCATCGTAACTCCATACCATTATTAAACATATGGTTGCTAAGCAAGGATTACCTGTATTCTCTTTAACAGAGCCCCAAGGGTACATAAATCTTATAGAGAATGTTGATCAAAGACAGTGTGAAGGTGTGCATTTACTAGCAGAAATCCCAAAACACAGAAAGATTTGCTTTCCAATAAGGATGCAAGAGAACAAAGAAGGAGACATGGGTATTATTCAAAGGATGAAGACACTAAAGACACATTCTTTGAAATGTAACATAGCACCTTTAATATATGAGAGATGCCAAGTTTCTAACTCTTATTCTAGCAAGCCACTATCCTGTACTTTAGTATAAAAGAAGGAAAGAGATAAGAGGGGAACACCACATAGCCTTGAATCTGAAGTTTAATTAAAGGTATAATGTATATAAAGGTATAAAGGAGAAGCAGTCTGGTCTAGTGGTTAAGGCACCAGGCCAGAAACCAGGAGATGGTGAGTTCTAGTCCCGCCTGAGGCATGAAAGCCGGCTGGGTGACTTTGGGCCGGTCACTCTCTCTCAGCCCGACTCACCTCACAGGGTTGTTGTTGTGGGGAAAAAAGGAGGAGGAAGGAGGATTCGGTATGTTTGCTGCCTTGAGTTATTTATAGAAATAATAAAGGCGGGATAAAAAATCTAAAAAAAAAGGTATAAATTCTAGAAGCATCTGAATCATTGGCAGCACAATGGTAGTAAAATGCCATATTTAAATGGGAATGTACAAAATGTAACAAAAGAGATGCACAATCACACAAATAAGAGTGTGCGTAAAATGAAACTATAGAAAGACATATAAGCAAATTGGTTAAATTCTAATTTCAGTTCTCCACACTTAGAAATGAGTTAGTGGTGGCTTTAAGGGAATATTTTATGTGAAGTCCTGCCCAATCTTTCCACCTAAAGAAAAACTGAGTCGGTAGGAATGGAAGTGAGAATGGGATGGCTGGGACAGGAGGACAAGGAAGGGAAGTGGGTGACTATTCATCAAGGTGTCATTCCACACATGACACAAAATTCCAGATGTCACCAGTAACCAGGAGAGGTTCAAGTAGCAGGTAAACACCTTGTGGATATGGGCAGACAGCAGGAAGAATGCTTGGTGGCCTTGCTTGCTGTGAAACTGCCCAAACAAGAGTGAATGGTTGAACTTCAAGCTTTTCAGGGTCATTCAGTGACATAGGGTTGACCAGAAGAATCCTGGAACATCAAGCAATGTTCTAATGGCAAGAGTTTCCTTGTAGCCCAAAGGAATGGTAGGGAAAGTATGGAACCAAATAGGACAGGGCCCCAGGCCAACTCCCTGGTGTCTTGCAAAGAGCAAGATGTTATTATCTTCCATAATAACATCCCAGAGTGATCCTTTGGGGCAGAAGTGGGCCTGCAGCTCTTGCTCTAAGTTCAGAAGTGTCCTAAAAGTGATCTGATGGACTTCTAGCACAAGTCATCCATGTACCATGTTGGAAAGCAATTCTCTCTCTGTATTTAGGGGTCTCTATTAGTATATGCAGTTGGGGGAGGGAGGGGGCAACAGCTCAGATCACATATCAGGCATATTTGTTACTGAAGCTAGTTGGTTAGATTTACATTATGGTAAGCTGTAAACTATGATGTTCAAACCACAGTGGATAGGGTTAGGGATAGGGTTAGGTTTAGTGCAATGTGTAACTCCAGTCACAGCGAAGGTGGGTGGCTCCAAGCAAGACAGAAGGTATGCCCCTCTCCTTTCAGCCCCACCCATCATCAGTATGCAATCCATGGTTATCCCAAGGAATCAGGTCTTTGATTAAAAAAGAGAGAAACCTGGGCAAGTGGGTTGAACCCTATGGAATGGTTGTCCT
This sequence comes from Python bivittatus, assembly GCF_059951505.1. Classification (NCBI taxonomy): domain Eukaryota; kingdom Metazoa; phylum Chordata; class Lepidosauria; order Squamata; family Pythonidae; genus Python; species Python bivittatus. The sequence continues at coordinate 6,398,700 of NW_028277095.1, read as the reverse complement.
AGAAATCTGGATGAGCAAATTGAATGAGGCTTCTCCAGGAGACAAAGTGAAGGATACAGTATTGTGGATAGAGGTCCTCCAAAAGAAGGAGAATTGGATACGGTTCTTAAATCCATGTTGTATTGTTGATTACTCTTTGTGCTTGCCCTGCAGACTTTGATGTGGTATCTGGATGAGGAGCTTCTGGATAACAGTTCTTTTGCCACGGTTAAACTCCTGGAATGGAGCACCAAGTCTCAAAACAGGTGAATCATGGGAAGAAGGACAAAGGGCTGATCTGCATATCCAGGTTGCCAACCTGGGGATAAGCCACGAATCATTCCTTGAAGGAAGGAGCCACAACATCTTTTTCTGCTACTCAACCCCAGCCAACATGGAAGGCACTGAAAACAGAATGAAGTGAACCAAGCACTGTGGAGCAGTGATCTATCAAGACCAAAGAGGACTAACATCAAAAGGAGGCTGTTCCACACAACCAGAAAGGCAAATTTCATTTGTCTTTATCTGCTATGTGTCAAAAATAGTGCTTTCTGATTTGAAAGGGTGGGTGGGAAAAAACTGGGATGCTAGATTTTGGGCTCTTCTGCACAGCAGCCTTCAGCTCCTTGACTCTCGCATGTAAACTAGATGGAAATGAAGCCCCTTAAGAAATCTCTTTCCAGATCATGACTCCTTCTCTGCTTTGGCTACACCAATGGCGCAATGTTCTGTCCAGAGTATGCTTACCTTGCCCCTGCTATAACTCTTGTCAATTTCGCCAGAAAAGGAGGAAGAAGAAGAAGAAGAGGGTCCACTGTGAACTTGAAAAAAAAATCACCCAGTCTTTCACTAGTCCACTGATAAACCTGGAAATGAGATGTCTGTCAGGCCCAGCCCAAGAACAACAATGAAACACTCCAGTTGAGTACAGTTCCTTTATTTGCTTACACCTTATAGGCAGTATCTTGCCAGACTAAATCTATACTACTGCAACTAGAGGGTATACCCTGGGAGATTCTAGAGAGTGGCTATCCTGAATCTCTTAGTCTTCTCACATGGACTGTGTTGCCTCTTGCTCCTCCTCCCTCCTGGAATGCACTTCCTCCTTCCTGACAGCCTTGATCTCCCACATCACTCTCCTCCTCGTAGATACATTCCCTCACAATGTCCAACCTTTCACTAGTCCAGCAGACCAGGATGAAATGGCTGTGGAAAGCAATGACCAGTGACCTGAAATGATGGGGCCTTTCTGCCATAATGCACAGCAACCAACTGGAGTGGAAGGCAGGTGCCAGTAAAGAAATGAAGCTCAGCAGGCGAATTGTCAGCACCATTCCAGCCAACAAAAATCAGAAAGCACTACTTTTGACACATAGCAGATAAAGACAGACAAAATTTGCCTTTCTGGTTGTGTGGAACAGCCTCCTTTTGATGTTAGTCCTCTTTGATCTTGATAGATCACTGCTCTACAGTGCTTGGTTCACTTCAGTCTGCTATCTACAACCCTACAGAAGTCTTTTTTTTTTTGGCTTGCTAGATTTATGTGCAGAGATCCATTTACATGGGGGAATATCCAACTGGAGAAGGGGATATTCAACCAGGGGCCAAGTGCAATGTTCTTGAAAAAGCCATCTGCAGCCATTGAAAAGCTCACCTTTTCCTCCACATGCCTCTTAAAATGGAAACAATGAGCTGGCATAGTCAGTGATGCCTTACAAAATATGGATGTAGGGAGGCTGAGAAAGAAAGAGGAGTATCTCTTGACACAAACAATCAGCAAATGGAGGGTCCCATTACAGGATTATCAAAGAAACAGACTCTTAGTCCCATCATGGAAACAGTCTGGAAAGAAGAGAGTCACAAGGTTCAAAGGGACCTCACTGTAATGAACTCACTGATAAAGCAGGGCAGGGGGGTTCCTATCTCAGTTCTCAAGATTCTGTAGTCCAGTCTCTCATTCTTGGCATTAAAACACAAAGAAAGGAGGAATTTTGCTTCTTTGATCGTGCCCTTCAGTTAAGGACTTGACAATGGACATCTTTGTCTGAGAGTCCAAGATGTCATATCATTCTTCCGCCTAACCTACAATTAACCCCTGTGGTTGCTACTAGTAACATCTCTTTCTGTGAAGCTCCTTCCTGACTTTTCCACTTCTCCCCAACTTTAGGGATTTTGGCACTGCAGATATATCCTTAGCAGATGCAGCTGAAAGGCCAAATGTTATGATTACCAAGAAGAATCAAAGCCTGCAAGATAACAGTCAGCAGCCAACTGGGGTAAGCCAGGAAGGAAATAATTATTATTATTATCATTATCATCATTATTATCATCATTATTATTATTTTAATAACTTTAATAATAGTTATTATTATTTTAATAATTTATTAAACTTGAAATGCTTTGGTGTGAACCACGACAAGGATTGGATGTTCACCAGCATTACAGTAATCTCAGGATAAAGAGGTTGAAGTATTTCCTTCACTGCTTCAGACTGGATTTTCTGCCTCTTACTGGTGGAAGTTGTTTCCGTATTCAACCTCTCCTCAGTGCAGCCAAACAATTCCTGCAGTTAGCTATCAGTATCAACCCAAGCAGGAAACCTTTAATCATCTATGCAAAGGACCTTTGTTAAATGAGATTTATTTGTAAATCAACATTACAAAAGAAATGTTATCCCTAGGAATAGCAATGTCCTTAAATTAGGCAGCCTGAGCACAAATCTATCTAGAATTTATTTTAAGTAGACATACATCTAAAGTGTTAATATATGATTACATCATATTACATTCCCTTAGAAATATACCCACAAGCAGAATTCGTTGTCTACCAAGGGACGTTTTGTCTATTTGTGTTTCATCTATTATTATAATTATATAATGATAATTATTATAATCTATTGTCATTATTATAGTCCTGTGCATTTGGCATATTTGTATTGATGGATATTGTCAGCTGTCAAGAATCTCCCTTATTGTGGCTAAGATAAATCCAATTTATCAATGAATCCAAGGCTGTCCGCAGGACATGGTCCAAACAGACAAGATGGCGGCCATAATGATGCAGAGTCAAAGCTCTGTCAGCTTTTTGTACACATAAAAACAGGCAGAGGTTTGATTGCACCATCATGGCCACCATCTTGACTGTTTGGACCATACCCTGTGGATACCTGAATCCATCAGTGATGCAGCTGCCTTTAAAGAGTCGCTAACAGGAACTACGTGAGTACCCTCTTTTTCCTTTCAGTCCAAAGCATTGCAGAGCCCTAGTCTAGAGCTGATTGTTAGTCAGACATGCTCAGACAGCCCAGAAAAATTGTCTTAAAAACAGTGATGTGGTTATATCTGTATTCCTCCAAACAATGGGTGCGGAAAAGTTGTCAGTAGGACCAAGTTGAGGGTATTCCACCCTGCCCTGTTTTCATCTCCAAAATATACCAAAGCAGAAGGTTGTCTTCACATTTCCATGAAAAAGGGGGGGGGGGAATTGTCCCCCAAAAGGTGGGTGTACTTCTGGTCATTTGGAAATCTATTTTGAACTAGGGTGGTACTTTAAAACACATGCACGCACGCACACACACACACACACAGAGTCAGATTTTGCTTTTACCTGCATACAAACTGAAAAGAGTTCCTGTTGTTCTACATTTTCAGTGCATCATAACTGTAAAAATCTGCTTCTCACCACCAGAACCTAAAAAGATTGAGCACAGAAGAAAACACAATTTAAAGAAATTAAGTAAGTATTGGATATTTCTGTTTGGGACTGAAGTATATTTTTGCTTGGATTTTGCATGGATTTTAATTTCTGATTTTTTGTATAGGCTGTTTGGGTTTAGAGAAAAGTAGATGTTTTCTAACAAAAAGAGATGTGGAGAAGGTCTGCATGTTCCTGCTCAGAGAATAATGATTTGGGGGTCAAAAAAAAATCAAATCAAAATCTTTTATTATGGTTATAGATCATAAAAATGTTTGGGGTCAGCCCTGCTAGGGCAAGCCTGATCCTCCTAGAGGTATGAAGGCCCATATTTTCCCCCTACAATCCCAAGAAAGAATTCCAGAAAAATCAGGTTTCCTGAAGTTTCAAAATAATTTCCATCCCCCTCCTGAATTATCCTCATTTTTACTAGGCCATTTTTACACCCAGGATTAGCTTAAAAATAAAGAAATGTCAAAATACCTATTGAGGAAGGAAGTCAAGAAGTTGTCCTGAGAGGAGCATGTCCACAGATGGCAGCCAGGACTGCACATTCAAAGCACCGTTCCTTTTTAATGTGCACTGCACATACAATGTACATAGAAAAGGGGCAAGGCTTCAAATGTGAACTTGTGGCTGGCATCTTGACTTTTTTGTCCCTTCCCTGCAGATACCCTTCTTTGAGGAGAAACAAATCACTCAGGAAATGAAAGGATGATTTGGATTTTGGAATAACACTTCTCTGAAGAAAGTTAACTGCAGGCTAGAACTGTGACACAAGCGCAACAACAGACCAGAATTTGGGGGGCAGTTAAGAGATACCATAAGACCAATCAGATATCACTGATATGAAGGGCCCAGATTTGCTGCTTCTCCCGAAAGGGGAAGTTCCCCCCTTTCTTTGGGCTACTCTTGACAAACCGTTATTCAAGCCATGGGAGTAAGGGAATAGGGAAGAATATTTTCCCCTCACCATTTGAAGCTCCTTTTGTGGACTGTTTGCTTTGGGCTTGGTGTGTTGCATGAACCCAGCCAAGTTGATGGTTTAATGGTTTAGATGAGGCCAGCTGGCTGGGGAATGAGAGTGGCATTGAAGAAACCCTGGTGTGACACAATGCAAAAAGAGGATCTGAGACTTGTATGATGCAACATGTTATGTATATGCTTCCATGCTGCCCAGAACATGTATATGCAGATAGCATGCCACATGCACTCCTGGATGTTTGAACCAAATTTTTTTCCAAAAGGAAAGATTCCTGTGTATCTGGGATGAATGTAGGGATCAGTGTGAAGACCCTGAGCATTCCAACTTGACTGAACGCTAGTGTGGTCTCTTGGTGAAGGTGCTGGACTCGGTATAGGGAGCCCCAGTTTCTAGTCTGCCCTCAGCCGTAGAAGTTCCCTGGAGGACTTTGACCTATTCTTCTTTATAGGGTTGTAGTTTGGGAGAAACTAGGAGGAGGTAGTGCTCTATATGCTGCCTTGATCTTCTAAAGGGAAAGTGGGATATAATTCTAATAAATAAATAAATAAATATTTGAGAGCTCAGGAAGAAGAAGGTTCCCTAGCAATGCCAAGTGTTGACATGCTGCTTCTTGTCTTCCTCCCCAGTTTGTTGTCCAGTCTTTGCAAAGCCTTCTGGAATAGAAGAATTTACTCTGAAGAAAACCGATGGGACTCAAGTGCTAGTTCCAACATCAACCCCTCTGAGAGAACTTTCCAACAAGAAGCAACTCTTCCAGGTAATGCAACAACTCAGCTCTTGAGACCTGAGGGAGAGAAGTGTGTCAAGAGGGTTGGTGCTCTTTCAGAAAACATTATTTCTATTTTAAGAAGAAAGGCTTGTAAATGGAAATGCTTTAATGCTTTCAGAACACCACAAATCACTTATTGTTCCCAATGATACACTTCCAGAAATGCATCAACTCTCTCAGAACCTCATATTAAAACTTCAAGAACTATTCTGCAAAAATCTGAACAATAAATAGATGGCTGCAAAACGTTCAGGTTTTCTGTATCTCTTTGGTGCCATCTAATGGTCATCCAGATTTTTACAGACCAGGTATGGTAGCCCTAAGCTGGGATGACACAGTCCTGGGAGAAGTGAACATTCCTGTTTTTCTAGAGAGAAACAGAAGTTCCTGCAGCCAGACCATTCCATTGCATGCCACTGGCCCACCTATCCACAACGCTGGACAGCCTGCACCAATTTCTGAATCATTTTGAAAATCTTCATCTGAATGTGAAATGGTGCATCATCTGAGATGCTTGCAGGATGTGACCAACAAGCCATTTCTCCCCTTGCAGGTGCGAGTTGTAATCATAGAATGTCGACAACTGCAAGAAAACAATGTCAAACCAGTGGTGAAAGTATCTATTGGGGAGTATTCATTCAGGACAAGAATCAGACGTGGAAACAACCCATATTACAATGAGGTTGGCATTCTGGACACTGATTTGAGGATTTTCATAAGCATTTTACTTGGTTAGACAAAGACTCTTCTGCCTCACATAGCCGATTAATATTCGATTAATTGGACAGGAGCCACCAAGAGCTGAGCTAGACTTGAGGGTATCTATGGCTTTTTTAAAAAAGCAGGTCCTTAAGGTATGCATTTGCAAAAGAAAGAACCATTTGAGGTGTTATGTATGCTGTGCAGCAAATTTTTGACAGACGTGTATGAATTGGTAAAACTCCTATCCATGTACATAAGGCAAGATTCCGTTCCAGCATTTTTTAGAGAGAGAGAGAGAGATATTTTTTAAAAAACATAGAACATTTCATAAACATTCATAAACATCTATATTCACATCTCATTATTTACTACTTCTAATAGTAATAATATAAGCAGAGATTTCTCTAGTAAGACAATATTTTGTCAGAACGATGCAATGTGCACTTTGTGTTGCAATACAAACACCACCCTTTATGGAGTTCTCCGTGACGTTGTGATATAAGTGTGAAAGAGGTGGAGTGTGCTTTGTGACACTGTGATGCACATTTCATCCTGTACCCCTGCCCTACCTTCCCTGTGAGCAAAAATGAATATAAGGAGGGCTTTTCCTACTTTACTTAACATCAGTTTCCCAAGACTTTTTAAAAATTGTGAATCACTCTGCTTTCTACATAAGCCTCTTTTTTTCCTTCCTTCCTTCCTTCCTTCCTTCCTTCCTTCCTTCCTTCCTTCCTTCCTTCCTTCCTTCCTTCCTTCCTTCCTTCCTTCCTTCCTTCCTTCCTTCCTTCCTTCCTCCCTTCTCCTTCCTTCCTTCCCTCCCTCCCTCTTGCTTCCTTCTTCCTCCCTTCTCCTTCCTTCCTCCCTTCCTTCCCTCCCTCCCTCTTGCTTCCTTCTTCCTCCCTTCTCCTTCCTTCCTTCCTTCCTTTCTTCCCTCCTTCTTGCTTCCTTCTTCCTCCCTTCTCCTTCCTTCCTCCCTCCCTCCCTCTTGCTTCCTTCTTCCTCCCTTCTCCTTCCTTCTTTCCTTCCTTCCTTCCTTCCCTCCTTCTTGCTTCCTTCTTCCTCCCTTCTCCTTCCTTCCTTCCTTCCCTCCCTCCCTCTTGCTTCCTTCTTCCTCCCTTCTCCTTCCTTCCTTCCTTCCTTCCTTCCTTCCTTCCTTCCTTCCTTCCTTCCTTCCTTCCTTCCTTTCTTCCTTTCTTCCTTTCTTCCTTTCTTCCTTTCTTCCTTTCTTCCTTTCCAAATCTATATATTGTCAACTCCTAAATGTCTCTGGGCAGCTGAATATATATCTCATGAAAGAGACAATATAAAAACACCTCAAAAAGACATCTTTGAGAAGATATATTTAGACCCTGCTCCTAAACAGTATCTAGGAGAATTTGCCTCAAATCCAAGAGCAGTTTTCTCCACAATATGTGCCAACCATGTAACTCAATGCGGCAGCCATCTCCTGTGGTGGCCATTTTGTGAAATCACCCATGGCACACTGCCAACGAATGGTGGTCTCCTCAAATGATCAGGAAATATGGCCACTTGCCTTATATCACATCTAGCTGTTGGCTTCTACGGTTCGGTATGATCTCTAGTGAGTGACAACAGTTTTCCAGGATATCAAACAGGCCATTTTTAACAATCCTATCCAGAGATGCTGTGGATTAAACCCAAACTTTTTTCAGGGGTGCAAGATGTACTCTATCATCTCGCACACATGTAGTAAGCCTCAGGTTTTTTAAAAAAATAACTTGTTAAAAAGAGGGAGCACTTAAACCGAAAGAAAAATCATTTTAAAAGTAAGGAATAAGCAGGGACTCAGAAGTAATGCTCCCATCCTTGCTTTTCAGCATTCTTTTGTTTCTGCTGTGCTACTTTGTTGTGGAAAAAGATGGCCTCTTTGCCTTCTAAAAATGTCACTTGTTTTTTAATGACTAAAAGCATGTCTCTGCTTTAAAATAATCATCAAAGGCCAACCTAAATTCCATTCTTGTGGACAACGCCAAGAAAACATCAAGCTTTGGTTTGTTTTTCTTGCAGACCTTCATCCAAAATTTCAATGAGACGCCCCTTCGACTTTTTGAGCAGTTTATCACCATACAGGTAAGCAAGCAAAGTTTGTTCCTCGTGCCCTTTCTGAGACACCTGAATCCCATTATGGACCCCCTTGCAGGTCCTTTTGGACACAATAATGAAATATTTGTCCTGCCTGGGGTGAAGCTACATTGAGGCAACAGAAACAACATTGAAAATGGTATCCAAGAACAACCATCTTGAGTCCAGCAGAACAGCAGATGGGAGAAGGGCAACAAATTAAAAGTTGGCACCCAGATGTTATTCCAACAATCTGGAGCTGAAGGGGGTGGAATAGTCCTGGATTCTGACAGCATGACACTTGGGGATCGTTCAGTGTAAAAATCCTAAATTGCTTCTCAGCAGAGCAGCACAAAACAGCTCCAGCTACTGGAAAATTAAATCGACAATCAGCTTCATGGAAGGAACAAAGCAGATGCAGCTGAATAAGAATCATTTTACTAATTAGGACATTATGGCACACCTATCTTGCAAAAAGGAAGCCATTTTTGGGGAGCCAAGCCTGCATCTGAAACGGGCCTCACTCCCAGACTGATACAGGAGGAAGGGATGGGCAAATCCGGCAAATTCAATCTATTGTACATTCCATTTGGTAGAGAAGATTTCCACACCAACGGTTTTATGTCTAACTTTTTGATCAAACGTTGGATACACATTGCCAGTCTGTTTTGGAACATGCAGGGTGTGATTTACTTTTGAAAATGTACAAAGCGTTGGGGCTCTGAGTTTTCTCTATTCCCAACACAAAAGACCCATCCAATCTCAGCCGAGGCAACAGCTTCTTTGCAGCACTCCCTGAAATAGCCAGGCAGCCGTGCAAGATCTCCTGGTCATTCCACAAAGTGCTGCCCAAGAGAACCCGCCACTGCAGAATACCCTCCTATGAACTGGTAAAAGAAAGAAATAGCCAAGATCATTGTGAAATCATGAGTTCTGAACACTCAGACATTTCTAACAGCCCAGTTGGGGAACCCTTGTAAGAACTCACCTGCCACCCAGAACTGTTCGAATATGTTTACTCCTCTTCTGAGCCTCAGAATCCTATCTTTCATGTCCAGATGGACATGAAGAGTTTTTAGTAGGGTTGTATAACCTCACTAGAACAACCTTGAAGGAACTGGTGGCAAGAATCCAATCATGTCCAATCATTCAAAGAAGCTCCACCTTAGAGACCTAGATCAGCCAGAATAGCAGCTGAGCAGTGGTGGCAGTGAAAGAGCTGCATCATCAGTGACAGAGGAGTTGGCTGTCCAGCAGAGAGAGCTTTATGAGACAGCCCTCAGCCCCCACCCCACCTCCATGTTTTGCTGGCTGACAGCCAAGAAGAAAGCACTTTATGTGAGCTCCGAGAGAAAGGGAATAGCTGAGGAACTTTGGACAACTGTTTTTACCCACCCAAGGTTATATTGTGTAAGGTGGGCAGCCAAATAAATCTTTAAAATTATTCAGATGGATTTGAACAGCTCCCACCCTACTGGTATTTCAAAGGGCCCTGAAGACATGGCCTTTGGTGAGGATGATTGACATCACTTTACTTCCTTTTCTTTGTTCCTATTTTGTTTTGTGTTGCTTTTGTGTTTTTTTTGTACTGTTCCTTGTTTTTAAGTGTTTTTAACAATCTGTAAGCCATCCAAAATCACTGGACGTTGGGTAGCATATACATTTAATAAATTATTATTATTATGGTTGCTCACACAGTCAGCCAGATGTTTAGACTGGATTTGGCATTTTTGTCCACCTATCGAGTCCTTCCCAAGGACCTGGGGTGGGCAGATGTTGTTGTTTGAAGGGGTTCAAGGCATCGTCGCAGGATATAAGCTGATCCAAGTAAAATTGCCTTTTGCAATGGACTGATGGTGATTTTGTCAATGCTGATGGTGTTCAAGCGGTTGATGTTGTTGTTAATTACTATTATTATAAAGTAATAATACATAATGGGAATTTCTACATGATCTTAAACAGGTGCTGAACTCTCGAGCTGTCAGAGCAGATTCATTCATTGGTGTCTTTAAGGTGAGCCACTGCTACTTCCACTGTTGCCGGCCAGACTTACAAATTTGGTAGACTTCTAGCCTTGTTAACAATGCTTAATCTAATCCCGAAAGGAACAGAACCTATTATCCTACCCCCAGGTCAAATATTTTTCATGTTTAACCTGTCAACCAAGCATCTGATATTCTTCCCCCCCCCCCCACAACCTCCGCTACCCCCAGAAACACCCAATACCATAACATATCTGATGTTGGTCTTCCCAAGTCTTCCCAAATCCTCAGCCAGCATTGCAAAGAATTCTGGGAGTTTGAATTCAGACATCTGGAAGGGATGCTCCCTCCAGAGAGAAAAGGCTGGTAAGGGGCAGCATTTATCGTTTCTAGAACAATGTTTTAAATAATGGCAGAATTCATGCTGGAGTTGAATTTTGTATTTTTCATTTCAGTCTTCAATTTTTATATCTATATCTATAATTTTATTGAAGACATTTTTAACAAAGTAAAAACCATAAATAAAAATAAAGATAATAAAGAAAAATAGCAAATAATGAAAAGGAAAAGAAAGATTATAAAGAAGCCGCTTCCAGTCTTCTTGACACCGGTTATAAATGCATTTCTATTTTATCCTCTCTCTCTAAGGTTACATAATAATTTCCTTCTTTCTATAAACTATCCTTTCTAATTGTCAAAGGTAAATCACAAGTTCGTTTTTCTCTTTCTCTTTTGTTGATCTTTCTCTAAGCAAACAAATTAATTTTGCCATCTCTGCTAGTTCCATCAACTTCACCAATCCTTCCTCCATTGTGGGTATTTCAGAGTCTTTCCATTTTTGCACATAGAATAGCCTCACAGCAGTAATCACATATAAAAATAATATTCCATGGCTCTTTTCTAATTGGCTGTCCATTAATCCCAGCAAGAAAAGTTCTGGTTTCAATTGATTGTTGATCTTTAAAATTCTTTGTATTTTATATGTATTTGAACCAAGAAATTTCTGGCTTTTTTACAAGTCCACCAGGCATAATAAAATGACTGTGTTGTCCACATTTCCAACATAAATTTGAAGTACCTTTATACATTCTAGACAATTTTCTGGAGTCATATACTAACCATACATCATTTTATAAAAATCCTCTTTTAGATTATAACATCATGTAAATTTCAACCCTTTTAACTACACATTTTCCCACTGTTACATCAGTATATTGTGTCCAAAGTTCTCAGCCCATTTTCTCATATAGTCTTTCACTTGTTCTTCTTCTGTTTCAAATTTCAATAAAATTTCAGTCTTCAAAATATTTAAAAAATCCAAAAGGGTACAATTTGAAAATTATTATCATTTTGTATAATGTTATTGTTATCAGGTTCTTCTTTCTTCCTGGGCAATTCCAGTGACTTGTGCTATTCTTCTTACAGATTGAGATGGGGCTTGTATATGACTCCCCAGGTACGTTCTCCCATTCTCACCTTATGCCAGGTGGGATGAGGGATAAAAGGCATTTGCCTGTCACACAGCATCTATTTCTGGTCCTCTGGATATTCTTCCAGCTTAAAAGATCCAATCTCCTTTGAGTTGGGGTAGTGCCCAGGAACATGGCCATCAGGTTTTTTGGGACCACAACTGGAATGGTTTGCCATTGTCTTCTCTTGGGATTCTTTTTGATGACCAGCCCTGGGATCCCTGGTGGTCTCCCATGCTAGGTCAGCTTGATTTAGCTTTCAAGCCCAAACAGGAGGGGCATATGTTGCCCCCTGCTAGGATTTTTCCAACTTACTTTGTCTTCTTCTGTAGACAGGTGAATGAATGCCTTTCCAGATGAACCCTGGCTGCAGCTACCTTAAGTAGGATCCAGAGGCATTCTTGGAGGCCAAGATGATACTAAAAGCACAGGGCACTTTGTTTTCTAGTGCATTGACTTCCCATTTAATTTATTATCTTGGTTAAAAGAATTCATTTCAAAACATAAAATCAGCAGAGAGCCAAGTGGGCTCCATGAGAGGTGTGCATACATTAGGGCCAATAAATATTTCCCCTGTTATTCCCACCACATTCAAGGACAGCTGCAAGATTGCAAAATCTGATACACTTCAGCTGCCTTTCTGAGTGTAGGGGTTCCCTTTGTGTTCCTCTGACCAACTTCTTCTAGCCTTATGCAAATAGTTCTGGGCCAGAAGCAAACATCTAGTGTACTTACATTGTACTCAATATACCAGAGTGTTGCCAATTTATATTTCCACAGCTCTCCGACTTCCTTCAGATACAGCTAGAAATCTCAGCTCACAACAGAAAGCTGACAGATGTGATTCCTCTAGATTAGTTTATGGCAAAGAACAAAGCTGTTTATACATGAAAGATCTACTAATTGCAGTCCAGTGAACAAAAGCCCTATATATAGGCCCATGTTCCAGGGTTTAAATTCTAGGCTTTTTCCTCCCATCTTTCTGAGTCAACAGATACTTTGCCATTCCTTGATAGACACCTAATCTATGTTAATGTAACAATTTTCTTTAGCTTGGGAACTACTGGTTCCCACCTCTCCATCCTCATTCCTTACATCAGCAGGCAGGAAATTCAAACAGTGGTCATCAGAAGAATTCTGCCATCATACAAGGGTACTGAGCTGGCAGCCTTCTAAACACTTTAGCCTTTTGTGGTTTAACATAAGGCTGAAACTGAATAATAGTGGAATGATGGGACCAACTCCATTATCTCCCAAGAAAGGAAACTGAAAGTTTGCATTTGTGGCCTTTATAAAGGAAGGAAATGAATGGGGAGAAAAGTCCTAACTAAAAGTGCTGCTTAATTTTATTCAACTCAGGTTGCAGTAGAATTGGGTACAGGAGGAAGGGCACAGAAAGAAGCCTAAAGATGGACAGTTAGACCCTTCCTATTCCTGCAGCAGTGCCCTGACTGGCAGATGGGTTTCCTTTTGGGACCTGCTGAAAAGGGAGGGCAGTGAAGCCAGAGGATTTAATCAATCACTTTGCCTGTTGCACACACACGCATAATCAGGACAACACCATTCAGCCGTGAGTCAGAACACTCAGGTCAGGATAGGGGTTGGCAATAGAGGTAATGAATTTCAGGCGTACTTAAAGTTAAAGCACTTTAACTCAGCAGTTAGAACAGGTCCTCAGGCTGTTTCTGTTTAAAGCCGGAGTGAAGAGTAGAACTGATGCCCCTCCAGCATAAGAGTTTAGTTGTTGCCATGATTCATCGATTCAACCTTGTCTCCAGGTGGCTGCAGGAATAAGTCCATGTAGTTTTCTTGGCAACATTTTCAGAAATGGTTTGCCTGTATCTTTTTCCTAGGGTTGAGAGAGTATGATTAGCCCAAAGTCACCTGGTTGGCTTCCATACCTAAGGCAAGACTAGAACTCAGGGTCTCCTGGCTTCTAATCCAGTGTCTTAACCACTAGTTCAAAGGGACCCTTAACACCAGAGTAGTTCCTACCAATCAAGGAGCATGTAAAGCCATGTCACAGAGCTGGATAATCAATCAGATTTGGCTATGTGGATGTCAGTAGGGATAACAGGGCAATTTAGAGTGAAAGCAAGCGTGGGTCAGTCTATTTGTTATTTCCTTTCTTTAGGTCATGCTTTGATTTCCAAATGGTTGAGCCTCTATGATCCAGTTAATCTCAATGCTGGATTTAAGGGCTATGTGAAGGTCACTCTTTGTGTTCTAGGAGCTGGAGATCGTGCACCGGTAAAGATCTTATTGTTTTAATAAAGTCAGCAATATAAAATTGCCATCCAGGGTCATGTAATACAATGCTACTTATTCAAATGTTACATAAAAAAGGAAAAGTAACTCTGTTGGGCATTAGTAAAAAAGTTTATGTTAGGGTTATATCTTAATTAGGCCAAAAAATATCATGCAAGCTTTGGAGTTCTCCAGGATTCTTTATCAAGGAAGAGAGGGAGTAGTGTAAATTTTCAAGCCACAAAGTCTGCATTTCACCAGGATAGCCAGTGTGTAGATGTTGGACTTGAGATTCCAGGTCCAAGTTCTATAGAGTAAGGACGATGACCTTGATGGAGATATGGAGGAACTGTTCCCTAGGCAAAAGGGGCTGAAACATTTTTTAAGTCCAGAATGTCCAGATAATGTTCAGAAGCAGCTCAGGCAGACCCCTCCCTTATGGCCAATCTCAATAAAGTTAGATCTAGTCTTCCTATGGAGTTGATTTCCTGGTCTGGTCTGGGTGGTGGGGCTGACAGGTCCTCACTTGACCATGAAGCTCATTGGATGACCACTTTGGGCTAGTTACTCCCTCTCCATCCAATCTACCTGACTTGGTTATTGCTGCAGGGATGAAATTAGGGGAGACTATCCGACATATGCCTCAAACTCTTAGAAGAAAGGTAAAATATAATATATCAATAAACAAAATAAAGAAGCAAATAAATACACAGAATGCTATACAGGATACAAAACACCAATAATCATTTTCACCAAGGAAACAGAAAGAAAGACCTCTTTCCAGACAAATACCATGACCTTTAAGTAGTTGACTTTGAAACAGCCACAGCAAAAGAAGATACAAACAGGGCCACATGAGCTGGTTACAGAAAATAACCTTGTCTTTGACAAAATCCTAGATGAATTTGTTTATTTCTTCCCTTGTTTGTCATATTCATGCCCACCACAGGGGCAAGACTCTCTGCAGTTCACAGTAATGCCAAGCAAGCAAAAGATGCAGCATTGAATAATGTTCATAGGAACTGAAATCTATAACATTCTAAAACCATAAGCATCATAAAAGCATCCTGTCACTCATCATAGACCCTGAGAAATAGCTTCATTTCCAGAAGAAGGGCCAAGACAGTTATGTTTTTGAATATATCTTACATGTTTGAGTAGAAGACAGTGTTGCAGACACTGGAGCAGACCTGTAAGTTGGGATTGCCCACAATTTGGGGCTGCCCACATCAAAAAACTTTGTACTGCAGTTCCTTCCACTGAAATAGTGTAGAAGTGGAAAGCTGATAGCTGGCCAAATTTCTAGAGGCACAGGTTCTTGATGATCCATTTTTGACCTCCCTGTAGAGAAGTATGGAGAGAACCTTGAAGAAGGAATGCAGGGGTAGTTAAGTAAACACCAACTTAGCCCTGGAAAGGAAGAAGGGGTGAGAAAGGAACTCAAAATGGCCCCGCTTCAATTCTGCTGGGTATAAGAAGGGGGAGAGAGAAAATCTGTCAGGCTTTCGAGATTCTGTTATTATGCCCTGCAACAACAAAGTGGAGTTCTACTTGACACTCCCCTCCTCCCCTACCAGTGACTGGTGACTCACCTCTCAGTCTTGGCATCATACCAAAATCCAGATCCTGAATTTCTCAGGTTGATTCCACCATGGTCAAGGGGACAGAACATCAGTGTGCATGACTCACCTCTTTGGTGTGTGCATGACCATCACCCACAAGTTCAAAAGAGGTGGGGCTTGATCGCAACATTCCATCTGCCTTCTTACTGATTTTCACACACACACACACACACACACACACACACCCCTATGCATACTCCCACAGGTGCCACAGCATTAATCCCACTTAACCGTTTTTAAGATGAAATGTGGAAGATTACCATAGACATCCTCCAACCATTAGTGTTGCAATTTTTAACTATGAGTCCTGTTACCTGTGGTTTGGTTCTTTGATATTTGCCTCAGTATTTTTTCATTTATTTGTTTGTTAACTTTATATCTTGCTAGATGTATCTCTTGCTTTTTGTTCAGGAATTCAAGGTGGCATGCATGTGCTCCCACCTACTGTATTTCCCCCCCACAGCAGCAACCCTCTGATATGGTGTGAGCTGAGAGAGGGTGACTGGCCCAGTGACACTCAGTGAGCTTTCATGGCTGAGGATGCACTAAAACTTAAGCCTCTCTATAGGTAGACCTTGCTTAACAACAGCCCTTTTAGCAACCATTCAAAGTTACGATGGCGCTGAAAAAGTAACTTTATGACTGGTCCTCGGACTTACAACCGTCACAGTATCCCCACGGTCACGTGATTGAGATTCAGGCACTTCACAATCGGCAGGCATTTATGACTGTCACAGCATCCTGTGGTCACATGATTGCTATTTGTGCAATTCACAACTGGCTTCCGATAAGCAGAGTCCATGAAGATGGCAGTAAAATCACAAGTTGTGGTCATATGATGTCTTGCTTAATGACTGCAGGTGATTCGCTTAACGTCCATGGCAGAAGTGAGGCTGTACATCCATCACAGTTATGTGATGTTTCACTTAACAACTGTGTTGCTTAGCAATGGAGTTGCTGGTCCTAATTGTGGTAATTAAGCAAGGACTACCTGTATTCCTAGTCCAGCACCTTCACTATCATTCTCCCTTTCATTCATGAGCTCAGGGCGATGTATATTGATTTCCTTCCTTCTAATTCTCTCCATAACCACCCTGCAAGGTAGGTTGGGCTAGAGAGAGTGACTGCTGGTCCAAAGTTCCAAGGAGCTTTCCTTGATTTGAGGTGGACTGGAACCTGGATCTCCTTGTCCAACACAACATCACAAAAAATTCAAGTGCATTTTGAGGAGGGCGGAGCTGGCGTCGCGGCGATACGGCGGGCGATCCTGGGCTCCCAGGATCGCAGCCGATATCTCCTTCCCTGGACGGTCCCGATGGACCTGAGCCGTCCCGTAGAGATGGCGATCGCAAAGGGCGCATCCCGCGGATCTCAGGGACGCCGCAAGTCCCAGATTGATCCCGGGAGAAGCTCTTGAAGCCGGCGGAGGAGAGGCAGCCAAAATGGCTGCGAAAGCCGGGACAGCTCCAAAGGAAGAAGGAAGAGAGGGGTGTCAACTGGGTGAGATGGACTTTTACTATTCAACTATTCTTAGAGAACACCTTAAGTAACTTAAAGAGATTTTTAAAAGTGAAGAAAAGTGGATTAAGCGGCGAGATTGAGCCTTATAAAAAAAGGGGGGAATTTTTTTTTTTTCAACTTTCCCTTTTTAGTGGAATTGGCAAGATGTTTTTCTCTTAAAAAAATATATTTTTAACTGGATTGGCTTTTTCTTTTTAATACTCAATAACTCTTTATCTTAAGCCTTTTTTTTGACTAAGATTTCTTTATTGTTATAAGAAATTTATATTTTTTGATTTTGAAATGGGGAAAGTGGAGTTAAGAGAAAGTAAATGAAAGAAAGTTGCACTGCCATCTAGAGGCTCGACATAGTGCTCTTTTTCTTCCATTGTGACGCATGCTGAAGGACCCTGTGCTTTCTAAAAAGATAGTGGGATGTGCATGTTTATACAGGTGCCATCCGTAACTATAAACAAGAAAGTGGAGTTGAAAGCAACTTTGAAAATATCAAGATGGAAAGTTTGAGCTAGTCACAAGAGCCCTGATTAGTGGCAGTAGCTCTTCTTTCTGCTAGAAGCTCTGCTTTGCTCTCCATTCCCCCCTCAGTTGGATTTTTTTTAAAGAGACTTAGTCTTTTCCCTCCTCTTCTTTTTTTTTTTTTCTCCTCTTGCTTTTTTTTTTTTTCTTATTTTTGGCAAGAACAAAGATAAAGAATCCTTTGACTCAATGAAGGTTTATCAAGATAATAAACTATACGAGAAACACAATGCAGAAAAAGATCTTTAAACTATTGAGGATGACTATAAAAAGACTGGAAGAAGAGCTGCAGAAATTCCCGCAAAAAAAAAAGAAAAAAAGATATTAAAGCTAAAATGGACTTAATTAAACATAAAACGGGATCAATGGAAAAGGAAGAAATAGTACAAGAAATCAGAAACATTAAACAGAATTATTGTGAGGCCTATAAACTGAGAATTAAAAGGGTTAATTAATTGATAAATGAAGAGGGACAGACTTGTTCTTGGCACTGAGGGTGAGAAAAAGATTATACAAGATTATAATGGAAAATCGTACTAAGAGAATGC
This sequence comes from Python bivittatus, assembly GCF_059951505.1. Lineage (NCBI taxonomy): Eukaryota > Metazoa > Chordata > Lepidosauria > Squamata > Pythonidae > Python > Python bivittatus. The sequence goes on along the minus strand of NW_028277095.1, from coordinate 6,380,585 downwards.
ACAAAAAGAAGAAGTAAAACAATATTGAAAGAAACTACTTCAGATGTTTAAAGAAAAAACGAGGGGAATACAACAATGATGGAACTGACAGAAGCTTCAAAAAGCAGAATGTTTGAAAGGACATTTATTATTGCCTTCTCTTATCCAATAATATAGAAAAAGGAATAAACAGCTAGATATTTTGGGATATTGAATGAAAAGGGTGAACTCAAAATTATGCAAGCGCTGGAATAAAGTATAAATCCGAGATATATAGTTAAAAATTGTATTTGTAAATGTTTCAAGAGATTAGACTAAAATTTATACATGGTTGAATATAGTAACATATAGATTTTAAACTAGAGACATTTTTGTTGAAACATGTAGTGAAGAATCTGGTTAGAACTGTAACCCGGTTAGAACTGTAACTGATATTGTAACTGATACTGGTTAGAACTGTAACTTTTAAGAACTGGAAAAATTAAAAAGTACTTATGCAGGAGGAAGTTATTGAAAATTATGGAATGTGCAGAGATGAGTTAAACTGAGATTTGAAATTAGAGTAAGAAGATAAGTAATTTTATATGACACTGAGAAAATATAGTAATGTAATGGATTAGGAAATTTTATAATAGAAATTTGATATTAATTATTATATATATACACATATAATCGATAGATGAAAATGTATTACTAATCCTATTGAAAGTTAAAATTTCTTGTAGTAAATGATTCTATAGATTAGCTATGAATGATTAATAATTGTTAATTGATAAGTATACAAGTATATTTTGAATAGATGATAACGAGAATTTAAGATTATGAAAGGGGCACCAACGAGTTGGTAACTGGTTGACACACGGTATAAAATGGAAGATGCTTTTTTTATGCCTTTTTATGTTTTTGTTTGTTCATGTATGTTTTGTGTTTGTTGTAAAAATAAAAAAATATTTAAAAAAAAATGCAAGTGCATTTTGTGGGAGGAGATCTGTCAATGTTTTAGCTGATTAGCTTACAGCTGGATGGATTCCTTCTCTCCTCTCTGTAGGATATGGACCAGTCAGCAGAGATGGGTGATTTAGAATCCAACCTCCTACAGTTGGCAGGTATGCCAGCTGCACACGCAGCCACCCTCCAGCTATACATCTACCGGGCAGAAGATGTTCCACAAAGTAGGTGCTCAGGTCAACAAGTCATCCCTTTGTTCTTTGAGGAAACCAATGGCACTGCCGAAAGCAGGGATCTGGGTGTGGGTGCAAGAATGAAGGGGTGGCAATTCTATACTGGGTTTGAGACCATATGTGGTTCCAGTGGAACTATACAGTAATTTGGCCAGAGAGCCAAAGGGGACTGGAGAACTTTCGCTTCCTGTAGGGGAGCACAGGTCCCAATATCTTGGAAACACAGCTGGTTCCAAAGCATTTGAAGGGGGTGGGAAATCAATTCTGCCAGTTAACTTTGTGAGATGATCATATGAAGATGTTCTTCTCTAGTCTGGTATCCATGTCCTAAATGGGGTGAGGAATCTATAGCCAAGGTGGGCCTCACAGCCACCCAGTAACTCTTTTGTGGGTCTCAGAGCTGCTCCCCCAACAATGGGATTTACAATTACAATTGTTAATTGTTAAGGGACTTGTAATCTATTTCACATGCAACCTGCCTCTGCATAGCCACCTTATCTTCTCTCTTCCCTTTCCCCCTCCCACCTCATCCCAATTTAAATCCTGTATTAAACAAGCCACTCTCAGCATCCAATGAAGTAAAAGCTTGGGCCTTTTAATAAAATTAGTTGGAAAAGATACTACCAGATTCCTTCTGAACTGGACTACCATGAACTAACACAGCTCTCCTCCTCCAGTGAAGCAGCTGTGTAAATTTCCCAGAGGATGCAGCTGCTTTAACATTTCAAGATGGGTACCCCCTTTACTTGCACCAATGCCCTTACCAAAGCACTCCTTTTGAATGCTTTGCGCAACCCTGCAAGTTAGTGCAACTCCTTTCATATCCTGCCCTACTAATTAGCAAGACCATTGGGTCACCCAAAACATCAGGAGGGCACTGCCCAATTGCAGAAAGCAGTTTTGCTCCAAATAACTCTATAAAATTGGAGGGAATTCTGCTGCTGCTACCTTTTTAGCCTAAAAGAGTGCTTCTCAGCCTTGGCACTCAGATCAGTGTTTCTCAACCTTGACAACTTTAAGATGTATGGACTTCTAGATCAGCATTTCTCAACCTTGGCAACTTTAGGATGTATGGACTTCAACTCCCAGAATTCCCCAGCCAGCATGGCTGGCTGGGGAATTCTGGGAGTTGAAGTCCATACATCTTAAAGTTGCCAAGGTTGAGAAACGCTGATCTACATGAGTGGACTTTAATTCCCAAAATTCTCAGCAGTGGCCATGGTGGTTGGGAATTCTAAGAGTTGAAGTCCATACATTTGGAAGTTCCTGGGAAACAATGAGTTAAAACATTCCTCCTTCCAGAAAAAAAAATAACAATTGTCCCAAATTACTAGCTTTAACAGAAAAACACAAAAATAAGTAAGGAGAAAAACAAAACCAGTAAGGCCCATTTTTTCCTCCAGGTATTGTGTGAATATAAAAACAGTTGGGTTAGTCCACTGCCGCCCTCCAGATGTTTTGATAATCCACAGCATACAGCTGGTATTTGTTCACCTATTTTGGTGCAGAATCAACTTATAGATCAAGATGTCCTGATTCTTCATATTGCCTCTTATGACTGAAACAACAAGAATGATAAGACAAGATAAGATTTGATAAGATAGGATCAGATAAGATAAGAAAGAGAAGAGAAGAAAGAGAAGATTTGAGATGAGATGAGATGAGATGAGATGAGATGAGATGAGATGAGATGAGATGAGATGAGATGAGATAATGAGATGAGAAGAGAAGAGAAGAGAAGAGAAGAGAAGAGAAGAGAAGAGAAGAGAAGAGAAGAGAAGAGAAGAGAAGAGAAGAGAAGAGAAGAGAAAAAACAAGGGTTGGATTTAGGAAAAGTCAGACTTTGAGGGTTCAGTCTTAATTTCAGAAAAGGCCATATGCAAGAAGGAGTTAACAGACTTCATAATTTCTCTCCCCCTTAATAAAATGGGATGTTCAAAATGGGCCTGTGGTTTACTCTCTAATTAGCCTGTTGCTCATTCTTCTTTGCAGCACAGGACAACACAATGACATATTTCACAGCATTACCTGAGGATCCTCTCTACATATCTGTGGATCCTTCTCTGGAAGTTAACTTCGCAGGAAGAGTGGTGGGTGAAAGGCAGATCTGATGGTCTATTTTTCTTGGAATAATTATTATTATTTTTAAGAGTCAACCGTGTGCTATTAGTCAGCAGCACAGCAAGTTAATGACATGTTAAAAACACACACACACACACAACTACAGAAAATCACTAGGCCACAGAGGCAAATAAGACCAAATCCAAATGTACAGTAACACTAAACCAAAAAAAAAAAGAGCTGAAATTTGCACAACAGTCACAATAAGCCATATGCAGGGGTGTCCACAGGAGACTAAAAAAATACAGTAAAATCAGAGGGCCTGCATGATTGAAGCCCCAAACCCTTTTTATATGCATCAATCACACAATGCACGTATTTTTTTTACATACACACACACACACTACTGATGCTCCTGGCTTTATGTATACTCTCTGGCTTGCCACAGTTGCAAATGACCCTTGATTCCCACCAGTGTTTTCTGTTTACAAATAAAAATTAAATAAATCTCTTTCTCTGTGATTCAAGCCACAATATCTGAAGTATAAATCCTATCTCTGGCTTAGCATATTCCAGGAACCTACAATGTATTTTCTTGGACTTGAGCACTCCTTCATACAATGAGTAAATTCAACTATCGTGGCTTGAAAGCCTGGTTTATGACAGAATGATGTATGAACCAGGCCACCATGGCTTAGTCAATAACCCATCATTAAAACAAACCAGGGCTTACTGTGATGAACCCAGTCCTCCCACCCTGTGTCATTTATGTTAAATGCTTTCAAAATAGATGGTCAATCCTAACAACACATTCATATTAAAAACGAATTAAGCTCAAAGATGATTATCAAATAGCATTGCTCCAGTTCTTTACCAAACAGCAAGCCCAGATGGGTGCATAAGAAATATATCAGTTCTGCATATGAGTCAAGGAAGCCAACCAGACCTCCAGAAATTTTATACTCCTTGCCTGCATATATTTACACATTGGACATCTATGTTTACCATCTGTGCCCTATTGACAGCTTAACAAGAGAACCATTCCCTTTCACTTCCCAAAGGTTTCCCAACTGGTCATCTGGAGATGACCTTTGATCATCACAGATGAGTCAAAATATACAAACCTGGCCCATGTGTCCTTGATGTCAGAATTAGAAGTGAGGAGGACATCCTGCTGGATTATTATTTTGCCCTGCCTGCTCTTGACTGATCTGCTTTCTTTCTCAATCATGCTCAGCTAAGGACGAAGGTCATCTTTGGAGACACCAACCCTGTGTGGAACCAGATGCTCTCTTTTCCCCTGCAGGTGAGCTGGGACTGGACTGTCTTTGAGTGCAGGCTAAATTTATTGATAAGCAGGAGGACACCCACTCATTTCCTTCCTTTCTGACTGGGATCTTGCATTGCTCTATTTACTGCGTCCTATACAAATGTAACATTGGCTTGAGAATAAAAGCAGCAACTATTTGTATTCAGATATCCAAATTCTTTCTTGGTTCAGTCTGGAAACAGACCAAATACATTTGTTTTCCCAGACCTCCAAAAATAGGTCATATATTTTTCCCTAGTTCTGTAATTCAGGACATTGTGATGTTCCTAGTGGACGACCAAAGAATTCCCAAAACATAGGGATACTGTTATATAGCATTCAAGGACCCATAGGGCATTGATACATAATGCTTGGCCCTGAGACCTCAGGGCCCTTAGGAAGTTTAAGGGTACCAGAGATCCCAGGACTTCAGAAAGATTTAAATATACCTAAAAGCTCTTTTTTTTTTTTTTTGAGCCATAGAAGAACTCAGGGAAATGCCCCTCACTCTGTAACATGATTGATCATAACAGATCAGATAAATCCACATCTTAAACCAACTAATCGTGCCTTTTGCAACCTTTCCGTTTTCCATTCTCTTCTGGGGTTTAGACATGTGAAAGTATGGGAATTCTCTCTTGCATACACATTAAGATTTCCCTTGTGAGGGATGCAGAAAATGTTATTAAACATCATAGAAGGTGGCTATGGCAAACATTTCCATGTACTGTTGTTAAATCCCCTGTGATGCAGTCACCAAGAATCAAATCAATTCAAGAATCTTAATTTTTTTTCCTTTTGTATTTCCACTGCAGCTGCCTTCTATCTGTGATCTCATTAAACTTACTATTATAGATGGGTGAGTGCCAGTGATTTCTTTAATTTCTCCAGTACAATATAAGATCTTCACCATTTGCCCCAACTGAGAAAACAGGGCATTTAGGTAAAGTGGATCCTGGTACTATTCAAACATGGTGTATCACAACCCACAGGTGTAGTTTTTGCAAATGTTTAGGCAAATGTGTTGCTTCTTGGAAACAGCAGGAATAGAAAAAAAGATTCTTTAGATTCTTTTTATTGTTTTTCGGTTTTGTATTGTAAGCGGCCCAGAGTCGTTCTGGAGTCAGACGTCCTCCAAATCAAATCAAAACAATCAATAAATATATTCTCGTTACTTCTCTGCCTGCTGTTCCCCAAACCAGTTCTTCATGATGAAGCTTTATTTCATTTTATTTTAATTGTGAAAAGGGATGTTGGAGTTCCATTGCACATTTGAAGTGAAAGTTTAAATAACTTTTAACCACTATCTTGCAAAAGAGGACCACAAGATGGTGGTATGATCACCAAAAGGGGAGATACAGTCAATTACTCTCTGTAACTGAAAGGCAGTCCTTCCTTTTTATATACATATAAGATTATTTTTAAAGAATAAGTTCTGAAGGACTTTATTCTAACTCCCATCCCATCAAAAAGGGTGTTTCTACAGGGGATTTTAAAAATTAAACATTGGCAAGCTCCCAGTATTTCTGTAGGTGGAGGTCCCATTACACCCCTTCTTTTTCCTAGGGCAGAAGAAGGAGAAGGCACTGTTTTGGGCACGGTATTCATCAGCCTTTCCCAGATCTCTTGCACAAGGGCTGAAACAAAAAGTAAGAAGATGCTTATTCCTACTCTCTGTAGCCCCCACCCCCCTTGAGAATGGTTCAGAGGCTGCAAAAGGTGCAGAACCTCATGGTCATAGGTGTCTAGTACAAGCCCTGATGGGATCAATTGCGTGATGACATCAATTGCACATTTATGTCATCTGCTTGATGATATCATGATGCACATGATGTCACTTGCCTCCCATGAACACAACAATATCATTGGTGGAGCCTCTTACCCAGACATGCAGCTAACTTTGTTGAAGGCTCCACTTCAGCTGCTAATCAGCCACTGGGCCACTTTCAAGATGTTCCTGCTGATTTTAAAGTCCCTAATCTGGTGCTGAGCTCTTTCTCTAAGGAAGCACCTGTTTCCATCCAAGCTTACACAATCCTTAACTTTTGGAGAGGGTTTCTGCTGATGGTACCAGCATCATGAGTGTGGCATTTGCCTTCCACACACACATCTAACCTCACCATGGACCATTTCAGCTGCAAACTGGAAATGTGTTTGCTTACTCAAGCAACCCTTACTTGACCCAGGACCCTTCAAATACCTGGACTTCTGTTCTCTGAATTCTCAGCAATCGATATGCCATCTGAGGAATTCTGGGAGTTGAAGTCCACACATTTGGGTACCTCCAGTTTGAAGAAGGATGTCTTTGTTCTTCTCTTGTTTTCCCTTCTCTGTATTTTTTTCAGCCTCACTTAAACTTTTCAGTAGGGGCACCCTTTGTTTCATTGAAGTTCTTTCAAGGAATGCTTTCAAAAAAGCTTTGACTACCCCTTTGAAAGTCTATGCACACCAACCACCCATCTTGTCTTATCTCAAATTTAGTTATTCAGTTGTCATCATGTTCCATTCCTGGGGGCTATATGGACAAATGTGTACCATCATCACCCATCTTTGGTAATAACCCATAGCCCTTCCAATGATATTCCCATGATGTCTTTGATCTCAACTATCTACCTTCTCCACTGTCTTTGCCTTCTCCTACTTCCCCCACTCTTACCAAATATGTTTTTTCTAGCTCACATCACATGCCCAAATTTATTGTGAGATAGGCAACCTTCTTTTTGTCAAGAGCCAAATTCCCTCAGAACCAATTTTTTGGAGGCCCTATGCCAGGCGGAACAGAAACAAGCAGACAGACACTTTAGTTTCTACTTCTGTCAAGCTTCCATTTTTGTTACCCCTCTGTTCTTCTCCCTCATTCTCTTTCTGACACCTTTTCTCTTTGCATTAAAACTGATCACTTCAGTGGGATTTGGGACTTGGATGGAGGCTTTTCAGGAAATGAGCCACGGGAAGTCCTGAATTCATCAGCCAGGTTCTTTTTTCTCTTAAACTCTTCTTGATTTCAGAAGATACCCCAGGCTTCTTACCATGTTTTGGCCCAAGCTTTCTGACATTCTACGGAAGCCCAAAAGAGTTTCTGAATTCAGCTGACTATCTTCGGAAACACAGGACTGAGGCGGTAAATATGTCCCATTGACCTCGCAAAGTCTTCTGAGGGGAGGTAAAAGGTTGATTGTCCATTTGTCCTACAAGACACAGAGGCTGCAAATCTAAACAGACTTGAAGAACTATGGCGTATACATGTGGGAAGAGGTCAGTCTTGCCTTTCTGTTCTTAGGCTTAGTGGTCTTTTAAATATTTAATGGATAGACCAACTGCAGCATAAACCTGAAATTTATGCACCTTTTTTTGCACTTTGAGGGTTAAGGATTTTAAGGAGCAAAATAGGTGCGTCAAGCCTAGCAGAAGTTTGAAAGCAACCCCCCCCCCCAAAAAAAACCCTTTAAATCCCTGAACTCCCAAAAGTTGGTCTGTTATCCCATCTGGGAGGATTTTGACACACACACACACACACACACACACACTGTAGGAAAGAAGGAAGATGGTCTTGACAGAGATATGTAAGCTCTATTGCTAAGGCAACAAGAGGTAAAACATTTTTTAAGTCTAGAACGTCCAGATAGCATTCAGAAGTGGATCAGGCAGACACCTCCATGATTCACTAGAGTATAAGAAGAGGAAAGAGGTGCAGCACATTCAGACTTGCAAGTTTCTGTTATTACAGCCAAATCTCAATAAAAGTGGCTTTACCCTTCCTGTGAAGTTGATTTCTTGGTTTGATCTCTTATGCTTCAGCCTTTCCTAATCATAAGGAACTAAAATTGTGGTTTAAAAAAAACCCTAACCCTATTCTCAGGATTGCAAGCCACCTTCCAGTGTGGTGCATTTTGTGGCTTCCAAGTCCCATCCTTCAACTGAATCAACCCATGTTGGGCTGAAACCATACTTCTTGACTGCATGGCCAAGACTGGATTTCCACACATTTATCAACCTGCCCAATACAAGACCGAGATCAAGAAAGTATGAAAACATTCTTGAGATCTTTTTAAAATGCCTCTTTATTATTCTGCCTGTTGAGATCTTCTGCTGTTTATTTCATGGATACCATCCCTTCATATATTTTTCCAGGAGGAAGGGACCACATATCAGGGAAGAGCTCTTGTGGAGCTGCGGACGGTCATGGAGGCAATCCCAATTCTTAAAATCGATGACATCCCTGAAGGAACTGTTAAAAAGATGCAGGTAACCAGGAAATGAAATGGGCCTACAATTATTTTTCAGGAAAATGTTTCCTTGGGCTGGAATATGTCATGGACTTTTTCAGAAGCTGTTATTTCTGTTTTTCAATCTTATTTTCAGTGTATTTATGAACTTCCTTCAAATTGCTCTTCATGATATTTTTGAGATGTGTTGATCATTGGATGGCTGTTGCTGTTGGTTACATTTCCATCCTTCTACAGCCTTCGTGGCTACCCATAGATCCCAACCAGGAAAAGCCCTAATGAGAACTAAAGGAAGTGTAGGAAGCCAGGGAGGCTGCAGAAGCCAGAGACCTCTACAATGACAAATATGCCATTCTTACACACCTTTCAGCTCCTTCTTTAGTACAAATGTGATATTCTTTATTAAAAATGTTATATGCCCAGTTCTATTGGCTTAGTAGTTGCTGAACATATTTAAGAGTTTTTATAGTATACTTTTGAACTTCCCTGAAGACATACTCCTTTCTGGAGTCTTAGGTGGGCAGTATTTATCTTTACATCATTCTCTGAAATACCAAGTCCATTAAGGTGAAAATGGGCAAAACATAACATAACAAAAATTCCTGGGTTTTTTCTTTCTTTCTTTCTTTTTTCCCTATGAATTTGCTAGATTGTTATAGTTTCACTGTATATGTTAATGGTTTGCTTTAATCTGAGTGAATGAAGAGGGAACCATACACCGCTTGGTCAGCTTATAAACCCTGTAAATAAATAAATAAAGTAACCAGGTAAGTAAGAAGCTGGAAGTGGGAGATCTTGGCTAACTCACACCTTTCTCATATAACCCATGCCAATTCTTTGCTTTGCCAGCATTTCTTGCCCCAGTTCCGATACGGTCTGTGCGTTGTCTTTTACTCGGCTACCATGTTGGATGATATTATGGAGCAGATCCAGTTTGAGGTCAGCCTAGGGAACTATGGGAACAAATTTGATGAGACATGCAAACCATTTGCCTCCACCACTCAGTACAGCCATGCTGTCTATGACGGTAAGCAAGAGAGGGCAGAACAAATAGTGTGTGGTGAGAAATCAAAGTCTTCAGTACTAAATAAGAAGGACCAGTGATCTGATTTGATCTTCATTAGCCCCACAGTGAACCCCATACAAAGCCAGATTGCTTCTGTTGCAGGGGACTACTACTATTACCTACCGTGGTATGACACTAAACCCATGGTGACCATCACCTCATTCTGGGAGGATGTTGGCTACCGTATTGCCTGCACAAATACCCTCCAGTTCATTCATGGGAGGCTGGTAAGTTTGAAAAAGAAGGGAACGACTCATTATACCCAAATCCCCTGAGCAAAGTGTGATAGAGTGTCGCTGATGTGAGAGGAATCTGTTGTCCATATCGGTGTCTTGTGGCTGGTCAGATAAATTCATAAGTTGGGTGAAGGAAATAGCCTTGACAGCACCAGAGCCAAACAGGTCTTCAGCCACACTTAGTCCAAGCAGTAGACTATGACTGGTGGTGATTAACATCCCCACCCATTACTTACAAGATTGACCATAGAATCATAGATGTCCTTTCTACAGCAACTTGCATTCTATGCTCTACTTCTTAATAGAAGTTCTACCAGTTCTAAAGATATTTTATTAGATTTCAGGTATGTCCACAGGATGGGGGATCAAAGTCCAAATGGCAGTACAACTGCAATTGAAGCCCCTCCCCCTTTTTTTAACTTGTACTGTGCTTCAACTGTGTGGTAACAACTGCCATCTTGACACCTCCCTGCAAACACAAGGATTGCTCCTAACTACAAAGGCTGGAAACAAGCAAAGAGACTATTTGAGAACTCAGGTCATCTTTACCTTTTTGCCCTCAGTAGCCAAAGCTCATTTCACTTGAAGAGACATGGATGACAAGAATGACTCGTTCTTCTTCCCCAACAGAAAAAGAATCTGGATACTCTTAAAACCATCAGCCTGCCCCATGACCCACTTGTGGGTATTGTTTGGAAGAAGCTCCAGAAAGAGTTGGTTGAAGACTGCAAGTAAGCTTTCGTAGCAGCAAAGGAGACATCTAACAGGAATGTGGTTCCTGGGGAGAATATGACCAAGCAGAAACTGATCTGTGTTCTTCTACTTTAAGGAGTGCAGTTTTGCAGCATCAGTTTCTTTTCAGGCAGTAGTGTGAATGTTTCAAGTCAGTTCCCACAACAACAAACGACAGGTTTCAGCCCTAGTTTTTCTTCTAATCAGGTGTCTTGTTCACGTAAGAAGCAAATTCAGATTTCCCAGAATGCAACCACCAGCCATTTTCTAGCAATTAGTCAGTGAAATCATTTACACATTATGCAAAGCTAAAAGTTGGTTTCTTTGGCTTGGCTTAGCATATAATATGTGTAAGGTTTACCCTGTTCATCTCAGAGAAACTCTCATGACACGTGTGTTCAGCAAAGAAGTTTACTCAAGCGTAACATAAGTAAGTACAGACAAAGCCAGGATTGGCTTGGCACATCTTACAGTACCATTTATAGTCCCCCAGTTCCTGCGCTTAGCCCCTGTTGCTTGGATACAGATTACCCACAGTAATCCCCCCCTTCACTCAAATGGCAGATTCAGTCCAGTTCTTTTGTGTTCTTGATTGCTTCTTATCGATGGTGTGGTTGTTGTCTTCGTTGGGTCTTCCTGTTGCGCGCAAAACCGGGAGTTCTCAATCACGCGCTGATTGTTTTGTTGTTCCGAGCCGCTGCTCTCCCCTTTGTCTGCAGTGCCCAAGGCAAATTGGCATTGACACAAAGTTTCCGCTTGTGGTTTAGTTAAGCGGCGCCAGCTGGCCCATTAATCAGTTCACGGTTTCTCACTTCCCCTTTTTCTCCGCTGGCACTCGGGTGGTGAAACTGACTAAGCGCCACTGGGCAAGTCCCTAGCCGTGCCACGCCGGCTGAATCTGACAGTATGGACCCAGTCATTATGATTTGTAAGCCATCATTTATAGTTTAGCCTGTTGTTCTAATCCAATCAAGTCTAGCTTATTCAACAAATCTTCAGAGAGCTAACCATGACTTAACCGGAGGAAATATCTTCAGTGAGTTGTTATGCAAAAGCCAAACGCTTTTTTAAAAAAGACTTTGAATTAGCAAACTAATTCATTTCTCAGGGTGGCCTCAAGTTTTAGGTACTGTATTTATTCTTTATTATCCCTTCCATAAACAAATTCAAGGAAATGTTTCTTAAGATACATGATACCCTTCTCCTAAAGAGTGACCAAATATGCAAAAAAAGCAATACATCCCACCCCTGAGACTTTAACTGAAAATTCTCTTCTCTTTTGAAAGACGTTTGGAAAATACATTCAAATGAATAAGAACGGCTAGGAAACAATGCAGGCACATTTCTTGGCCTAGAACTAACCTGGGTTTCATGCAAACATGACCCAGAGGAAAGAGTCAAGCAAAGAAGTAGCAGTGGGAAGAGATGATCCATTGGTGAAAGAGGGCTGGTGGAGAACATCTTCTTAAACAACCCCAAAGCTAGAAAAGCATCACCTGTCTGTACCCACCTACAAATTTGGTTCTATGGCTGGAATCCACGGGACATCAATCTCCTGAGCCACCATCTTTCTCTGACTCTTCTTCCCCTTGCTCCATCTTCAGGAAGCCCCTACCTGGCTTGAACAACCAGAAAGCTGTGACTGTCCTGGATCAACAGCTGTGGAAACTGCGTGTCCGGGTGCTCCAGCAAATCAGCAAGGCTGCAGAGAAAACCAGCTGGAAGACCCCCTTGCAGAAACTCATCCCTAAAGCAGAGGGTTGGCTGAATCAGCTTGCCTCAATTACATCTGAGGTACTTCCTGTGGCAGCTTCTGCAGGGGGAGGATGGAGGGGGCTGGACTGTCAGGACAATGAGGTCTGCTCCATGAAGATGTCTTCTACCTTTAAAGTTCTTTAACTCCAAAATGCCTTTCCTCAATTTGTCCTCTCCACAAGCTGACCTCAGATGTGCCCAGAGCTCAGCTGAAAGCTGGAGTAGGGGATCAGATGATGCAACTCACCCAATTCAAAAACTCTTGATTAGTTTTGAAGGAAGATTAGGGCACCAGGACCAAATGATTCTAAACTGCAGTGCTTCAAGAGCAAGGCCTATACAGATGAACAATATTCCAACGTTTTTGCGCCTCTCTCCTGGTCCCATCCTATGTAACAAAGGATGCCCCCCTCTTTTGCATGGGAAGGCCATTTTCCATCTGTCCCTTATTTTGGCAATGGTCATGTTGCTTTTCAGTGACACTGTGAGAGCTAACTCTCACACAGGGAAGGGGAAGCAGTTGCCCCTTCTCACGAAAGGACAAAGGACAGGATGAGCACAAGTGGTGTGTTCATGCTCCATCTGTCTCTGAGACCATTCCCAGGAGATACCAGGTGTTAGCAGTGTCATCCTCAGGCTCTCAGTGCTTTAATCAGAATGACAAAAAGCATCACTTTTGGGGATAGTGTTGCAAAGTCACAGTGCAAGGGTAGAACTTGCCTGATGATGTGACTGCCTGCTTCATCGTCATGGCATGAAAGGAGAGATGGATGGGAATGTTGTCTCTGAAAGTTGGCTATAAAATAGAGCAGCCTTCCCCAAGTCCACTCATGCTTCATCTCAGCACACCAGAAAACAGCAGGATTATAAAGGAATGCATGTATGAGATCAGGAAAGAATAGTTGCCTCTCTTCTCTTCTCTTCTCTTCTCTTCTCTTCTCTTCTCTTCTCTTCTCTTCTCTTCTCTTCTCTTCTCTTCTCTTCAGGCTCAGATAAGCATCCCAGATGTGGTGATCTGGATGCTGTGGGATGAAAAGCGGGTTGCCTATGCCCGGGTGAAGTCCCAGTCAATCATGTTCTCCAAAGCTGGCCCCTATGCCAAAGGCAGGCTGTGTGGCAAAACGCATACCATCTTCCTACAGGTAACAAGAAGCATTTAGCTGGGTTCTGGTCATTTTTGCTGCACTAAACAAAGGAATTAAACTATCAGGGTTTCTAGTTCTCAAAAGACCCCTCCATGTTTCCTAGAATTATAGAACCATGAAGATGGAAGGGGTCTTAAAGATCATCTAGCAGGATCCACTAGAGCAGTGTTTCTCAACCTTGGCAACTTTAAGATGTGTGGACTTCAACTCCTGGAATTCCCCAGCCAGCACTGTGGATTTCAACTCCCAGAATTCTGGAAGTTGAAGTCCACACATCTTAAAGTCCGCACATCTTAAAGTTGTGTCCACACAACATAAAGGCCACACATCTTAAAGGCCACACATCTTAAAGTTGCCAAGGCTGAGAAACACTGTTCTAAATGAGTGGACTTTAATTCCCAAAATTCTCAGCAGTGGCCATGCTGGCTGGGGAATTCTGGGAGTTGAAGCCCACCCATCTTAAAGTTGTCAGAGTTGAAAAACACTGCACTACAGCATCTCTCACAGATGACCATGAAGGCTTTGTTGGAAAGCCTCCAGTGAAGGAGAGCTCACCCCTTCCCATGCCAGCTCCCATTCTGTTCAAGGCAGTTCTACCAAGGAAGAAAATTTTATATGGGTTGGTCCAGGACTTTATCCTCAGGGAAGGACAGCAATCTGTGCGACTGGCCTGCTTGACATATACAATGGAATAGGGATTTGATTGAACAGATGATATATGTGGGTGCCGCACTTACATTCTCATTGGGTCTGCTCTGAAAATTGATCACACCAAATCCAAGCCAAATTTGATACCACAAGATAGGGATGGTTCAAGTAAAGCCAACTAAGCAGTGAAGTGTCATATTTCAAAGGTGTCTCCCTAACTGTGTAAGTCTTTTACAGCTATCGGCCCTCTGAGGTAGTCCAGGTTAGGAAACAGACACCCCAAGGACTACTAGGTCTCTACTGCTGTAGGGTATAATAATAGAAAATTGAAAGTCTGCTAATGTTTCCTGCTGCCCCTTCTTATACTCAAGAGAATCAAGACAAGGTTATTTTGAATTTCTTCCTCATGCTTTCTGCTTTCCCAGGACTGACTGGCCATTTTACCTCCATTAACAACGCCTGCATTCCAAGGTCATCTCTATATTCTTTTACAACAGCTGCCTGGGCCGGGATTCACCTGTTTTTTAAAGCTATGCCTCTAGATGAATTGGGAGATCTTTTAATCCACCATAATTTATGTAGCAGAAATAGTGTGATCTAGAAGAGGGGTCCCCAACCCTTCGGCCGTGGACCGGTACCGGTCCGTGGCCTGTTAGGAACCAGGCCGCACAGCAGGAGGTGAGCAGCGGATGAGCGAGCAAAGCTTCATCTGTATTTACAGGGCAAATCATTTCAAAAAATGCTGCCTAGAAAACTGCAGAGACATGTCCATGTAGGTCACCAGGAGTCAAGTATGACTCAAAGTCAGTGTGAGAGTCAGTCTGATCTAGTGGTGAAGGTGCTGGACCAAGAACAGGGAGACCGTGAGCTCTAGTCCCACCTTAGGCACAAGGCCAGCTGGGTGACCTTGGGCCAGTCTCTTTCTCTCAACCCCAGGAAGAAGGAGGCCAGGGCAAACCACTTCCAAAAATGTTGCCAAGAAGACTCCAGGGACTTCTCCAGGCAGTTGTCAGGAGTCCACACTGACTTAAAAGCTAACAACAACAACAATGACATTGCATTAGCAGTTCTCAGTTCAGAGCTTTCACATCATTCAAGTTCTTCGGCTATCTTGAAAATATCAAGGATCCAACACATCCTGGGTTTTGTAGAAGCAATGAAAAGCAACATACTTCCGCCTGGAAGCAGCTCTCAAGTCATTTGCAGTCCTAATAATAAAAGGAATGTGATGCGCATAATGTTTCTGTTCTCACCCACCCACCTCCCAGGATGTGCAAAGCAAAGGGAATGACAACTCCATCCCCGCCATGCTCCGGGTTCGAATGTGGATGGGGCGGATGACTGACAGCGCAGACTTCATGAAATGCTGTGAAGGGAGGATCGCCGTCTATGCCGAAACGGTGAGAGGAGGCAGGAGAATTCAGGGGAAAAGCCCAGGTAACTCTTAGCTGGTGGGGACTGCATTAAAATCTCTGGTGAGCTACCAGGTTCATTGAAAACATGGCTTTGTCTACCAGAATCTTCTCCATTCTCCTACAGTTAAGATGGAACCTTTGGGGGATAGAGATGCGCTTGTGTATATTTCTCCTTGGAGGAAGTTTTGTTTCTTTGTTTCTTTTTTAAAAACTTATAGGGCCACCTATTTTATCCATGATAGTCCTAGTTATCTCAAAACAGCATTCCATAAAGACAAAAAAATAAATATAAGCCCACAAAACCCCACAAAAGACATCTCAGCGCCACAGTATCCTACCAACTTTACCTTTGTTGGACTCACTTCCGTCCTACGTAAGAGGGTAGGGGCCCTCCAAATCTCGGGGGGGGGTCTGTTCCAAAAAGCCAGGGAAACCATGGGGAAGTCATGCTTCTTAGGTCCTTCCACATGGCAACATTTAAGGGAAGGGACCTGGAGATGGGAAGGAACAAGCCACAAAGCACCACAGTGAGGGTTTGTGTTCTGGTGTTTTCAGTATGAAAACCAAAAGAAGACACACGGAATATGGGGAACCATGGACCTGATGCCGCACCCCAACTTTTCAGATGTGACCGGAAAGGTCAGCCTCCCCAAAGACAAGTTCCAGCTACCCACAGGTTGGAAATGGGACGGCGAATGGGCTGTAGATCCCCAAAGGAGGTGAGCTGATGGGCTTAATAATTATCTACTTCTTTGTCTTTAACACACACACACACACACACACACCCTTGGTTCACAAGGTCTCAACACCTGCCTACAGTAAAACCCAAAATGTGGAGAGCAAGAGAATTTGAAGAGATGCTCAAAAAATTACAAGCCATCAAAGTAATGAAAAGCAGAATAGTAACAAGTCCTGCAGTATGCACTCAAGATTTCTCAAAGAGTAGGACAAAAGATGGAAAGGGTGGGCAAAATGCATTCTAGGAAAGCTGTTTTGAGGAGACATCAAAAAAGCCCAAAAGGTGGTGGTCTTCCCTGCCCTCTAAAGAGGGGTATTCACAGGGTACAGTCAAAAAGGTCAAGGCATTAGGTATATAGCCCTGAGCTGTTGGTAGGTGATCTATATATGTATTGATGAGAAATCTGTAAGAGGAAGGGGAAGGGGAAGGGGAAGGGGAAGGGGAAGGGGAAGGGGAAGGGGAAGGGGAAGGGGAAAGGGAAAGGGAAAGGGAAAGGGAAAGGAAAGGGAAAGGGAAAGGGAAAGAGGAGGAGGAGGAGGAGGAGGAGGAGGAGGAGGAGGAGGAGGAGGAGGAGGAGGAGGAGGAGGAGAAGAAGAAGAAGAAGAAGAAGAAGAAGAAGAAGAAGAAGAAGAAGAAGAAGAAGAAGAAGAAGAAGAAGAAGAAGAAGAAGAAGAAGAAGAAGAAGAAGAAGAAGAAACCTGAAAACAATCAAAAATCCCTATCAAAAATTGTTAGGGAAAAATGTTTGGAAAAACCATGTACAAATGACCAACAAAAATGCACATTCGTGTGATCAAAATGCATAAAATGTTAATGCAAACTTAGAAAAAAGTTCTTAATCTTAGCAAACCAAATGTGACCTATCCATAACACTGAGAAAGTGCTAAAACAAATAAGCTTAATATATTTTCAAAGGGAAGAAGGTGAGAGAAACAAGGATTTGTCCATCCCCACTATCAGGGTGGTCCGGAGGAGGAGGTCGAAAACATCACGATGACAGCTGTGACCATGTAACTGAAGTTCTGTCCCTTTTAACATGCATTGCACATGGTACACACTTAACAAATGGGTGGGCTTCAACTGCATGGTCATGATTGCCATCTTGATGTTTTTGACAAGCTCTGGGGATGTCCCACCTACTGTAGATAGCAGCCCAGAGTTTCTGTTGCATTATGCTTCTGGCTAGGCTCTTGTTGGACAAAGAGACCAACTATTCCGAAGTGCTGGAGGAAGTTTACGAGAACCAGAGTCGACAACCTGGCCATCGATGGAAACCAGCCACAATCCCTTACAGCAATGCGGTGAGTGGCTTCGGCCATAAAATAGAAATGAAGAGGGTGAGCCAGGACTGTTGGTGGGGACACCTCTTCTCCTTCCTGATGACTTCAACGACACATCCATGTAGTTTTCTTGGCAGCATTATGCCATTTCCTTCTTCTTGGATGGTTTTTGATCTCCCAGTCTAGCCCAGGATCAGGCATCCTAGAAGTCTCCCATCCAAGTACTATCCAAACTTGATCCTGCTTAGCTTTTGAGCCCAGACAAGGTCAGCCAAGCACAGCCACTGCCAAAAATTAGAAAGTGTTATGTCTGCCGAAAATATTACAGTCAGCCCCTTATCCACCCCTCCTCAGTATTGCCCCTTATCCACCCCTCCTCAGTGGTCCAGAGTGGCCTTCCCAGATCACTCAAAAATGGGGCTGATCTGAGGTTAGTCATAGGACCTGCCCCGCACCATTCTGTTTGGTTTCCCAATTAACATGGCATCTGGGACATTTCCATCCAAGCATGAAGGGCAAAGTTAGAGGGTGTTTGCTCCCCCCAACTCCCCTCAAGGAAAAAAAAAATCAAAGGGGGAAGAAACAAAGGGCAGATTGCAAAATGTGCTCTTAACAATAACATAGAAGAACTTTATTAACTGATCCAATGACTCCTGACTCAAAACCATTGAATCCTCATGTCCTCTAACATTCCCTCCTCCAACAGGTCTCCTTGTTCACATCTTAAATTCCTCCTGGGATGGTCTGTTCCTCCCCTGTCCTCTTTTTTGTTGGGGAAGGTTTCTGGTTTACATTTTCCCACCACAGTTTGTTTCCTGTCAATCAGAGTTAGGAAACCTTAACTACTGTACCTCTTTCCCCCAGGAACCAAGTGTTTTTAGACCCCGTCCCACCGAGTTCATTCCAGGCCCACCTTGTTATTTCAGGGGCTGATCTTCCCGATCTTTTGGAATCCCCTGCACAAGATAGCACAGCAAAATCCTAGGCTATGAACAACCCCACCCCACCCCGAAAGTTATTTATGTTTTCAGGCTATGGAAGCTTTAAGTGAGATCTCAATGAACAATGGATGCATTTGTATAAACATTATTATTAATAGAACAGAATATGTGTAGCTCAGGGTTGAACTGTGGAGTCCTTGGGGTTCTCTGAGCTTGGTTGTTTCCTTGCAAACTTTTCGTTACCTGGCTAGGTAACAACTTCAGTCAGTCTTCTGCTCAAAGAACCCCAAGGACTCCACATTATTATACTGTGGCCCTGTGGCTGTTTTTATAGCCTTTTGATGCAGCCCTTTACAGCCTGCATAGGATGGGATTCCTTGGAAGGGGAGTATCCTCAGGTTTCTCTTTTTCCAGGGTTTAAGAGAACCTAGTTCCTACATTGCAACAAATACAGGACAGGCACTTAGATTCCCTCTAAGTAGTACATCAAGTGTCTCATGTCTTAGACTTCCAAGTGAGGATTTATGATGGAATAGACTTCCCTGAAGGAATGGGGATGGCATTGTGACAAAGATCAGCAGCCAGATGGTGAATTCTGGCCGGTGCAGTCTTTCCGGGTAAAAGAGAGATCATGAGATCACCCACTTGCACTCCAGATAGCTTCTCCTCATGAGTAGACTGCAGGAACTGAAGTTTTTATGGTTGGCTCATGAGTTGAGCAGCTGGAGGTTCAGGGATTTCAATCAAGCTCACAGCCATAATGCAACCTATATGGACACAAGAAAGCCTCACTTTCTTAAACACTTTTGGATCTAATTAATTTACAGCTAGAGAGATATTTTCTGAGCAGCTGTCAGAGTCTGCACACTCATTCCCAAAGTTCAGTAAATCCTCTGGAGTCTAAATAGTTCCATTAAAGATTTCTTTATTAGGAGAAATGCACAGCATCTATAGTTTGTTGAATCTAAGCTTACAAAGCAAAACCTTCCCTTTTTAAGCCCATTTTCCTCCCCCCCTTCTCTTTTCTTATCCCGCTTGAAATTCCTCGTGCCTTTCTCCTGGTCTCACGGTTGCTTGACCTTGTTGGCGCTTCTGTAGAGATAACAGCAGCACCTGGCTTGGCATCTTCTTCCAAGCCTCCCCCCTTCTCCTAACTTCAATGGCAGGAACAAGCAAGCGGGCCTGCAATTAACACTTTAACCGTTTAACTGTTTAGTATGCATTGCTAGTCTGAATTAAATGAAACTATGGTTTCTACCTTGCGTAGATCCTGACATGCCGCCCTCGAACAGGATGAATGTGTTCACATTCGAAAGACAATCTGAAAAGAAAAACAAAATATACATACAATGGTAGTTTGAATACATATATCATAATAGTTTGAGTAATATATTACATAGTATTATTTAGGCTTATTTGGATATTTGGAATGAAAGTCAGCAATGAGTCTTGGTGCTTGTACATTTGCACTATCAACCCATTCATGGTGTGTTTTCGGAAAATGTTTCCATTGGCCAAATATTGTAGTTTTCCTTTATATTTCCTAGAGTCTAATATGGCTTGTATTTCAAAATGGCTTTGCCCTTCAATCATAACAGGGTTAGGAGGTTGTTTGGTTGGATGCCATGTACTGGAGTCTCTGAAAGACTTTAACAGATTAGCGTGAAATACTGGATGTATGTTTCTGTAATGCTTTGGAAGAGTCAATTTAAAAGCCACAGGACTGATGATTTTTTCAATGGGGAAAGGCCCAACGAATTTTGGGCCCAGTTTTTTACATGGTTGAGTAGTTTTTAAGTTCTTGGTAGAGAGCCAGACCTTGTCACCCACTTTCCAAGGGGGGTTTGCAGAACATTTTCTATCAGCAAATTTCTTATGTTGTTCTCTGGCATTCTGTAGTGATTTAACAATTAGAGGCCATAGTTGTGTGATATTATTGATCCATTGATCAGCTGAAAGCTCAGGAAAATCCTTTAAAGGCAGTTCTGGAAAAGGCAAGAAGTCTTGCCCAGTAGCTATTTTATAAGGTGTAAATCCGGTACTTTGGTGTACAGTATTGTTGTCAGCAACTTCAGCAAAGGGTAAGAGTTCTGACCAGTCATCTTGCTGGTTATTAGTAAAACATCTTAGGTATTGTTCTAATAATGAGTTCATCTTCTCAGATGATCCATCCGTCTCCAGATGGAAACTGGAACTCAGGGCTTGTGCGGAACCAATTAAAGTAATAAATTCCCTCCAAAATTTGGAGGTAAACTGTGGGCCGTGATCTGAAATCACCCTCTTGGGGGTGCCGTGGAGGCGGTATATGTTTTGAATAAACAGTTTGGCCAGTTTTTTAGCATTAGGAATTGAAACACATGGAACAAAATGTGCTTGTTTAGAAAACAGATCAATGACTACCCAAATAACAGTGTTGTGGTTACTTTCAGGTAAATCAACAATAAAGTCCATAGCAATTTCTTTCCAAGGTTGTTGCAGAATAGCTATTGTTTGTAACAGTCCCAAAGGTTTTTCTCCTCTCTTTTTTGCAATCGCACATGTAGGGCATGTAGACACATATTCAGATATGTCCTTTCTCATAGTAGGCTACCAAAATTGCCTACATAATAAATGTAAAGTTTTTATAAATCCAAAATGTCCAGCTGTTTTGTCATCATGGCCCCTTTGCAAAATGTCCTTACGTAGTGAAGATGGTACATATAATTTGTTTCCCATCCACCAGGCTTGTTGTTCATTTGTTAAAGTATTCTTATGTTCCTGGAACCATTCATCTGAGTCCAAAGCTGCATTTATTTTTTGAAGCAGGTCGCTAGTAGGTGTTTGTTTAGGAGTTTTTGTTTGAGCTCTGGTAAGGGCTACTGAGCCTGGTTGTGAATTGGGAATCACTGGTGCTACTGTCTGCTCTTGGCTGTTATGCTGAGGTAATCTGGATAAAGCATCAGCCAAGAAGTTTTTTCCCCCAGGGATGAACTTCAGTGTAAATTTGAAATGGCTGAAAAATTGAGCCCAGCGAACTTGCTTAGGAGAAAGCTTTCTAGGTGTTGTGAGCGCCTCTACATTTTTATGATCAGTCCAAACCTCGAAAAGATGGGGTGACCCCTCCAGGAAGTATCTCCATGTCATTAAAGCCCAGCGAACTGCAAAAGCTTCTTTTTCCCAAACAAGCAATCTCCTTTCGGTTTCAGTAAATTTGCGGGAGATATATGCACAAGGCTTGAGTGACCCCCCTTTGTCTTTCTGAAGCAACACTGCTCCTATGGCCACATCAGATGCATCAGCTTGAATTACAAAAGGTTGATCAGGCTCAGGGTGTTTTAGAATTGGTTCAGCAGTAAATAATGCTTTCAGAGCTTCAAATGCTTTCTGGCACTCAGCAGTCCATATTAATGGGGCCCCAGGCCTCTGAGCTTTTGGCGTTCCTTTACCTTTAGTTTTTAATAAATCAGTTAGTGGCAGTGCCACTTATGCAAAGTTTGGAATGAACTGGTGGTAGAAATTAGCAAAACCCAGAAAGCTTTGCAATTGCCTTCTAGTTTTGGGAGCTTCCCACCCCAGAACATCTTTTACTTTGGAGGGGTCCATCTCAATTCCTGCATGGGATATGCGATACCCCAAATAGTCCACTTGTTGTTTGTGGAATTCACATTTTGACAATTTGGCATATAATTGGGCATCCAGCAGTTTTTTTTAACTTATTACAAACCAGCTGTATATGATCTTTCAAGTTATCAGAATAAATGAGAATGTCATTCAAATAAACCAACATTCCCCAATACAGATATTCATGTAATTAATTAGTTGCATAAAGACCCCAGGGCCCCCCAAAAGGGCATGACCTTGTACTCATAGCAACCAAAAGGGGTGCTAAATGAGGTCATCCATTCGTGCCCTTCTTTGATGCGCACTCGAAAATATGCATTCCTTAAATCCAGCTTAGTAAAGATTTTTCCCTTAGATAAATGTGGGAACAAGTCTTTCATTAGAGGTAATGGGTACTTGTTTTCTTTGCAAATAGCGTTGAGCCCCCTATAGTCAGTACAAAGTCTTAAACTTCCATCTTTTTTCTCCCGAAACAGAACTGGTGCAGCCATCTGCGATTTAGCAGGTTATATAAATCCTCTTGCCAGATTGGTATCTATAAACTGCCTTAAGGCTGCCAGTTCTTTTTGGGTCATAGAGTACTGTGTTTTTTTCTTTGGGAATTTAGCCCCGGGTTCAATTTCAATAGCACAGTCAGTGTCTCTGTGGGGAGCCAGTGTGTCTGACTCCTTTTTGCTGAAAACTGCTTTTAAGTCCCTGTAGGGTGTTGGAATGTTGTCAATTGATTCAGAGTCCAGGCTCTGGGGCAGGATACTGCTGCTTGCAGCTGCTGCCACAACGCCTTCCCCTGTCGGTGGGTTAGAACCCAAGTAAGTTCCACCCACAAACTCCATTCGCCCTGTTTTCCAATAGACTCTAGGGTCCCACCTTTTTATCCAGTTTGCTCCCAGGATTAGGGCATAACCTCCCAAAGGAGCCACTAAGCATTTAATAGTCTCTCGGTGGGTTCCCACTTGCAGTTCAAAAGGTTCAGTGCAGTATTGCACAGCCCCTCCCCCTGCTTGATATCCATCCAACTGGTTAAATACTATGGGGGTTTTCAATTTTTTCACTTTTAGTTCTAAAGCGTTGACAAGAATTGGGCTGATTAAACAGCGTGAGCAGCCTGTGTCCATTAACGCTGTTAGCGTAGCTCTGCGCTCCATTCTGGGTGCTACTTTTATGGTGATAACACTCACCCCTTCGTCCTCATCGGAATCATCGTCATTGTCGTCAGTCACACCCGCCATTTTGTCAGGACCCCCCCCCCAGGTTGGCCAGCGGGGTTTTCCTGCTCTTTCACCACCAATCCTTCTTCGTAGAGGATGGGGTCTGAGAATGGCAACTCCATGCCTCCAGCTGTGGTTCCCCTCTTCCCTTTGCAAGCGGTGGCCTTTTGGGCAGCTCCCGGGGATTTCTGCGGCTCCTGCGCACACGCAGGCATCGGCTTGGTACAGGCTGGTGTGAAATGCCCCGGTTCTCCACAACGAAAACAGACGCGTTGCCTTGCCGCTCTGGGAAAACTCTCGTCTCCTCCTCTCACTGGCAGTTTCCGAAGCGCTTGCACGGGCACGCCGCTCTGCCGCTTGAAGGCTGGATCAACGGCCACCCAATCAGCTTCCACTTGCGCGGCGTGTTCCACCCATCCCTCAACAGTACGTGGGTTTGCTCGCGAGTAAGCCAGTCGCCACAAATCGCGGCGCAGCCCTTGTTGAAAGCAGGAAACTTTAAACTCCTCAGGCCAATGTGGGAGCTTCCCCACAAGGCTCCAGAATTCTAGGGCATATTCGCCAATATTCCGGGATCCCTGCCACACTTTAACTAATTGGGAGTGGGCCCTTGTGGCCGCTCCCGGGTCTTCAAACCTCCTCCTCAGGGCTGTTAAAAAGCGGGCGAGGTTGTTGAGTCCGGGTGCTTGGGCTTCGTGCATTTCAATCAACCATTCCCCTGCCTTCCCAGAAAGCACCCTGCAAACGTAGATCATGTGTTCCCTGTCAGTGGCGAATAGATGGCCAGTCTGCTTCATGCACAGGGTAACGTGAGCCATGAAACTGGCCAGTTTGTTCGGATCCCCACTGTATTTTTCGCATAATCCCTAGCGCTTGAGGAGGGCGTCTTGGTTGCCTTGAAGGGGTGCAGGCAGCAATTGGGCAGCAGGAGGTTGCACAGCAGGTGCGGCTGGAACAGACAGGGGGCCCGGAGCTGCAGGACCCGCTGGAGTTGGCATCCCGGGGGGAGGGGGGTGGCTAGCCGCGTGGCTCCCAGTCTCTCCTCTCCATACTCTCACTCTGCCTCAGGGCCCTGGAACATACCTGAACACCGTATCAGGTTGCCCATCCCTCTCATCTCTTGTCGCATCATGCTGCATTCAGCTTGCAACAGGCTCATGCTTTCCTCTAAGGCTCCCATCCAGGTGGATTCCACTCGGCCGGTAGTCATGGACCAATGCTCCTCGGGCTCCATCCCTAGGAATGACGTTTCCCCGAGCAGCTCTTCCCAGTTCCATACCTGGGCTTTGCACCATTCGGGGTCGCTTGCCGAGGGAAGGCGTGCAAAGGTTCTTACTAGGGTTTCCCCCTCCTCTTCGCACCCCCCAACCGCTCCTCTGTCAGCACTCTGCTCTTCCATCTTGGCAGCAGCTGGGCTTCCTAGGTGTTTGGGGTGAGAGATTCCATGGCAGGGGGTTTCCCCCCCCCCCTCGGGTAAATCCCTCACTTGAATTTGTGAGATTCAACAAAATGTCAGAGTCTGCACACTCATTCCCAAAGTTCAGTAAATCCTCTGGAGTCTAAATAGTCCCATTAAAGATTTCTTTATTAGGAGAAATGCACAGCATTTATAGTTTATTGTATCTAAGCTTACAAAGCAAAACCTTCCCTTTTTAAGCCCATTTCCTTCCCCCCCCTCCACCCTTTTCTTTTCCTGCTTGAAATTCCTCACACCTTTCTCCTGGTCTCACAGTTGCTTGACCTTGTTGGCACCTCTGTAGAGATAACAGCAGCACCTGGCTTGGCATCTTCCTCCAAGCCTCCCCCTTCTCCTAACTTCAATGGCAGGAACAAGCAAGCGGGCCTGCAATTAACACTTTAACCATTTAATTGTTTAGTATCCATTGCTAGTCTAAATTAAATGAAACTATGGTTTGTAGCTTGCGTAGATCCTGACAGCAGCAGGATACAAGAATTCCACTTGGTGAATTGACATTCTTTCTGGATTAAAAAGGGAAAAAAAGGAAGTGTTAAAGATTTAAAAACTTTTGGCAAAAAGCTTAACAAGGAGTGGATATAAGAAAGTTTAAAATGAATAAAGGGGATAGTTATTTTGAAAGATTATTTTTGTGATGAAAGTGTTCTTGAATAAATTGGAATTATAATAGACAAATGAAATAGACCTTCGTGGAAATGTTTTTCGTTTGCTATTAAAGAGTGCAGACAATTGATGGATTTTACAGAACAAAAGATAAAGATAATATGAGCCAGACTGTGATGCTATCTGTAACTATGGAGTGCCATTTGAGACAAAAGTATTAAGGGCACGAAAGACAAAAGAGAAAAAAGGGGGTGGAGCTTGCCTTTTACTCTTTCCCTTACAACTGAGGCAGTTTCATTTTTGGATTACAATATTACAATGACAACTACCACAAAAGCAGCAAAAACAGCCAAGGGGAGGAGAGGATTGTTAAAGCAACCTGCAGAGAGAGGAATTACACCAGATTTACTTCAGAAAATGTTTGAGGAATTGGGCAATAAGTTATGACACTAAAATTTGATACTAAATTGATTAAATCACTTGACACTAATTTGATAGCTTTTGAAAAAAGAATAGATCAAAGACTTGTAAAGATGAAAGAGGAGATGAAAGAAGAAGTTAAGAAGATGGTAAGGTCTGTCTAACAAGCATCTGGAGATGTAAAACAAATTAATGTCAAAGTGAAAATTCTGTAAGACAGAAGTTATAGACAGCTGAAAAGAGAACTAGGTGATTTGGCACTACTGGAACTGAGAGAAAATGAAATTTGTTTGACATTTAGAGCAATCCCAGAGGATTCTGATGAAGGTATTAGAGAAAAGGCTATTAAATCTTTAGCAATTTTTTTGGATTGGGATGAGGAGGATACAGAGGCAGAAATTGATAAATCATGTAGAATAAATATAAGATTTGCAAGAATAAGAAATGTTCCAAGGGATGTCTTGGTGCACTTTGTCAGGAAGAAAAGATGAGATCCAGTTTTGCAGCAGCATTTTAATATAAGACTGAAGATTGATAATACAGATGTAATTGTTCTTAAAGAAATTCTTATTAAAATCTTACACAAGAGGAAAGAGTATTCTTTTCTGACTGACAGATTAAAACGGAAATTGTCTAGAATGTATAAAAGGCACTTCAAATTTATGTTGGAAATGTGAACAAGAAGGGACATTTTATCATGTTTTGGTGGACATGTAAAAACACTAGAAAATTTTGGATTCAAACTCACACACTGATTCAGAAGTTTTTAAAGATTAATATACAATTGAAACCGGAGGCTTTTCTTTTGGGATTGATGGACAAACAGTTGGAAAAAAGTTATGGAACTTTGTTTTTGTACGTGATAACTGCAGCAAGATTATTGTATGCACAAAGATGGAAAGATTTGGCACTATCCATAATGGAGGAATGGTTGGTAAAGATGATGGAGCTTGCTGAGATGGCCAAATTGACTTGTTTGATCACAGAAAAGACAATATCTACGTTTATTGCTGACTGGAAATCCCTTATGGACTTTTTGCGTAAAACAGAAAAAAATGAACTTATGATTTATGGTTTTGATTATTAAACTGGTTAGATTATTTATTTATTTATTTATTTATTTATTTATTTATTTATTATCTTCCTTTTTAAAACTCTTAATAAAATTATATAATTTTTTTTTTTAAGTGTCTTGTGTCTTGGTTTCTCCAGGCTACTCATACATTCAGTATCATTTCCCCAGGAGCCTGGAGTTCTATCATGGCTTGGAAACTCAACTTTGAAGCACTTCCTAGTTCTTCAGAAGTTTTCCTAAGTGCTAGTGGCCAGCTTGAACACCTTGGCCTGGCTTTTATAGACTTCCAGGGGATTGCATTTAAATACATGTTTAGATCTTTCCTCCAATTTTCTACTCAGTGTTGTCCCTTGCCATTCTTAGAGTGGTGCTCCTACTCCCCGGAAAGAAGAAATTTTGTGTCCTCCTGGCTGGCTCTTCATGGAAGAATGGAAAGTGGAGGTGAACCGGGCTGTGGATGATTCAGGCAAGCGTTTGGCTGCACCCAGACAGATATTTCTTCTGAAAGTACCATGCAGATATTTAATTGAAGCAACTTTAAGCTGAGAGAAAGGTACTGGGGGGAAGGGCAAAAATTAGGTAGATAAAATACTGGTCATCCTCCATCAAAGTTCTGGATGGAGACTTAGTAAATTTTTTATCTAATATACAGAAACCTCACCCAATGCATGAATATTGCCTTATCGCAGTGATTCTCAAGGTTGGCAAGTTTAAGACATGTGGACTTCAACTCCCAGAATTCCCCAGACAGCATGCTGGCTGGGGAATTCTGGGAGTTGAAGTCCTCACTTCTTAAACTTGCCAGCGTTGAGAAACACTGCCTTAAAGTTTCCTCTGAGTAGGAAGATAAGATGGTAATTGAATAAATAAGAATAATAATTCCTGAAAAGCCCATCATATCTGTTCTGTTCAGCCCTGGAGTGGCCTAAGAAAGAAACAACAGGATATTGCATGAACGTAGGGATCTGTTGCTAACCATGATGATGACCAAATATGCATTGTGACATTGGAATGCAAACTCCACCCTTTTTGCTTGCATCGCCGTGTTACAAGTGAGTCTGTAAGTGGCAGAGTTGGAACTAAAACGTTGCAACGTGTGCTTCCTCGTTTCACGGCACATCTTTCCTCCTTAGGGTGGGAGTATGGCATTGCCATCCCACCTGCTGACTTTCCCTGCTTCTGGAACGCGGCTGAGAAGACCTACCACACACACCGGCGTCGGCGTTGGCTCAGGAAGCGCTCTCGGAACCTTGGCAGGGAGACTCAAGAAGTTCAGATGGCCTCCTTTCTTCAGCTGGTATGGACGCTTACCCTGGGGAGTGGTTCCTACAGGCAAACAGTGTCAGGGAGAAACTCAATAAAAAATGAAGGGGGAATTCTGCAAGCTAGGACATTTTACCAGGTCCACAGTGGGTGGTGAAACCAGAATTTTGCTGAGGGCAGGCTGACCAAGCAAGTGCCTTTAAAACTACAGTGGAAGCAGCAAGTGAGATGTTAGTCTTAGCCTCAAGCTCATATATCAATGAAACACTCCCTTACATAATAATAATAATTTATTAAATGTGTATGCTGCCCAACTCACAACAATGCTGAGCATTTGCATATGTGAGATGACAAACCTGATAATTTGCCACACTGGTTAAGGCAATGAATGCTGTCCTATCATGCCTCTCTGGGCTATTCTGGCCAAAATTAGGCTTTATCATCTTTCCCCCTGTGTGTCCTACAGCACTCAGACGTCAAGGTGAAAGAAGAGGTCTGGGAATATGCTCCTCTTTACGGGTGGCGATTCCATCTCCAGAGGCAATCCGATGACGTCTTTCGGCGGCGCTGTTGGCGCAGGAAGCTTGCTCCCATGGCACCCAGCCACATGGCACCCATTTTCTTCTTGGAGGGCTCCCTGGTAAGAGAAGGCAGCTGCTACAGAGCAATCTTCATCAGCTGTCATGTAACCAGGGTTGTCCAGGAGGGTGGGGAGGTCAAAAAGATGGCAGTCATTAAAAAGGGGTAGACTTCAGTTGCATGGTTGCGACCTCCATCTTGACTCTTTTACCCTCCTGGGGATGTCCCTGCCAAGGAGAAGCCAAATTCAGCCTTTTGCTTTCTTAAAGCTACATTCCCCCTTGGCCGTCTGTGGCCCGTCCCCCTTGCTGAACAGAGCAGTTTTGAATTCTCACAATACATTTAACCCGGTCAATATAGTGGTTAGATGCTGGTCCTTGACCCCCAAATTTTGGGGGCTGGTATCTGGAAAATAAGCTGTGGCCTCTTTCGCAACACACTAAATCTGGCCTGTTTGAATCTTGGTTAGTTTATCTTGGGTTATTGGGTTGTAGAAACCCAGATTATTTGTTTAGGTTATGAGTGAAGGTCTCGTGTGATTGCAGAAAGTGGATTAATAGAGTGGCCAGGTTAACGGTGCCCTGTAAACCCAGCGCAAGGGAAAGCCTTCATGTATCATAAATTCTGTTCATTTCAGTTAAATTGGTAATTCCTCAATGAAGTCCTACATTCATCCCTGGTGTCTCCAGTTTCTTGGTTGTTGTTTTTTTAATATCTTAATTAACAGGAGCACTCCATTGACACCTTGCTTCTTCTGGAACAGATAGGTAGCATCAGAGTGAAAATATTCTATAAGACAGCTCATTGGGAGCTAGGAAAGAGGAGATCTGTCAGTTTCAGTTTGTGTTTTTCTCCTTTTTAGTTATTTATTAGATTTATATCCTGCCTTTACTTTATACAACTTGTTGTGGTGTACATAATGCTCCTGCCTCCTATTTTCCCCACAACCACCACCCTGTGAGGTGAGTTAGGCTGAGAGAGAGGGACTGGCCCAAAATCACCCAGCCGGCTTTCATGGACTAGAACTCAGAGTCTCCTAGTTTCTAGCCTGGTGCCTTCACCCCTAGACCTGGCTCTTGATTTTGTTTCAGTTTAACCTACAGCGTTTAAGTTCAGTTTATCTTCTTTCCAGCTGCTCTGGTTTAAAATAAAAAAAGGAATCACACTAACATTGGTGTAATTTTATTATTCCACCCTACCACCATCAACAGCAAATTTTATACCGGGACTCAAAACAAGGGCAAAGTAATATCAGAGCATTTGAACCTCACAGGACATTCTGTTCACTGGATCTCAGAAAGAGAATTTTGGAAAAACCAGGATTTTAATGGCATCATTGAGAGAAAGATTGCTGAATTCACATATATCAAAAAGTTTCAGGCAATCTCTAAAAATCTCAACAAACACAGTGGAGTTTTAACAGTTGATAAGGTTCTTGCCATCTGCCTCTCATATCACCTGCATCTGTATAACCGCACTGTCTTTCCCTCACTTCACCCCAACTTAAATCCCATATCAGTCTAGCCACTTTATGCATCTGACAAAGTGATCTGCAGCTCACAAAAGCATATGCCTTTTAATAAAATGCATTAGTTGGAAAAGATGCTACCAGACTCTTCCTGATTTTATTCCTCCCAACATACATGTTTTTCTTTGCAATTTTGCTTAACATATACCCTTTTTGCCAACACTTTCCCTTAAACAATGTCTTTTTGTACCTAATTTTCACCACTGGGCACCACTGTTTATCTGAGCTCTTCTCTGGCTTGTTTTTTTTAATGGCTTTGCAAAATTTGAAGAAGTGTGGGTTTTGAAAGGTAGCTGGGTTTGGGTGCAAGAATTGGTTTGAAAATACAAAATTAGATAAGCTGGTATTTGAGGGCAAACAAATGTCTCATCTGTCATCCTTTTTTTTTTTAATTTTTAATTTTTTACAACAAACACAAACAAACAAGAGCATAAAAAACATAAAAACCATCTTCCATCTTAAACTGTGTGTCAGCCAGTTACCAATCATTTGTGCCATCCTTTCATAGTCTTCACTCACCATTTATATAGAGTCACATATTATCTATCCAACATATATTTATATATTTATCAGTTATCAATTATTATTCATTTGTTACTAGTCTATAACACCAGCTTTCATTATAAGATTTGTATCATTTTTATCCATTGATTATATATATATATATAGTAATTTATATCAATTCATCTGTCATCCTTAAGCGATGCAGGTCCTTATGTAAATAGGTCCTTATCAAGCACCCAGGTGCAGTTTCCACATCAGGAAGCCTTGGTGAATTGACTTGTGCTACTTACTGGCCAGACCTTCAGGACAAAGCAAGTGCTCCTCCTGCAGAAGGATCTGCATTGACCCTTGGGAGGCTCTTAAGCAGCAAATCCCTGGACATCTGTTTCTACTCAGAGTAGTAGCACTGGAGCATTACTTGCACAGCATTATGGATATCTCCTTTTTTCAGGGAGTGGAGGTTGGTGGCCGACAGAAAAAGAAAAAATTTGAAGCAGGAAAGAAAGACGAAAAAGAGGAGGTTGAACTAGAACCCCCTGCTTCCCAAGGTCTCTTGAAGAAGAACACTCCCCTTCTCTTCTGCGTCTTCAAGAGTGAGTTCCCAGAACTAGTCTTTCTCCACTTGAGGTCCTTCAGATGGGTGGGCCTTCACACATCAGGAGTCCCAACCAGTTGTGTTGGAGAAGGCTGCCATATGCAACAAAAGCCATGAGAGGTGTCCAACTGATCACTGAGAAAACCGTCCCCAGAATTTTGAGATTGTTCTTGTATTTGTGTGTCCATGTTCGTCTGTGAGATAGAGATGAAAAATAATGCAACGATGGGAAGTGCCAAAAAATGTTGCAGTGCGTACACTGGCAAGAATGCTGCCATTTCTGATTCTACCCCCAAAGTCCTGTGTTCTCCATCTCTACCACCCTTTCTGATGTTCTTTTCCAGGTGGCTGTGGTCGCTACTAGGCTGATCAGAGATTACCTTGCGTGAAACTTTTGTGCTTTACCTCCACCCTGGTTTTGACCACAGTCCTGCTGGAATGAAAAGGTTGAGCTTGCTATTAAAGGAGGCAACTGCACAATTGACTAGATTTAAATGGCATTGGAGAGTTTGATGTTCAGCATGTTGTGGGAACATCGCCATTGTCTTAGCATGGATTCGGCTAACCCATAATGTAGTTTATTTGCTTAGACATTGTGTGTGCTGTTGTGCTTTGTCAAAACAAATGCAACACAATGGTCTGAGCATTTTGCCCAGGGAAACAAATATGTTCCTTTCCCCATGTGACTTTTTACACTTAATTTTTTTTAACTTAAAAATATGGGAAGCTGGCATGCTGCAAAGCAAATATCAGCCTCCAGCATCGCCTGGGAGATCCATAAGCTTTCTTAGAAAAGAAAGATGCAGTGGTTACAGCCCAGTATTTTCTTTAGCATCAACATATCCAATAAAGAAGGGGTGTTAGAAGAAGCAACAGGAAGTCTCTTTCAGGAAAGGGGCTGGATTAAGGGAGAGGCAAGTAGCGTTCTATTAATGCAGTGTTTCTCAACCTTGACAACTCTAAGATGTGTAGACTTCAACTCCCAGAATTCCCCAGCCAGCCATGCTGGCTGGGGAATTCTGGGAGTTGAAGTTCACACATCTTAGAGTTCCTAAAGTTGAGAAACACTATATTAGTGCTTTATAACTACTTAGGTACCAATGACACCATTTTGTGAATAGGCATACATCTCCATGCTATTTTGGGAATGCCCTGACCTGTGCTCAATTCCAACTGTGCCTAACATCTCCAAAAGGGTGGGGGACAGCTGATTTAACAAGTCGTGTGAACCTAGATATTCTAAAATCCCAGAGGGTACTCTGAGAACTGATAAGGGAAAGGGTATAGCATTGGGAAACCAACCTAAACAAGCCAGAAGGAAAAATGAACTCATAGAAAATCCTTCTCCTTTTAGACCCAGTGTATTTCCAGTTGCGCTGCTACATGTACCAAGCCAGGGACCTCATGGGAAGCACTGTGAAAGGGACTGCAGGTGTGTGATATAAAAGAAATGTCTCCTACGCACTCAGGCCAGATATAATTAGTTCACCCTTGCCCTCACCTCTTTTCATTGTGAACATTCCTATTCATTTACTCAGATGAATGCAAAGCCATGTATTGTTATTTCTTTGAAGTTGGGAGGAGCTGATGGCTCCCCGATGTGGCTTTTCTGATCTAAATCCCTCCCCATATGCTGGTATTAAGTCAATTTGGGGAAAAGTACAGCTTCTTTCTACCCATACGTATCTCCATCTTCCCTACAGAGACAACAGTTCTTTCTCTGGAGAGCTATCTAGATCAGAAGGAACAGAAAGGGGATTAAATTCACTGCAATATGACCAGCTGAATCAAAATTGGAGGGACGTGTAACAGTCCTAAACTCTACATAAGTTGGACAGTCCTAAACCTAAATCCTACATTGTTGGACAGTCCTAAACCCTACATAAGACTAAAGATCCTAGGATCTTAAATTGGAGAGTTGGAAGTCCAACCCTCTGCCCAGGGCAGGAAAACAAGTTAAAGTTTGTCCAGCCTCCACTTGAACACATCCAGTGAAGGAGAATCCACTTTCTGAGTCATTGGTTCCATTGTCAAACTGTCCTTACTTTTTGGAAATTTTCCAGAGACAGCTAGAATCTTCTTTCCTGTATCTTAAGACTATTATTCCATATTCTGCCATCTGGAATAATAGATACCAACTCTTGAGCTTCTTCACAGACCTACTTCCCGGACTTGAAGAATACAGTCATTTTCTTCCCACTGTCATCTCAAGGCTTACTAGATTCCTCAGAATCTTCTCCTAAGACTTATATTATGGGGAAGTTCTCTGAACCTGAAACTTTCTTCAAGTGAGGTGCTCAGAACTGAACATAGCACTTGAGATGGGACCTGACCATTGCTTAATAGAAGGAAACTACAACTTCTCACAATTGGAAAAAGACACAAGGACAAGGCTGGTAGAACAAATGCAAGCTCTGTGTTGTAGATAGATGAGTGTCTTTTTGTAAAATATATGAGGGAATGTCTATCTCTTGGTATTGCATTCCTCTTGGCAGTAGAAATGCTATGAGTAGTGAGCCCCAACCGTACTGTATTTTTCATTTATTTATTATTGGTATTTCTAGGCACTCTACTTCAAAATAGCCCTGAGCAGCATAGAAATTGGCTTTTTGTTTGATACTTGATTGTTCCTGAAGTTTTTATAATTGCAATTGGTGTTATGCATTGTTAGGTTTTGATTCTGATTTTTACTCTTAAATTTATTTATCTTTAATAAATAAATAAATTTTATTTATTTATCTTTATTTATTATTTATTTATCTTTATTCTTACTGTGAGAAGGGAATGTAAACTGCTCAGAGGCCTTTTGAACAAGATATAAGTCCTAGGAAACAAAAGAAAAGAAAAGAAAAAAATAAAAGAAAGTGAAGTGAAGTGAAGTGAAGTGAAGTGAAGTGAAGTGAAGTGAAGTGAAGTGAAGTGAAGTGAAGTGAAGTGAAGTGAAGTTTTTTTTCTTGGACAGATCCTTTGGCTCATGTCTCTTTCCTTCATGTGAGCCACCACACCCACGTTATCAATGGCACGCTGCACCCATGCTGGGACGAGACCCTTCTCTTTGAAGACGTTTTGATTTATGGAGATCCTCAAGGGACTGAGCAGGACCCCCCCATTGTGGCAGTGGAGATCTTTGACTATGATTCAAGTGTACGTATGTGGGACTTTTCACTGCTTTCACCAGAACAGAAAGTGAGCAATCAGAATAGGTCACAGCTTCCTGGCCCCATTGAGATTCAGTCTTTACTATTTTGTCATTGTGCTGTATTGACTTACGATAATGGCTCTCCAGGAAACTCAGACATCATGTCTGCTGATTTCTCCTATTGTTCCACCTATCTTGAGAGTATCAGAGTATGAACCTGGACAGTGAGAGCTGTGTCATCCAACCATCCTGTTTAAAATAAGCCTGAGTCAATTTTATACAGGGTTTGATTGTCTCTGAACTTAGAGGCATCATGAACATGTTTGGTCTCACTGAAGCCTCTGTGGTATATCTTATCCATGTAATTCACATGAAGAAGGGCTAGCTTTTTTTCCACACATCTTTAACTTACTGCGAATTGATGCCTAGATTTTGTAGAATTTCCTTTATTTCTCCTCTCATTCTACCCACCCCTTTGCTGTTGTCTAAAAGCTCCAAGGTACTCATGTTTCCATACAGGGTCAACCCCCAAATCACTTTTCTCTTTGTCCACCAAAAAGGCCATAACTGTGAACTGCCCCATGAAAAAGATGCCAGCTTTGTTTGTTTGCTTTAAAATTATCCTGCTTTTATGAGTGTTGATGTAGTTTGTAAGCCATGTGGGTGGGATTGTTATCCTAGAGGGCCCGATATGAAATACATTGTAATCCTAATAACAGGATAAGGACAAGTGTCCTTTTCAATTCACATAGACAGAGTTATCTAGGTTAGATAAATGTATTTCTTTGTTTCATGGGAAAATAATGTCCCAGAGGGGAAAAAATCAATTCAAGTGACTTCTTAGTTTTGCCAAGTAGAGGCCAGAATGTTTGAGTCCTGAGGATACCTGCCTGTCCCATCAGATCAGATTGGGTGGGTGCACTCCAGATCCCTTCTATTAAACGCTGTCATCTTGTGGGACCTAGGAGGCAGGCTTTCTCCATCCAGTGCCTGCCCTATGGAACATCCTCCCCCCTGAGATCCAGAGGCCCCCTTCCCTCCTGGCCTTCTGGAAAACCATTAAGACTTGGCTCTTCCTGCAGGCATTGGGCCAGGATGGGAGTTGAGCCCAGCACATATATATTTGGGATAGGAATGTTATGAAGCCTTGGTGGTATGAAATGGTTTTAATGTTTTGTCATTTGTTATTTTTGTATGTGGTTGAGAGCTGTCCAGAGTTACGCTGTGTAGGTTTGGGGGGGGGGGCGGTATAAACCTTTTAGATACTGAATTTTGCTTATTTATTTCTGTCAATCTTTTGAGGTAGGCCAGGTCAGGAAAGAGACACTGCCAGGATTCTAGGAATGCTATTTTATTATTATAGGGCAGTGTTTTTCAAACTTGGCAACTTTAAGATCCCAGGGAGTTGAAGTCCAAACATCTCAAAGTTGCCAAATTTGAAAAACACTTATAGGATACAGTATGGTTACAGAATCTTGAAAGCTTCTCAGAGTTTCTCTCTGCCCCTTCTTATAATTAACAAAATCAAGGTGGCATTATTTTCAGTTTCTTTCTCATGCCTTCCACTTTCCAAGGTGTCATTTTTCCCTTAACTACTCATCCATTGTTTCATCAGGTTAGCTCCACATTCTTTTTACAATTTCTTAGATTTCTGTCCCACCTGTCCTCTGGATCTCAAGCCAGCTACTTGGGGATCTCCCTTTATTTTATTCATACAAGAACAACCCTATGAGGTAAGATGGCCCAAAATTACTCAAGAGTTTCCTTGGCTGAGTCGAGACGTAAACCTGAGTCTCCTCAGTCTTATTCCAAAATCTTCAACACTACCACCCACTAGTTCTTATCATCTCAAGATGTGCCTCCGGAAATGCCATCAAGCACACATACAGTAGGAACTCTTAAACATGCCTTAAATGTCTTCTGCATCTGGTTGTTGTTTGTTGTGTTATCTTACCAGACACCCAGATGCATCTTTGTTGCTCTTGGTCTGGGGACCACTTTGTTCACACTGTTGGGCAATATTTGCTTTGCATCACCTCTTTCTGATAGGGCCAATATGATGATTTTATGGGAAGATGCATATGTATTCCAAATGTGTGCCTGGATCTCGATTTACGAACGATACCCCGTCTCCAGAGGTATTCTATCACCGAAGGGGAAGAGGAGAATGGTTACCTCCTAGCTGCTTTTGAGCTTCTCTTGGACAAGAAGGTAAAATAGCAACAAAATGAGGCCTCATTCCAGGTTTTTGAAGACCCTGGATGAACTGTCACAAGTACTCCGCACCACATTGTCAAAGGGAGCGATGGATTTCTCCTTTTTCTCAGGAAACTCTGGGAGTTCTGTAAAAGAAGGAAGGGGATGTGGTCATGGAACTGAGGGATCTTCTCCAGGTCAGGTGCTATAGCAAAGCCTCCAACCATCCACAGAGGCCTTCTGGTGATGCAGAGATATCACTAGAAGTGGTGGGACCAAAAGGTTTGCCCCAGTTCCTCATCGTGTAGGAAAGAAATGGGCGTGTCTTATACCTAAGGGATAGGTTCTTCCCATAGCATAATCTTTTAAAAATTTGAAAACCATCTTACTGAAATTCATGCACTTTGCTGCTACATTTAGCAATGCAATCTCAGGGTGTTTTTAAAGCTTCAGAGCAAGTGCTGGGAACAAGGACTGCCTAACCTTCCCTTACATATAGAGCATTTTCTAAGGTTGGGGAGAAGCCATTCTTCTGTGCATTTTTTGCTTCGGTCAGTGAGGTTTTGTACATATTTTCCTTTGGTTTATATTAAATTTGCATCACCTGCTTCCTGGACCAGAGGTTCACTCAGATGAAAGAAATATGTATATATAAGGGTGTCCATGGGGGCAGGGGGAAGAAGATCTAAAATGTCAGGATGGTGGCTGTAAATGTGCAACTGAAGCCCCACCCCTTTTTCACGTTCTTTATTAATATGTTTTTATTGATTGATTGATTTTGATGCCACCCAACTCCAAACAACTCTTCCTCACCAGCATCACACAATGCACATAAAAGGTTTTGATAAGTCACAACTGTCATCTTGATGTTTTTTTGACACACACACATACTGGACACTTTTGTGTATATGGATATGGATATTCCAGGTTCCGCAAAGTCTTTTTCAGGTTCCTTGATGTTTTTTAAACCTCTTTTGGGAGGGGGGGGGGTTCATTCAGAATCTTTTGCAAATAAATTAAAGTAAAAAAAATACACAACGCAGTATATTTTTTATTTAGACAAACCAGATTTTATTTTGTTTTGTTTTTATTTTATTATTTGCAACTGAATGGAAAGCAACTAAGAAAGATTCTGCCAGGGCTGTATGCCCCTGAGTCTGAAAATCTGCAACTTTGCTAGCTGTTACTGATCCGCATGGTGTGAATATCTCAGGAGGATGTTTCATGTTTCTAGCGCTCTCATTTGAAAGCCGTTGTACCCAACTTCAGAAAGGTCTCCCTTGTTTTCCTCCAGGATGGATCCCTGGGAAAACATCCACCTCCTGCTTGGAAAGATGGTCTTTATACAATCCCCAAAGGAATCCGACCCATTTTGCGACTGATGGCTGTGGAGGTGAGAACCAGACCAAGAAATTTGTCCACAGGTATCTTGGGAATGGAGGAAAGGTGACAGGCCCAACCAACCTGGCTCCATCCAGTGAAGTTCTCCCACTGGCGAAACCCCACTGTGAGTTACAGGCCTCACATATGAAGGAAGCTTTGGAGAAACTGAACAAAGCAAAGCAGCAACATGGATGATCTGGGGGCTGGGATCTCATGATCTTTCCCCACTGGCCCTTCACCAAGCACCGATATTTTGTAGGCTCTAATAGCGTCTTTTCCTATTGCTGAATTGAGATACTCTCCATCCATTCTTGTAACGGACCATAAAATTCTGGTAGCCCCTTTTCCGACTAACAGATTTTATTAAAAGCCATGTGCTTTTGTGAACGGCATCTCACTCCATCCGATGCATGGAACGGCTTAACTGATGGAGGATTTAAATACATTGAGTTGGGGGGGGAGGAGGAAGGGAGAAAGACAGGGTGGTTCTGCAGATTACATGTGAGACAGACAAGTCATTTTTCAATTAACAATTAATTAATTAATTAATTAATTAGCAATTAACAAATCTACAGTCAAAGATTATGCTATACCAGTGTTTCTCAACCTTGGCACCTTGAAGATGTGTAGACTTCAGCTCCCAGAATTACCCAGCCAGCAAGCTGGCTGGGGAATTCTGGGACCTGAAGTCCACACACCTTCAAGCTGCCAAGACTGAGAAACACTGTGCTATACCATCTCCAACTAACTCCAAAAACTCAACCGAACACATTACAATTTCTCCAGGATGTTGAGGAACAAAGACAGGTTTTCATCTTTAACTGTTCTTTTTCTGAATTAAAAGATTTTCTCAGCAAAATCTTTCCAACTTAAAGCCTAGTGGCCAAGCTAGGTTTTCAGTTCCCGAAGAACTGAGGCAAGAATGCCTTCCACGCAACTATGCATATACCTCATTTTATGCAATGCACTGACGTTCTGCACTTCCCATCAACTTGTATAACTTTCAACCAGGCTTGTCTAATCCCATCCTGATTCTTTTATCACACCTCCTGGTACTTTTCCCCTTTCAGTTCATCATCTCAACCAGTTCATATGAGAGCTTTCATCTCTTTCTCACATCTATTGATTTGTAGCTCCATGTGTGTGTGGTGACACTAAGCGCTTGAACCCAGCTTAAGCCTTAGTCTTGCATTAAGGAATCAAGAAATATGTGTAATAAATCAGTATGAAAAGTGGGGAAACGATGAAGGCGAGACCTGTTCAATGGGACATGGGAGAATCAGTCATTCAGCAAAATAAAAGTATGCATTTCAGGAATCTCTGGTGCGTGTGTGTGTGTCTGCATGCCAGACTTGGTCTGCTGTACATACACTGCTAGAAACCATCAGGAATCCCAAGACTGGGAATCCTAAGAAATATCTCAAGTGGGAACCGTGGCGAAACCACTTCCATATTGTGGCCAAGAAAGCTATATAGAAGCGTCCATGAAGTTATCAGGAATTGAGACCAGCTTAGAAAGAGAGAGAGAGAGAGACCTTATACCCAACTGGTGGAATATTCAGTACAAAATCAGCTGGCTACTTCCTCCAACTTCCCCACAGATTCTTGCCTGGGGTCTTCGAGACATGAAGAATTACAATCTGATGGTTGTCAACAATCCTAGCCTCATCATAGAGTGTGGAGGAGAGTCCATTCAGACAACAACCATCAGGAACTTCCAAGAATACCCAAATTTTTCACTTAACATCTATCTCATGAAAGTGGTGAGTTACACAAGCAAAGTGTAAGAAACTGAGGGAGGAGCACAATACAGGCAATCCTCAGTTAACAACCACTCTTTCAGCGACTGTTCAAAGTTGTGATGGCACTGAATGAGTGGTACTTACGACTGGTCCTCAAAGTTCCAACCGTTGCAGCAGCCCTGCAGTCACATGATCGCAATCCGGGCACTTGGCAACCAGCTTACACAACAGTTGCAGCATCCCGCAGTGACATGATCACCATTTGCGACCTTCCCTGCCGGCTTCCCACAAGAAAATTCAGTGGGGAAGCCAGCAAGGAAGGTTGCAAGTCATTCCTGTTGCTTTTTCTCCCAAGGAGCCCCTTACAGAGCATGAGATCCCAGGGATCTCATGTTCCGTAGCATGATTGCACTGCAGCACCCCCCCCCCAGCCCACCCACACTTGTCGCAGCACTCCCCCACCTCACTCTGTAGTACTCACCCATCCTCCAGCCTACTTGCGAGCTGCCTGGGACTTGCAACTTCCAGCTGGCTTCCCCATTGACTTTGCTTGTGGGAAGCTGGCAGGAAGTTGCAAGTCACAGTCACATGAGGTCCTCGCTTAATGACCCACAATTTTCACTTAACAATGGCAATGGGGACTGTTACGATTGCCGTCACTCAATGATGCAGTCACATGACATGGCCCGTACGACTGCATCACTTAGCAATGGAAATTCCAATTCCAATTACGGGATTGTTTTGATTACTGATTACTACCTGTAATCAGAAGTTATGAACTGAGTAATCTCAGAAGGATTGCCCCTTTCTGGGCTTCCTTGGAAAACTTACCTCTTCCCTCTTGACTTCCTACAGTACCTGCCGGTTGATGAAGATTATTCCCCTCCCATTGAGATGAAGGTGATTGATCACCGAGATTTTGGATATAAGCCAATGGTGGGTCATGCAACTATCAGATCTCTGAGTCAATACTACTGCAATCCACTGGAAGAAAGCAAAGTCCACAGTCTACCTCCCCGAGGTATCCACTACTTGATAAATGTCTCAAGAAGTCAGTTATCAATAACTTATTCATCAGATCATTTCTAGTTAGGATAGAAATGGGTAAAGCTGCAACTCTATAGAACAGCTGCAAAATAGACGTAGGAATGATACAGATATGCCACAGGCTGGGTATGGAGTGCTTAATCCTTTCCCCGCTAACCCTTTTTAAAATGTTGGGTTGTCTTTTGCTTTTAGTCTCCTAGATGTTGCTGATGTCAAAGACATTCAGGAAACACACTGGCAACCAAGACAGAAGCTGGAATCACCTAGAGCAAGAAGTGTCAGTTTTTCATACCACAGTGGGATTGGGTTCACACAGCATCTAAGCCACAACCAAGTAACCCACTTCATGGCTTAGCACAGCATGTGAACTAAACCAATATGAAGACAGCCTCATATATCCCACCATAGAGTTGGAGAGAACTTTAAGACCAACTGCTTGCTAATCCCTGAATCAGGGTTTCTCAACCTTGGCAACCTGAAGATGTGTGGACTCCAATTCCCAGAATTGGGAGTTGGGTGGCTTAATTAGCCTTAATTATCTCTCCAGCTAAATCTGATTCCTTCTACCTTTCAGTGCCTTTTGGAGGCACCTACGTGTACCTGGACTACTCAGGTTACTCAGATGAGTTCCTGAAGCTGAATTGGCACAGCCAGCCCAGGTTCTGGGGGCTCTGTTGCAGATCTAGAGAAACTAAGGCTGGCTGGGGTATTCTGGGAGTTGAAGTCCACACATCTTCAAGCTGCCAAGGTTGAGAAACACTGGCCTAGAAGAAGCCAACTGAGGCCACTGGAGGCTCACAAAAATCGTTCTGAACTTTCTGAAGGACAAGAAGAGATCACTCATTGTACTGCACCTCCTAAAAATGGTGAATTTTGTTCCTGCTCAAACTTTGACGAGTGTTCTCAGTGTATTTTTTTTCCTCTAACAGTCACTAAAAAGGTGAAGACAAAAAAGGTAAGTATACCAATTGTTTGGAGTCATAGTCATCTTGTCAACGTTTTGTTTCTTTTCTTCTTTGTGAGGGGGGGCCATTATTTAGCATTTCTAGTAGCGGAGTTTAGAAAAGACATCTGCCTTATGGCTTTGGCAATTTCCTACCTAGGGTAGAGAATTACATGTATACAATCTTTATTGTGATCAATAACCATGCACAATAAGATATAGGGTGGACAACTGTATGCTAGACACTTAGGATCTGGTCTGATAATCCAGTGGTTTTCAAGCTTTGTTTGGAGAAACAACCATAGATATGGGATTCAGTGATGTGCAGCCATTTAGATCTGAAGTGGAAAAAGTGATCTGGAGGGGAGGGGATGTGGGTGCACTCACTGCACTTATCAGCCCTTTCTTGAAGACCTGCTTCTTGGATAGCCACCCTACCCAATATGTGTTTTAGGTAAGGAGCAGCCAAAAGGGTGTGACAAGGTCATCACCCTGCTTTTGCATCTTTAATACCACCTTAACTTTTATGGTGGTTCCAACTCCTTCCTGACCAGGAGAGTCCATTTTTGGTCATGGGAGAAAAGAGATCAGTCTTTGGACACTCCACTATGGACTTGATTCTGTTCCCCATTGCATTCAACACCTACAGTACATGAAACTGCTTGAGGAGGCCATCCATCAGCTCAGGTGAGGTTGTCATCAATATGTTGAGGATAGCCAATTGTGTATCTCCAGGCCAAGTAGGAATGCAGTGGAGATCCTAATCCAGTGTCTG
Source organism: Python bivittatus (assembly GCF_059951505.1). Classification (NCBI taxonomy): domain Eukaryota; kingdom Metazoa; phylum Chordata; class Lepidosauria; order Squamata; family Pythonidae; genus Python; species Python bivittatus. The sequence goes on along the minus strand of NW_028277095.1, from coordinate 6,337,795 downwards.
CTGGCAATCAGGGATGGGATGGAGAGAAATAGGTTCAAATGCCATCCAACCACAATGGAGTGGCTATTCCAGTGATGTTCTTCCAGGAAATTCCAGCTTTGACTCTTACGGAGTTGAAGACTCTACCCCTAGAAGAGCAGTTGTACAATCAAGGGAGGGGTGGTGGTCCTGGACACAACAGTCCTGCTCAGATGCCATGGCCAGGAGGGCTTCTGCTGTACAGAGTCAAGAAGATGCTCTGGATGGAGATACACAAGCTCCGTCACTTTGGCTAGTGCACCAGTTGCAACCTTTTCTAAAATGGGGCACTGACTATTGTCACCCATGCCTTTGTCACTTATCAATTGGATTGCTGTAATTCACTTTACATGGAGCTGCCTTTGCAAGCTATCTGGAAGCTTCACTTGGTGTGGAATGTAACTGTCCACAATGAGCCAGACGTGGTATTGTGTAACAATACTGTATGGCAGGATCCGCATTTGTTACTAGTTCAAGGTGCTGGTTATCAGCTCTTAAGTTGTATATGGCTTGGGTATCTGTTCTTCAAACTTGGCAACTTTAAGATGTGTGGACTTCAGCTCCCAGAATTCCCCAGCCAGCATGCTAATAGTACACTGATCTAGTGTATTATTGTATTTATTGTATTGTAGCGCATTGTAGTACAGCTTAAACTCTATCATCATTAAAGGGGTGTGTAAGTACCATAAATAGGGACAGAGGGATGGACCTCCTCATGTAAGAAGTGTATTGGATTAGTAGCAAAGGACCAGTTTTTTTCCCTGGGGATTCAGATTGCCCTTACTAACCATAACCCAACCCTCAAGTCCTTAATCAATCCCAGAATTCCCCAGAAGAAGAAAGTACAGCATGATGGCTGATCCACTGATGGAATTTTCTGAAGAGATTAATTCTACTGCTTCTTACAGCGGCTGGCCATCTTCAAATTATGGTCATGGAGGAAGCCAAAAGAGAAGAAGGTAGGTCAGGATCTGGTCAGAGTCCAGATTTCACTTCAACGCTGCTGCCTTTTGGTGAGACAAAAACCTCCAAAGCCTTTGCACATCTCCCCAAATGTGCAGCCTGGTTTTTCCACCCAAGCTTTCCTTGAAGATATTTTGCTACCTGAGAGGGAAGGGCCAAGGGGGGGTCTCCCCAAATCAAGGGGGCAAGTTAGATGTTTCCCCAAGTTAAGATGGCACTTGAGATAGGAAGCCCATATCAGTACATCTCTTTCTATGGCAACATACATTCATACTACCATCTGCAACTCTTTTTTGGTCTTAAATTGATTGCTTGAGAGGGTTTCTTGACTTTATTTCAAATATAATATGTAATATATAATATGTGGGTGTCTATTTATACAAGGGACTGACAAATATATAATATATAATATGTGGGTGTCTATTTATACAAGGGCAGAAAATATAGCCTGCATTTTTTCCCTACCAGTTGTCATTCTATTTGACAAAAGAGAATTTCAATGATATTCTCATGGAAATTGCACAGTGATTTCACACTTCTTTGTAAATGATGAAGTGGCCAAGGGCAGGTGCAAATGTCCTGCCTTTTATTGTACCAATCTCTCTTGCCAGACTTTGTTCAGAACAACCAAGATCAGGCAGGCACAGCCACCAAAGGAGTTATTTTAGGGACCATGCAATTAATCTTGGCTTACAACAGATGGCAACATCTAGCTGATCTTGGCTAATTTAAAACAACTATGCTAACTATGCTATGTTAAACTGGACAGAGATACCAGCAGAAATACCTGAGCTGCAGGCTAAAGTGGGAACTGAAAGGAACATCTCCAAAGAAGGAAAAAGTAAACAATTTCTGTATTGCCACCAAGAAATGTATGTGGGGTGGGTCCCTGAAGTTACTAGGAGATGAGGTCAATGCGAGCAAGTCTTATCTTAACTGAGGTTCAGGAGGGCAAGCCCAAATATAAGCAAAGATCATTCCATTTGGAAAACATGGAGAGGACCATGCCCAAATTTCTTTCTTTCTTTTTTGACAGACAGAAGAGGAGGAGGAAGAAGAAGAAGAAGAAACTGATTGGTGGAGCAAATACTATGTGACAATGGGAGATTTGTCAAAGAGTGGGCATTACCTGGAGAAGGGCTTTGATAGCATGAAGGTGTGTTTTTAAGAGAAATAGCGTAAAAATACAGGACAGGGCTGCACGTTGTCACAAGAAACACCTGCTTCCCAAGTTCACAAAGACAGAGCAGGGGATTCAACTGCTTTTCGCCTCAACAAATTTCCAGCAAATGGGTCTCTTCCCTTCTCTGGAGCTTAGTGCTAGTTTCCAGAACCCAATGAGGATGAATATTATAAATCACCTTTTGCAACCTGAGGTGGCAATGCTGGCTGAGGAATTCTGGGTGGTTTTTTCAAAATATTTTCTATTATTAAATTGAAGCAAGAATGTTCCCTTACATAGAACACTTCATGCAGCTTGATAAATATAACCACTTAACAGTATGGTTTATAAGGGACCTGAATGCTTACAAATTCTGCAAATAAGGAAATGTACAAAAAGAGGAGAGTCAGAAATCAATAGTTTTTTTGTATTATTATTATGGTTATTATGGTTATTTCCTTTTTTTCCTACTTTTTAGGTATTTTAATTTTTGTTAAATTTGCTTCATCTATCTCTTATTTCCTTTATCAACATATCAACATCTGTGTGTGTGTGTGTGTGTGCGTAATAAAAAAATGGAGATCTCAATATTAAGCAATTAGTTCAAGACTGAAATTACTATTATATAATTAATTGTTGTTTGTTGTTGTTTAGTCGTTAAGTCGTGTCTGACTCTTCGTGACCCCATGAACCATATTGCGCCAGGCCTTCCTGTCCTTCACTGCCTCCCTGTGAATTAATTAATTAATTAATTAATAATTAATATAATTAATATAATTAATATAATTAATATAATTAATACTTTGATGTGAATTGCAGTGGTTCTTTTTTATGTTATACTTTGGATGAAAAGTCAAATAATCTTATTTCTGTAATGCTGACATCCAGTTGCAATTAATACTGATAGAATGTTTACATTTCTCTTTTTATTTTCAATACTTTAAGCTTTGTAAATAATAGAATGTTCGTAATTTTTAATCATATCACATAAACATTACTACATTGAAATCTGCCTTGAAATAATGCAATGTATCAAGGTTTATAACATTGCAATAAAAGGAAAAAATATTTTCCACTATTATTATATATTATTTCTGTTACAGTATTTGATTTGTTAAAGTCCAAAGACAAAGAAGAAGCAAAGGGGGAAATTATGAAAAGAAGATGCTAAAACTAAAATAAAAACAAATGCATCACGACGTGTATAAATTCCAGCCTAGATAGGTCACCTCTCTCTGGGCTAAGCCCATATTTTTGTTACAAATGTTATGTTACAAAATATGTGGGATTTATATGCAGAGTCAGAGTTTTGGGGTTCCACATAACGACCAGAAGCATGGTGTTCCAGTCTCAGCTACTTTATAGGAACACACTCTACCATGTGCACACAGACATAATATATCTTCCAGAAGGAAGGAAGAGAGACTGTGATGGAATGGACTTCTGAAGGCCAGGCTCAGGGAGCCTGTTCTTAGCCCCCAACAGGAGCTTGGGAAGTTCAAGAGGATGAGGCTGGCACCTCCCTGAGGAATTCATGGTGTTGTGGCTGGCTGGCTTGGGAACTAGGGTTCAGTCTGGGGAGATTTCTGTCTTGAGGTTGGAGCTAATAAATGCAACAGAACTGTATTTGCATTGTCTCTTGGAGTTCTTTGGGCTGAACCTGACAGAGACATACCTTTTTTATGTTTTCTTATGACCGAGTAGACAAAAGGGGATTAGGAGATTCCAGAGAGCCCTTTGTCAAGGAATCTACATTTCCAACACTATGTTTCCATCTTTTATATTTCATGGTGATGGTATCTGTCCTAGTTCTATTCTTTAGCTACCTTAGCTTGTTCCATATGTTGACCATTTTCTGGCCAGTGAGTAATAGAAGCTTAGAATACAGAATAAAGATCATACAAACACATAAAGAGAAAATAAAGGATATTCCTACTGAATGTTTATAATTTGCTCCTAGATCTATAACTGTAAGCTGGAAGAAGTTCCCGAATTCCAAGGTTTCCAGGATTTCTGTCAGACTTTTCGGCTGTACCGAGGAAAAGTCCAAGATGATGACCCTGTGGTGGGGGGCGAATTTAAGGTGAAAACTGGACCCTGACTCCCCTCTCTGGCAAAAGCCTGAGAAAATTCACACAGGAAATCTGGATTTCTATACTTCCCGATTTCTCTAAATCAGACCCTTCTGCTAGTGATGTATCAAGGGCTTTCCATTTTTATGTTGATCTGTACAAATCTCCCAATTCTTTAATATCCCCATGGGAAGCTGAATTCCAGCACCTTTAAGTCAGGGGAAAATATCATTCACTTGTTTTCTCGTGGTGAAAGACAGTTTGTTTCAAGGAAAGAAATGTTCTTCTTGAAGCCTCCACTGATTGCCACCTTGTTCTACAGGGGCTTTTCCGGATCTATCCTTTGCCAGAAGACCCCAAGATTCCACCTCCACCACGTCAGTTCCAGGAGCTTCCTGACAACGTCTCCCAGGACTGTCTGGTCCGGGTTTATATTATACGAGCTTTTAACCTCCAGCCAAAAGACCTCAATGGATTGGTAATCGTCTTTTCTTCACTGTTTTTCTGCAGTTCTAGAAAGCTTCTTTTCTAGAGAGGCCACTTGGTTGAGAGAGTCAAGGTAAAGTGGTCAGATCCCTTGTTTTTAGAGCAAAGATGTTCATGCTTGCCACCAACATCCATCTGGGGAGGTCAAAAAAAGATGAAATGGCAATCACAGCCCTGCAATTGAAGCTCCACACACACACACACTTTTGTACATGTGCCAACATTGCACTCGCATACAAAGGGGAGGGGGAGCCATGACTGCTGTTTTGTCTTTTCTACCCCCACCCTTTGGACACCAGTGATGCTTGCTCCTCTCAAAAAATGGACTTTTTGTTCCCACTCCCAAATCAAACTCCAAAAAATTAGTTATTTCCTCTGTAGAGTTTTACAGCATTATCCAATCCTCACCATCCTATTTTTTCTCCTGGTTGCATCTAGCTAAGCTTGCTTATTTATTTATTTATTTATTTATTTATTTATTTATTTATTTATTGCATTTTATATCCCACTGCAATCAGTTCAGTTCTCTGCACTTTGTCCCAATCAATGAGCAAATAAATATTTTCAGGGACTGGTTGGCTGTTAATTAGTGAATAGCATCTATCTCCCACCTACCCCTCCTAAGACACAGGTACCTCTTCCATGGCTAATAAGGATCAAAGCTGGTTTGGTCATATGAATACGATTCTCTTAAAGGGCAGGGAACATAGTGAAGTTTACATACCCTAGCCCTAAGGCACAAGGTGTTTTGCAAAACTTAAAAATAGTAACCGTTTAAACCTTGAGTTAGAGCAGCATCTTATGACAAGGGGCAAAATTGGGGTGGTTGTCAGATTTTTCTGGTGCCACTAAATCCCCAGTGAAAAAAGTCTCTGCAGAGACATAGGGTTCATCCCAACACCTCTGTATAGTAACCACAGCACAAAGATGCCCTGGGACTTTAGTGTTTGGGAGAGAGTATCAAAAGAAGCAAGGTAGTGGCTATACCAGTGCAGTCAAAGCCACACCCCTTTGCACATGCAACATCAACATGTGTCCGAAAAAGGGTAAGGCTTCAGTTATGATGCCACAGTCACCATCTTGCCCCTTTTTATCCCCCATCCAAGGGTGCTTCTGCCTGCCGATGTTAGTAGGTGCCACGCGGTCCCACTAAGGTTGTCCTCCTCTTGTCCCCAGCTCACAGCCAAGGCAGCTCCATAGTTGTTTCAAAGTAATGTTGTCACTGTTCTCCCAATAACGTTTGCTGTGAAGACAATCCAGCACACTTCATCAACAATATGTTGATGATTGCAATGGAATGTGGGAATGACCTTGGGAGATGGGGCGAAGAGATGCTGTGTAGGGAACATCAGATAAGAGGGAGCATAGCCCACAGCCACATAATGGGTAGAGCAAGAGGTTTGGGAGGGACTCTCCCTAAGTTATTGGGTTGTAAAGGAGATAGCGGGAGAATTGTACTTTCAGACTTGCAAGATTCTGTTAATGTAGCCTTACAGTAAAGTAGAATTAACTCATCTAGTTGTGTTTCCTGTCTGGTCTACCAGGGAAGGCTGACAATGATGTACAGGTCAGGACTTGGGATCTGCCAACTTCTACTTGCTACTTTAAGCTACTGTTATGGGAATCAGTGCATACACCCAGACAGACTGGGGACAGTACAGGGCAGGGGGGAGAGAATCTAGAGATTTTCCTTTGCTTCCCTTTACAGTGCGACCCCTTCGTCAGGATCAAGCTAGGGAAAGAAAGGGTGAATGACAGAGAAGAGTATATTCCCAACACCCTGGACCCTGTGTTTGGAAGGCAAGTCTAGCAAATTGGTTATGGAAAACTGTCTGTTGGGTCTTTGTTGCTCTGCTGACCAATGTTCAAGCCACATGCTTAACCGTCATTAACTTAACCATAGTTGGTGATTGTGCAATACACTGGATTTTAATCTCACCACATGGAACAGATTCCCATGCTCCTCTCCAACATGGTTAATTAATTTGTGGTTCTTTTTTATATAGTGATATTATAAAGATTACAATTACAATGGTAAAAACTAATACAAACTAAGAAAACAAAAAGCAGAAGGTGCAGAAAAGAAAGAGAAAAAATAGAAAGAGAAATAGAAATAGAAAAGAAAGAAAAAAATAAAAATATAGGAAAGAAAAAGAAAAAAAGTATGTAAAGAAGTCCCAACTTCATCACAATTATCAACAATTTTAGTAACTTATCACCTTTTCTTAAAATACAACAGATGATCTCTTCTTCCCATATCTCATCTCTTATCTACAAACAAATCCTTAAATCCTCGTCATTCAGTTCCGATCAGCAAAAGTCCAATAAGGATTACCAGATATAACAACCTAGCTATCTTAACCTTGATCAAATAAACCAATTTTATATTACTTCCATTTACTTCTAACAATTTTGATCTTTGGTCCCTTCGAATAATGTCCTAGAACTTGATTTATTTTCATTTTTAATTTATCCCTTCTCACAAAATTCTTCAAAGCTTTAACAAGCCTCTTTTGTAAATCCAATATAGGAAAATTATTCAGATCACTCTCTTGGTTTCTTATTTGTATATCTGTTTTAATTATTAAGACATCAGCCGGTTTATTTTATATGTCCAGTGTAACATCTTTTTCCATGTCACTCTTGCAGCCTGTCATTTTTAAATCACTTTCAGATCAGTCTCAGTCTTGTCAGGTAAAACTTTTTCCTCTTCCATAACATCTTTTAAACACAGTCTATCTATAGAGGCAGATGCTCTTGAAATTAACTTCTGGGTCCATTGTTCAAAAATATTCTTCAATATGTCCATTGTTAAAATATTTTCCTTCATTCTGTATATGTAAGTCTAATTTAAATATTATTCTCCTTTAATTGTAATCTTTACTTCCTCTTGGTTTCCTCTAGTGTCCAACCTTCAAAGTCTCATCCTATCATGTCTTTTTAAAAAAAGATTTCAAAACAAAAGCATTTTTCCATGGGAAGGATTCTTATAATTAATTCCAAAATCTTATGTCAAATCCATCTGGACCCTTAGACTGTTTGTAACTGTTTATTCAAAAAAAAAAAATTTTTTTAAGTCCTTAAAATTATATTTAAAACTTCTTTCACTAAGGAAACTCACCCGGTGCTGTTAAAATTTTCAATCCAAAGATTCCTAATTGCTAAAAGCAGTTAACAAGCAATTTCCAAAAGTGATTAGAAAAGGAAATGTGCAAATCCAGTGTCCTTAAAGGCGCTGACAGTGGTTTGAGCAAGATGGCTATTCCCTTTTCTCCCAGAGGTCTAAATCCACCAGAGACCACTGTCTTGCAGTCTCCTGCAAGGAGCAACTGTCTGGAGCATTTGTCGGTGATCTCAAGTCCTCTCCTTGTCCAGAGAGGAATTAGGAAGAGCAGGTCTACTCACCAGCTCTTCATTCCGCCATGGTCGTTAGCTCTGCTTTTCGTGGAGCCATTTTCAGTCTGACATTTCTTCCCTGGAAGTCCACTAATTTGTGGTTCAGTATATATCAGTTTAGCAAAGTCACACTATACACATTTCTTCACCTCCATAATATATGCAGACTAGTTTAGACATCTCCTGGACTGGGAGATATACTGAGTCCAAGCACACCTTTCTTGGCATGTGGTGGCTTGGCTCCTGCTGATTCTCCTACCATCTTCCCACAAGACCTGCTGCCACCAGCTGTTTTACTCCAGAGAAAGCCTCTCTGCTACTCCCTCTCAGCCAACTCCCTCTCTTCCGTAACTCAATGTCCTTCCCAGAAGAAACACTGCTAGTTAAATATTTAAGTCTGTATTTTACATAACAAGGTCAGAAATCTGGAGAAGAGGGAAGGGAAGGGAAGGGAAGGGAAGGGAAGGGAAGGGAAGGGAAGGGAAGGGAAGGGAAGGGAAGGGAAGGGAAGGGAAGGGAAGGGAAGGGAAGGGAAGGGAAGGGAAGGGCAAATACTATATATTCTAACATGCACACTTGCACATACACATACACACACAAGAAATAAAACAGAATCTATACTGCCACTAACCATTGATCCTATCTTGCTCTCCAATTCTCTATCTCCAGCCCTGTTGCTGGGGTTTTCCCTCCCCCACCTATTTTTTTTTTTTTTATGGTACTGTTTATGTATTTTCTCTAAAGCATTTAATTAAAACTATAGAAAAAAAGTTGTGTGACTGTAGCTACTGCATCCTTGTCCTGATGAGGCAGCTTGCATGACCCCAGCCCAAATACTGTATAGGATCCTTTTTTTACCCTGCTCACCCCTCCCAAGTCACACCCACTTGCACCAGCTCCAAACAGCACAGCTGAGCTCCTGAGTCTGAAACGTTCCCATCAGGAGCCAGGGACTTTTTGTAACCGTGTTGCAGAAGGTCTTTCCCAACTAGACACTGTCCAGTTGGGGTGGGGACTGTAACACCCAGAATTCCTCAGCCACCATTACACCAGCCACTGGGGCACCAGGCTATGCTGGCTAGGAATGTTAGAAGTTGTGGACTCAACACATTTGGAAGACACCAGACTCAGGAAAGCTGTTTTGCAATTGGGGGGCATCCCCAGGAGGGGAGGGTCAAGAAAGTCAAGATGGTGGCTGCAACCAAGAGAACAAAGCCACCATCTTGACTTTTTTAGCCTCCCCAGGGACCCCCCTGGTTACAGTGTTTCTTAGCTAAACACTGCACATGGGGCACTGTGCAACTTATTTTTATAATGAACTACTTATACAACAGTCCTAAGTTACTGGCTCCATGAGCAAGGCACACAACGGTTGCTCCAGCTTTCTCCAACATGGCAACGTTCAAGACTATTGGGTTAGGGCCACAGCTTCCAAAATTCCCAGATATTATAGCCCAAGAGCCTATTCTTACAATGAATTCTGGGAGTGAGGATACCACAATGGATGGGAATCAGGGACTTACTACTTCTCTTTTTCTGATCTCCAAAGAATATATGAACTCACATGCTCCATCCCACTAGAAAAGGACTTGAAGATCTCGTTATATGACTTTGACCTCTTTTCACCTGATGACCTAATTGGGGACACCACCGTGGACCTGGAGAACCGACTCTTGTCCCATTATGGGGCCAACTGTGGGCTGCCACAGACTTACTGTGTGTAAGTACTAAGGGCTAGGTGTGGCTAATCCAATCTTCCTCATCCTAGCATCTTCCAGATGTTTGGGGATCATCTCCCAGAAGTTCCCAGGAACATCTTCCCAACTTTTCAAGTTCAGGTTGCTTTCATCCACCAGGAAAAAGCACACTTTTTCTGAAAATTGCTTCACCCCAGGACCTCTTCTCTCTCTTGCAGGGCTGGCCCCACCCAGTGGAGAGATCAGCTTCTTCCAAGTGAACTGTTGGAAAATTATTCTCAGGCCACAAACTTGCCTCAGTCAGAGATAAGTGAAGATGGAAGCACAGCCATTTTTATGGGTAGAACTTATCACCTCTCCGACTTTGGTAAGAGCCTTTAGGATCTGCCCAGCCACAATTTCCATGAAACGTAGGAGGGATACGGGGGGGATGTGATTTTTGTGAGGGTGATTTTTTTTTTTATTGTGATTTAATTTTTTAATTGTGAAAATGCTAATCAGAGTCCCCGACCAAAGTTCAGTAGGAGCAAAATGCCCAAATTCACTTCAAATGGAATTCATGGCAGAACGTTTTATATCCATCATTAAGAAGAAAATCCAGGGAGAAACTTCTTTTGCTTTACTTCTTAGAGAAAGTGATAAGTTGGGTTACAAAATGGATTTTTTTGATTAAGGTTAAAATAGATAGTTATTATTCTGGGCAGCTCTTAATAGACTTTTGCTGATTAGGATTGAATCATGAGTTTTATACTTGGATTATTGATAAAGGACGAGATGTGGGAAGAAGAGATTTTCTTTCTCTCTTTTTATTAAAATACTAGAGAAGGTGTTAAGTTACTGAAATTGTTTTTACTTGTCCGGAGGGAGGGATGGAGGAGTCATCTTTTATATAGTCTCTTTTTCTTTTCTTCTTTTCCTTTTTTCTATCTCTTTGCACTTCTCTTTTTCTTATCTTTTTATATTTTCTCTGGTTTGTATTAAGTCTTTTATCTTTGTACTTGTAAACTCTAATAAAATTATTATTAATTTAAAAAAGAAGAAGAAAGTCCAAAAAGTTTTCATGTCACCAAGAGTGAGCTTGACTGGAGGTGTTTTCACCTTTTTATCTGTGCAGGACAGAAGCCACATCCCCATGACATGGCCTTCATCTCATCCCCTGCCCTCAAATGAGATGGGCTAAAGTTGTTCTTAGCAGAACTGGAAGGAGGTTTCCACTTTATTCTGATACTCGGTTAGGCTTTGCCACTAGGAGGGAAATGCGAGGACTCGCAGGGGCTGAGAACAATCCAAGGCAGGGTAGGAATCAGCGCTGCGGACCACTAATTTTGTGGTGTCATTTTCTGCCCACTCAAGAAGGGCATCTCCATCCCACCTTGGAAGTGGAGATGGAAAGATTTGGTACTGCCCACTATGGCGAAATGGTGGGTGAAACAGACAGAACTTGCTGAGATGGACAAACTGATTAGATAAAGGAGAATATTTACATTTCTTGGTGACTGGAAACCGCTTATGGACTTTTTGCGTCAAAATGAAAAAAATGAGTTGGTGATTTATGGTTTTGAGGATTAGACAGGATAGATTAGAAAAAGAAGAGAGTCGTGATGTAACTTGAGAGAGAGAGAGGTTAAAATATAATTGTACTTATGACTGCTGTGAAGATCAGAAGCCACTTCTTTATACCTTTATGTATTTCTCTTTTCTTTTCTTATTGCACTTTTAGCTTTTTCTGTTATTTCTGTCTTTCTTTCTTGTTTTCTCTGTTCTAATTTAGTTTGCATTAGTTCTTATTATTGCTGTTAAAACTTTTAATAAAATTATATTAAGAAAACCACTTGGAAGTAGAACAGAGGTTGGAAACGAGCTATCTCAGGGCAAATTCAGTGCCTCCTTTTACCATTGCGAACCCAGGGAAGAAAGCTATCAAGAAGCCTGCAGGAAGTCAGTTAACAGGAACTGCTGAGGAAGTGGTAGGGTTTCTCCATCTATCACTCTTCTCCTGGCCAGAGTGAGAGAGAATGAACCATGTCTCGGGACTCTGCACTCCTCACTTTCACTCAAACACACATCAGACATTTTCAGTTTAGATTCTTCCTTTTTTCCCCACTTTTAAAGCTATAATAATAAAAACCTTTCTTGCCTGCTCAAAGCTTTGGGTTCAGTCTGATGGAATTTCATCTGATCCTTCATTCCTTCAGAGACCAAAGTACCTTCCCATGGATTCCTGGGACCTGCAAAAGAACGTATGGCACTCTACCTTCTCCGGACATGTGGACTGGTCCCTGAACACATAGAAACTCGGACCCTCTACAGCTCAGCTCTACCTGGAATTGACCAAGTAACTCTTAACCTAGCATTCAGATTTTCAAGCTATGCTTGGTGGCTGATAGAAAGAGAATCAGGCAGTCCAGGGAGGGGAAAAAATATTGCAATTTATATATATTTATACATCAAATTTGTCACTGCCCATCTCATTAAAAAACAACTCTGGGCAGTTTACAAAGCAGTTAAAATAAATTAAAATTACAATATAAAATAATCCTATATAAATAGAAAATAAATATAATCCAAGGATAGATGGTAAAACTGGCAGTAACCCAGGGAGCCTCATTAAGACACTCCCAGGATTGGGTAAGATTCTTGTCACCCCACACCTAATCCTATAATTTTGCTGCTTCTCAGAGGTTGGGAAGTTAGAACATCTAAGTGTTCACATGACACATTTATTTATCTTCTACAGCAGCACTCCACAATTTGGTGGTCTCCAGATGTCTTTGGGTTACAACTCTAAATTTGTACAATTTGCACTCCCAACCCATCTAGAAATCACTAAAACAGAAACTGCTACTCTAGATGTGCAAAACATTTTGTGGTTGAAATTTTCCAACCTTGAATGGGGCTACATTGGGATGGCAAAGATGACACGCTTGACGTGGCCTGTTTAGAGGTCACAATTGCAAGATCAGAACGTTTTAATCACAAAATGGTTTGCACATTTTCATACATGCTAATAATGAATTCGTTCTGGCCTATAACTAATATAAAAACAGTGACGCTATCTATAGACAAGAGTTTGAGGAGCCCACAAAATCTTCAAGAAAAGAAAAGATCTGAAGTGGCTAAAAGATCCTAAAACATCGTCTGTAGGAAACAAATGTGGGGATAGTGAAATGGGAATTAGAATCCCAGAGAGAAGCCATTTTGTTTCAGGTCTCTTGTGTTTATTATTTATTTCAGATCATATTCTTCCTTTCTGCCGATAGAAAGCAGTCATTTAAACCCATAAAAACCCCCAACATTTCCCTTTGTGAACACTTTTAACCTGAGCTGTAAATGGAAGCTCAGCTGGAGAAGCCAGTGGGGTATCTACATTTTTTAAAAATTCCCCGAGGACAAAAGGCGATGTGAGATAGGCTTAGAAGCCTTCTTTAGATGGCTATTTTATTCATTTCTGTTTGTTGGGTTTTGAAGGCAGTTTGGTCTTTGAGGATTTTCAGACAGAAAGGAAGGATATAACTATTCTATTAAATGAATAACTGGATTTCACAGAGCCACAAAAGTTTCCAGGATGTGATCAATTAAATCAGATCCTTTTTGAGTTTTCTCCCCTCTGTGGACACAGACAAGAAGCAGAGGCGTCCAGATGGTAACCACAACTGCTTGGTTGAAGGCCCACCGTTTTTTACAGGCATTGCATGCCCAATGCATGCAAAAAGGAGTGTGATTTTGATTGTATGCTCCAGGCTGCCATCTTGACTTTTTTGAGTCCTCCTGTGGACACCCCTGACAAGGAGACCTAGTTCCTGCCTGGCCAATCTGTCATTGTGAATATTATCTTATAAATCCCATGCCTCTCTCCTATCCAGGGTAAAGTGCAGATGTGGGTGGACATCTTCCCACTATCCTTGGGTGACCCAGGACCTCCTTTTGATATCACCCCACGAAAGCCCAAAAAGTAGGTGCTGCCAATTTGTGTAAAGATGCTTTTCCTAAAACTAAATAAATCACAGCTACCCAGTCAGTGTGTTGAAGTAGTGAAGGTGTCAGATGAGGGCTGATGAGACCTGGGTTCCAAGTCCTCAGAAACTCCCTGGATGACTTTGGGCCAGACCCTCCCTCCTAGCCCAAGGGTCATTGTGGTCTAAAGAGGAAGGGGCTGGACAAGGAATGGGGAGACCCAGGTTCTAGTCCCTCCTCAGCCACAAAAGCTCCCAGGGGGGACTCTGGATCACTTGCTCTGTCAAGAGCCAGAGGGGGGTAGTGCTGAGCCTGTTGGGCTAGGAGTGGGAAGGTCCAGGTTCAAGTTCACTCTCAACCATAGAGCTTCACTGGGGACACTGGACCAGTCAACCTCTCTCAGCACAACCAACCTCTCAGAGTTGTTGTTGGGAGAAAAATTGGGAGTTTCTAGAGGAAAGATAAACTATAAATAAAGTAGGACGGTTGTCTCTTCAAGCCATGGCTTCTCTTCTCTCTAGATATGAACTTCGCTGCATCATTTGGAATACAAAAGATGTGGATCTAGAAGACACCAATATCTTTGGAGACAAGATGAGTGACATCTATGTGAAAGGGTATGAGATAAATGATGTTCGTGGGGAATTGCAGAGTCAAGTTCCCAACAAGGGAGCTGGTAGAAGATCAACTGCAGGTCCAAGGTGGATTTACTTTTTAGGCTTTCATTTGGTAATCCCCAAACAGTTGCATTTATATAAGGAATCCATTCTCCATTCATAATGGTATGTGATTTTTTTCCTCCGATGAAAGAAAGTGGCTCCACAATATTCAAAAGCAGTAACATAACACAAGTGAGAGATCTTCAGTCCCAAAGTTGGCTGGTTTCTTCTGAAACAATATGTGACATAACTCTTCCCATTTCTTGAGCATCTGAGAGGGGAGAGGAGATACAGGGAAGGCTCATGTAGAACCAACACTCTGGCCCTCTCTTTTTTCCATTCTTACCTTTCCTTCAGCTAAGGTCTCAGTTCTGCTTGCCCTCTTCTTTGCATCCCCTGACAGCCATTCCTGGATTCCTACTTCTATTCCTCTTCCTTTGTTTATCCCACAATCCAAAACCAGAAACTCTTCTGTAAGAGATGGAGACCCAAGCCAATCATTGACAGGAGCTTCATTTCCACCACCACCAAGTCCCTTAGTGCATTTCCACACAACCTAAGTCCCAGCAGTGTGTCAATGGACACCTGCCACTTTTGCTCCTGTCTACACCTCTTGGCCAAAAGTCCAACCCAACTGCATAATGCACCATTCACAAAATGGGTCCCCAATTTTGAGTTGACTAAAAATATTTCTGTGCTTCTCCTTTGCTTTGGTCCCAGATGGCTGGATGGCCTGGAAGAGGACAAGCAGAGAACAGATGTCCATTATAGGTCCCTGGCAGGAGAAGGCAACTTCAACTGGCGATTTATATTCACTCTGGATTACTTGCCCATGGAGCAAGTCTGTGTCCTCACCAAGAAGGTGGGTGGAAGCACAGGCGCTTAAGGTGGCCTTTAGCTCCCATTTTCTCTTTTGTGTGTGCGTAATTGGTGGTGGTGGTGGTATTATTATTATTATTATTATTATTATTATTATTATTATCGTCATCGTCATCGTCATCGTCATCGTCATCGTCGTCATCATCAGCCTGAATCCCATTGCAGGATGAAGGCTTCTTTGTTATGCTGGTCTAGGGCAGATTGATAGATAGATGTTTTTTAACTTCCCAGTCTAGGGCTGAGAGGGAGGGACTGGCCCAAAGTCACCCAGATGGCTTCTGGGTCTAAGAGAGGATTAGATTAGCTGGGTCTCCTCAGTTTTAGTCCAGCGCTTTCACCACTACACCGCACTGCCTCTCATAATACATACATACATACAGAGAGTAAGAGAGAGAGAGATGTATTTTTAAAGGTATTATGTTCTCTGCAGATGAAATCTTAATATTGACTGATTTGACCATTCTAACTGTGGATGTTCAAGACTTTGGCTGTGTTTACATGAGCAGTGCTTGCTGTTTTCCACTGCTCCCACTCAACTCTCAAGCGAAATCACATCATTTTTATGGCAACCCTTCCTGGTTCTGGAGCACCGAGGCACAGGACCAGCGAAATCAGCCCCCCTCCCCACCTCTTAGGAGTAAGGTGCCTCAGAACATTATATCTGTTCTTCTAAACCCCGAGAGGTATTCTTGAAAGAAAGAGGCTGCTGTTTTGCTGTAAAGCACACCGGCTGCTTATTCGGCAACACGAGAATCTCATTTCCCCTTTTTAAAGCCCTGCATGAGACTGAAATCCAGCTCTTTGGACTGGAAGAAATGGGGACACTTGAAGATAACACCCGAAGCAATGCTCCAGGCGCTTGACAGCATTTTGCAAATTTAACCAGGGTTATTATTCATTTTCCAACCTCATGCCAACCTCATGACTCCTGGTAACTTTATGCACAAGCCACTGGCTTCTTTCATTTCTTTTTTTTTCTTAATTTCCCAGTTTTGCCTACAGCTGTGGGATATCCTGGCCATCTCCGTCCAGGAATTAGCCATTATTATCTTCCCAGCCCAAACATGACAACATGCCGCCACCTTCCGAGACAGACCAGTGAAGCAATAACGTATTTTCTGGTCTTCTTCTCAGCAGCAAGGGAACGAATTTATCATCTGCACTTCTCCCCATCCATCCCACCCTTCCCAGCTCAAACTAAACCATCTTTTTGTAAAGCTGGGCTGAGTCAAGGAACGTAACTGCAACGTTTAGATATAATGTATGACATCTGCCTCCAGTGGTGTTCATGGGGGTCGCCCAACCCAGCAAGATGGCAGAAGTCAGAGCAGGGCAATTGAAGCCCCACCACGGCGTACATACATGCAAAAGGGTAGATCTTGGATTGAACTACCACAACTGGGTTCTTGTCTTGATCTATACACATAATGTGCAATCACTGCGATCTTGTTTGAACTTAGAAGCTAAGCAGGATCAAGCCTGTTTAGGACTTGAACGGGGGTCACCAGAAAGTGCGGGCGGTGGGTTAGAACAAGAAGTGGAAAAAGCATTTTGGAAGACAGCAATTGCAAGCCACTTCCATGTTTTTGCCAAGCAAACAACCTGGATGTGTCCTGGTCGCTCAGTTTGGTTCCATCTTTACCTTGATTTTATTGATTCAAATGTTTAATGCAAATAGAGGTATCTACATTCTAATGCAACTAATCTTGTGTTAATTACAGAGTACATGATCCATAGAGGCACTATCTTGATTAGCTCAGCTAAAGGTTTCCAAAATAGCATGCAAGCTTTGGGATTTAAGTGTCTCAAAGAAAATATTTTTCAAAGCACTATATCAAAGAAATATTGCACCAGAAGGAAGTAGCTGAGATTCAAGCCATGTCTGCCACATTTTCCAGTGCTGTGGGTATGCAAGTCAAAATGCAGCAAGGTAGTAAAACAGAGAACTACAGTATTTCTGTAGCACCGACCTGAGTTTCCACACTTCTTCAGAAATGCTGACTGGGACATATAATAATACAGAAAATTGTAAGAATACAATTGAAACCAGAGGCTTTTCTTTTGGGACTGATGGATAAGCAGCTGGGAGAAAAAACATGGACCTTTGTTTTTGTATATTACAACTGCAGTGAGACTGAAGATGTTCCTTAGCCAGGTAACGAAATGTTTGCAAGAAAACCACCAAGCTCAGAGAACCCCAAGGACTCCACAGTTCAATCCTGAGCTACAGAGATTCTCTTCTACTGAGACTATAATATCCACAAAGGTGGAAAGATTCCACTCTACTCACAATGTAGGAATGGATGGTGATGGAACTTGCTGAGATGGCCAGATTGATGGCTTTAATTAGAGACAGGACATTGACTAAGGCTGAATGGAAAACTTTTATTGACTTTTCACGCGAAACTGAAAAAAATGAAATTATGATATATGGTTTTGATGATTAGGAAAAAAAATAGATTACAGAAAAAATGTAAACAATGTCATAATCATAGAGTAAGAGGTTAATTTACATTTATAACTGCTGTAAAAGGAAATTGGAAGTCATTTCTTTATATTTCTTCTTTCTTTCTTTCTTTCTTTCTTTCTTTCTTTTGTTTTCTGCACTTTGGTTCCATTTCTCTTATTTCTTTCCATTCTCTTCCTTTTTTATTCTAAATATTAATTTTTGTTAGCTTTTATCTTTCCTCTTAAATTTTTAATGAAGTTATATGAAAAGAGAGAGAGAGGAGGAAGGAAGGAAGGAAGGAAGGAAGGAAGGAAGGAAGGAAGGAAGGAAGGAAGGAAGGAAGGAAGGAAGGAAGGAAGGAAGGAAGGAAGGAAGGAAGGAAGGGACATTATTCTCCTGTAGCAATATTAAGGATAAATAACACAATTTTAGTTTTTTCTTCTGATTGGTCTGATCAAAGCATCTTCTTTAGTAGCATTAGTTTGGACAGGTGCTTGGTTCAATTGCATTTTATTTCATTTATCTTCACATTTATATCACACTTTTCTTCCCAGGAATTCAAGGGGATATCCACTGCAATCTTTCCCTTTTAGCTGTTTAATTTTAGACACTTTTTTCCCCCTCCATTCTCCTTGCAGCAACATTTTTGGAGCCTAGATGAGACTATGCAGAAAGTGCCTCCAAAGCTTATCATCCAGATCTGGGACAATGATAAATTCTCAGCTGATGATTTTATAGGTAAGATTTCTGAACACGATGGGGGCTGTTGGGATCTCCAAAATAATATTTGTTTTTCTGCTACCTCTCAACAAGATTTCCCCCTTGGCATGCTCATTCTGTATTAAAGCAAAAAAAAAAATCCCACTCCAATCAATTTTTCTTTTGGTTTAAACTTCCTTTCAAAGCACCTTCATTTATTATTTATTCACTTGATTTATATCCTCTTTTTCCTTCATGAATTTCTCCCCCCCACACACACACACAATAATCCTGTGAAGCAGGTTGGGCTGAGAGAGCGTGGCCATCTCAAAGTCACCCAGTGAGACATCAGGTTGGGTTTCTAAAGACATATTTCCATTTCCGTCTTGATCTGTGAGCAGCACAGCTGTGTAACTGGACCATGCATTCAAGACGAAAAACTCATGGGAAGGAAAAAAAAGAAACATGTGGCTTTCTCCAGCCCACTCTCGTAAACCAGGAGGGACAAAATACAGAAGTCAAGCTTGACTACTGGTGTCCATGGACCCAACCAGGCATTTTACGGCAACATTCAGAAATAACATGTTCTTGCTCTCTTTTAGCATATGTTCTCCACTTCCCAGTCTAGCCTACAGCTTTGGTATCCCTGTGTCTCCTATCCCAGCACTAACCAGGCCCAACCCTGCTTACCTTCTAATCCCAGACAAGGGATTAGATTGTAAACAAGACAAGGTTTGCTACCTTATACCTATAAAAGTGCATGAACACTCATAGTCTACATCCATGAGAATTTTCACCCAAAATATTTTCCTTTTGTGAGAAGCTTCAGAAGCAATTTCTCTTTCATCAGACTGAATGAGAACCAGCAGCTGGCATGGGGAAACCCAGGTTCAGCCCTAGAAATTCCCTGGATGACTTTGAGCCAATCACACACACCTTCTGCCCAATAAGGGCAGGGAAATTGTTGTGGGGAAGAGAGATCCTCATGTAAGCTGCCTTGAGCTTCTGGAAGAAAAGCAGGATATAAATCCAATACAGGTAATCCTCTTTAGCAACTGCAATTGGGATTGGCAACTCAGTCATTACACAAAGCGGTTGCTGAGTGAAAAATCACGTGACCACAACCATGCTTATGATTTTACAGAGGACAACACGTGCTAACTGACTTTAATGGCATGACTGAAGAGAGACACTGCAAAGAACCCAAATGCAGGCATTGGTTGCAAAGCTGTTTTTTTCAGCAACGTCATAACTGCAAACAGTCACTGTCTGAGGCAGTCACTAAATGAGGACTACTTGTAATAAACTTGTAGGAAAAAATGCAAGATAATGCATTATGCATAAGAAATAATAACTTCAGTCTACCACTGATCATCTTAGATTCTCTAAGCAAAGGTGGTCCATGTGCACCATGTATTTCATGTATTTATTTGCTTACTTTTCTGGTAAGCACCTGACTTCAGACCATACTGTAAAACTAGGCCAGCTTCAGATGTTGCAAAACCCTCTGCTCTGCTTAGCATCTTCCTGGCTGGAAGCATCAATGAAGCAGAAGTTCAACCTGTCTGAAGTGCATCAGTGTAGAGAAGCTGGTAGAGGATTTCCTTCATGCACAGCCTCGGCTGGTTCAGTATACCTGGCAGGCCTGCTTAGGACTTTGTGTTGCCTTCTGTGAACCATGGACAGGTACATGGGAACATGACTGAAGCTTCTGTTCCTCTTGTAGGCAGTCTGGAAATGAACTTGACCAGCATTCCACGACCTGCCAAGCGGCCTCGTGATTGCACTGTGAAACTCCTGCAGGAGAATGGTGGTGCAGGCAGATCCTCCACTCCTTTTCACCGTCACAAAAAGAAGTGTATTTCCCTGTTCACCCAAAGGAATATGAGGGGCTGGTGGCCCTGCATTGTTCTTGAGAAAGACAAGCCACGAGTGTCAGTAAGTCAAGAAAAGTTTTGGTGGTTTAGTAGGCTGTCCCTAATACATCGGACTGGGCTGATGGATATTTGGCCTTCTGCACTATTGGTCAGGCAACGATGTTCAGTGAAAAACTTGGGTACTGGAATCCCTCACCTCTTGGATAATATTCCTAATATTCCATTAGGGAGCAGATTTGTTCATTTTTAACCCCTCCACCTTGGAAAGATCATTCTTCTGAAATATTTTATTTCTTCAGCATCTCCACGTCTTAAAACTAACCTTCCACAACCTGAAGCCTTCCAGCTGTATGGGTTATGAAAGGCCTGCTAATCTTGGAGGACATCAGGCTGGGAAAGTCTGGTTCAGACCAGCCCAAAAGGCTGTGGTATCTTGCAGATGTTTATGTTCCAGATTCATATCTCCCAATCCAGGCAGAAGATAATATTTCCTTCAAGTCTATGATGGTTAGATTGAATTCATCTTCCATGGCATCTTATGACATGGGAGTACTAATAAACGAAGTCTTCCTTCTGTTAGCTTCATATTTCTGGTGTGCAGGCACTTCTGGGCTTGTTCTTCTCTCCCCACCTCCCCTTCCCCCAGCTTTGCAAACATTTTATTAGAAGATGTTGCATATGCATCATCATATGTTAATTTGTCTTCCTTTCCCTCCTCAACCAACATTCAAAGGTAATCAGCGGATCCCCTGAGACCCATCAGAGATCTCTGTGCCAGAGAAGTGGAATGTCCCTTTTAGCCATTCCACTAGAAGGGACATTCCACTTCTCCAGTTCCAAGACAGGAATGCCCAAGTAGACCAAATACACACATAAGCACACCCTTATAGATGAATACATAGACGCATATTTTGATCAGCCTCAACCATTGCATTAGCTACTCAGAACATCTCAATTATGATGTGTGGATATATTGATCACATTCTCCCAGTTGCCAGTCTTCATGTAACTCTAGAAAATTCTGGTTAAAATGTATTGGAGCTACTCTTCTTAGCCAAGGTTCATGGTTCATCCCAACGGTCCACTGATTTAGGCCAAGGGCAAGCTGTGCCTTTCAAATTTGAAAGAGTATTCATTAACTGAACAGTGTTACCTTTAAACCAGACCCTGGAATGTCTCAAGAGCTGCTAATCTGTCAAGGTCCATCCTAAGATGATATGAAGCATCAGGCTGACATATTGACCATCTGATACCTTGGCCCACAAATCAGGACTCCACTTCGCTTTATGCCTGTTAAACACATCACAGGAAATTGGGTTGGTAGCAAGAGTTGGATATGAGCAGTCAGCCCATGCTTGCTTTATGCCAAGCCTATCCGGAATTATTTTTTTATCTCAACCCATCTTCTGTGTCTCTGGCTCTCTAGGGTAAGGTTGAAATGACTCTGGAGTTGCTCACTGAGCAGGAGGCTGAAGAACTGCCAGCTGGGAAAGGAAGAGAAGAGCCCAACGCAAACCCCTTTTTGAAGCCACCAGAGTAAGATCAGAAGAACATGGGTGTCCTCTGGTACAAAACCTGGTAGAAGGGTGATTGTCCTGCAGACTGATGGCCATCATCTCTAGACAGTATAGAAGGGAGCTGTAGCCTAGCATCATCATTCTAGGAATTGGCAGATTTTGAAGCAGGAAAATGCAAATTAAACCACCTTCATCCCAATGACCAGGAGGTGACCCTGACCAGGTCTAGATTTTAAAAGACCCTGGAAAATGTATCCTCATGAAAACCACAATCTTTGGCAGTGGTCTTGTAGGTGCAGTGGGCAATGTATGAAGTAGTCTTGCAGATGCAGTGGGCAATGTGTTTCTCATAATGCCCCAGTGACACCAGAACACAAGGCATTGTGGGAAATGAAAAGGGGGGATCCTGCAACTATTGAGTCCTGGACGAAGCAGAAATTAATGGGGGTCAGCAGTTGCTCCGAGATGTCAGGTCTTAAAGCATTCAAGTTCATCATCAGCTGATTTGTGACCATAAGCAAGTGAAGGAAGAGGATGAATGGAGCTAAGATGAGTACAGTCGCCATCTTACCATCTCTTCTCTCCTCATTCTTCTTTCCCCAACCAGGAGGCCAGAGACCTCTTTCCTATGGTTCACAGCCCCCTTAAAGAGCCTCCATTTTATTATATGGCAGAAGAGTAAATGGAAGATCCTAATTTTCCTTTGCATCATGCTGGTGATCTTGCTGTTTGCAGATTTCATCTACTCCGCTCCTGTAAGTCTTCTGGGGAAAGAATATGAAAATGTGACCTTGAAGGGGAATCATGCACTATGAGTAACAGGGGTGGGGCTCATTCAGTTAAATGGGTACTACTCATCCCAAAGAGAAATAGGGATAAACAGGTAATACAGTTCTGCTTTCATGGATTGTCACCATCCTCTGTCTTTGTTTTCTCAGGGTTATCTGGCCATGAAGTTGGTCAATCCAATGAAAGTCCATAGTTCATCTTGGTCCAAGCAGTCTTCGAAGAATGAAATTAACACAACCTCCAAAATAACATGGACAACCGCAAAAATAATGCAGACAGTTCCAAAGAAGCCATTGCCACCATCAGTTCCCAAAAAAGTGCCACCAGCAGCTCCCAAGAAAGGGCCACCAACAGCTCCCAAGAAAATGCCACCAGCAGCTCCTAAGAAAGTGCTTCCAGCAGTTCCCAAAAAAGTGCCAACAACAGCTCCCAAGAAAGTGTCATCAGCAATTCCAAGGAAAGTCCCAGCAACAACGCTGAAGAAAGTGAGACCAACAACGCTGAAGAAAGTGGAACCAACAACTGTGAAGAAAGTGCCACCAACAACTATGAAGAAAGTGCCACCAACAACTGTGAAGAAAGTGCCACCAACTCTGAAGAAAGGGCCACCAACAACGGTGAAGAAAGTGCCACCAACTGTGAAGAAAGTGTCACCTCCCACCTCAAAAAAGCCATCACCTCCTCCTAAGAAACCACCAAAACCAACTCCCCCAAAGCCACCACAACCGACTACCAAGAAACCACAGCCAACCTTTCCCAAAAAAACAGCTCCCCCTAAAAAAAGATTAGTAACACAAAAAAAAATACCAGTAGCTCCCAAAAAAACACCACAAGTTCCTCGCACGACATCACCAACTCCTAAGAAAAGACCACTGTCTATATAGTTAAGTTATAATTTTTTGCTAAACAAACAAAATTCCTGCCCAGTTCTTCACAGCCAATTTGAAATTCTTGCACCAAAGGAAGGTTCTTCCTACGTCCTCCATGTTGCCCTCAAAGGATCTACAGGAGTAGAAACATTCAGTCTTCTATGAATTCTGTACAATCCTTCCAACTTTTTCACTTCCATGATGGTGTTCCTCAATTTCAAAGCCAACCCCACAGTATCTCTGTTACCTGAAATAGTTGCAGGGGAAGAGGGGGGAAAGAAATGTGTGATGCGATGGGGTAGGACTTCAGAAAAAGGGAGCTTCCTGAATGTTCTCCTAGTATCTCCAAGAGGCAAAGAGAGCCCCTCATTAAAATAAGATGTAGGCCAAGAGGAGTCAAAACCTTGTTGGTTATAGAACTAGAGCCATAAATATTTGCAGGGCAATCTTATGCATGTTTTAAGCAATAACTTGAGGTAAGTCGTACTGTACAAATAAATATCATGCCGTTGATTGTCATGTTTGGTTGCTTTTGGTGGGAGTAGTCCTTTTTAAAAAAATTATATTGAGATTTTTTCATAGAGTAAAAGACAAATTGAAGGGGAGGGGAGGGAGGGACTAAAGTTAAGAAATATAATGACTTCTGACCTTCTTTTCAACAGATAGTTACAATATTGTAGTCTCTCCTCCCTCTTAGATATTATTCAGGTCCCTTCAGCCCCTCATTTAATCTACATCTTTCTTAATCTCCAAACCTATAAACCATCGCATCATTTCATTCTTCTTTCAGCAAAAAATACATATAAGGTTTCCAGTCTTTCAGAAAAGTTTTTGTTGTTGTTTTCTCTGACCAGACAGGTCACTTCTGCCATTTCTGCAAATTCTGACATTTTCAGAGTTGGTGGGATAGTCCTGAGTCCGCGCAAAATGAAAAAGGAAAAAAAAATTGCCTTGAGACCCCAAGTTGCTTCAAGTCTGCAGGTTGCCCATCGCTGTTCTGTACCTCCAAACTGAGATCAGACTAACTCAACTAGATTTTCCAAACAGAACGCTCTGTGTGAGGCTGCAGGCTTAAGAATGGTAGGAAGGCCTAGTGAGGCTAGCCTCTCAAACCAACTAGCATCTGGCCCTGTATTAGAGGTTTTCAGGCTCAGTGCTATGGACTCCGTGTTGGATTCTCTTTGTCCATCTTTCCCCTTTCTGAACTTCAACTCATCTCATTCTTGCACTACACTGTGTCCTGTCAGTTTCAACTTGAGCAATCTGAGCTAACTAACCTCGTCCAAATTAGCTGATGAGGGGTGACCATGGAATGTGTAAAAAAGGGGCAGGTTGCCTTCTGACTTTTTTGACCCTCCCTGTGGACACTCCTGTAGTTCACTCTTATTCCTGCTAAAATCAGTAAGGCTTATGTTGTGATAAAGTAGGAATCAGTAACCCTTAGGTTTAGCTAAATTAGGCTGATTTCACCCAATAATTTTACAACCAACTTCCGACTGAATTTGGAAAGTCTCTGGCTCAGTGATTTGCTTAGTTGTGGCTAAGTTTTGTATGACTCCATCCATTATGGTTTATTCACTAGGCCATGGCTTCATTAGTGCATGAACTCAGGTCACAAAGAGCGTCACATCTAATTTTGTTTTAATATTCCATTAGGACACAAATTATTTCCTTTTTTTTAACCCCTCTGCCTTGGAAAGATCATTCTTCTGAAATATTTTATTTCTTCAGCATCTCCACGTCTTAAAACCAGCCTTCCATAACCTGAAGCCTTCCAGCTGTAGGGGTTATAAAAGGCCAGCTAATCTTGGAGGACATCGGGTTAGGAAAGTCTGGTTCAGACCAGCCCAAAAGGCTGTGGTATCTTGCAGGTGTTTATGTTCCAGATTCATATCTACTAATCCAGGCAGAAGATAATATTTCCTTCAAGTCTATGATGGTTAGGTTGAATTCATCTTCCATGGTATCTCATGACCTGGGAGTACTAATAAACAAAGTCTTCCTTCTGTTAGCCACATATTTCTGGTGTACAGGCAACACTTTCTCTCTGGAATCCAGACCAAAATGTCAGTGAACTCCCACTAATTTAGAGCCAGCCCCAGACAGGGTTTGGGTGTGCTCTGTCTTGACAGCCTGGTCTTTCATATGACAAAAAAGTGCCTGCCCCACATTTTACTTGTTGGATGCAAAACCATCCCCTTTTGAGATGTTCAGCAGTGAGTCTTGGGCTCCCAATTTAAGCTCATGGTGTGTACAGCTTGCAACAAACATTGCAATGGAGA
Source organism: Python bivittatus (assembly GCF_059951505.1). Lineage (NCBI taxonomy): Eukaryota > Metazoa > Chordata > Lepidosauria > Squamata > Pythonidae > Python > Python bivittatus. The sequence goes on along the minus strand of NW_028277095.1, from coordinate 6,312,027 downwards.
GAAATTCTGTGCAAATATCCAGGATTCAACATCATCCTGTTCCCCCACACCCCCCTTCCATTTTTTCCTTTTCTCTCGCCATTAGGAGACTACTTTGAACTGTTCTGTAAAATTATTGGATTTCTCTATTGATTTCTCTGAGTGGTGCTCTATTCCAGCTTGGGTGGCATTTAAAAAAAACTTCATTGTGAACCAAAAGAAAAATGATTTATCCAACCAAGGTTGATTTCTGCACTATTTTTAGTATTTCTGAGCCTCTTTTGCTGTTGTCCTATAGTGCTGGCCCAGTTTCCTTCCTTACATTTGATATCCAGTCTTTTTTTTTAATAGTTGCTAGTCGATGTTCCATACATTGCAGGCACACTCCATCTGAGTTTGTGCAACACCCTGAGCTACAAATTAGATAACCACAACTGTGCCTAATGTATTGTGCACACTGGTCTATCGGCTTATTTTTACAACTCAATTTGTCCTGCAAATCCATAAAATTCAGTAAACCATGCTTTAGGTCTCTGATGTGGGAAGGTGTGTGTGAGGTTTACAGAAGTTTACTTCTATACACTTCAGAACAGGGTGATGTGCTCCAATATCCTCTAGATATTTTGCAAAACATTATGTATATTTGCACAAGCAACTGAAGTTGGGCCACACAACAAAACACACGTATACTGTTCTTGGGCTTGAGCCAATGAGAGGACAGGCTGGTTTTATTGGCTAAGCATTTCCCAACCTCGACCACTTTAAGATGTGTGGACTTCAACTCCCAGAATATGGAAAACTCCTAGTGATTCCATTATACAGTGGTACCTCTAGTTACAAACGCCTCTCCTTACGAATTTTTCAAGATACGACCAGCTCCGGCCCCAAAAATTTACCTCGACATGCGAACTCCGCCTCTACTTACGAACCGGATCCGCGGCCATTTTCCCTGCTGCCACGCGGTCGCGGCTTCCTGTGGGCAAGATCGCGGTACCAAGGAGACGTTCGGTGAGGCTTGTGGTGTGTTTTGTGGCGTTTGGAAGGTTTTTGTGGCGTTTGGAAGGTTTTTGAGGTTTAAAAATAAAATGCATATGTTTCAGAACTGTTTAGCCATATTTACATTGAACCTTATGGAGGGAATTTACCTCAGGGTGCGACGAAATTCGGAGGGCGGATTAGCCGTATTTACATTGAACCTCATGGGGAAATTTGCCTCATGGTGCGACCAAATTCGGAGGGCGGAACGGATTAACCGTATTTACATTGAACCTTATGGGAAACTTTACCTCGACTTGAGACCAACTCGAGTTGCAACCAGAGTCACGGAACGGATTAAGTTCGTAACTAGAGGTACCACTGTACTGCCTATTTCAACAACTGAGCCTGCAATACCTCATTGAGGCCCCAGGGGGCAGTATCTTTGCCTTTTCTTCCATATTGAGAGTGCAATACCTCATTGAGCCACCAGAGGGCAGTACTTCCTATAGACTCCATTATATTGTGCTTTTTACATATTGGGACTGCCATTTCTCACTGAGTCACCAACAGGTAGTATTTACTATAGATTCCATTGGAGTGTCCTATTTCACCCATTGAGTCTGCAATATTTTATTGAGCCACCAGATGACAGTATTTCATTAACATTCCATTATATTGCCCTCTTTATATACTGACAGGGCTATATCTCATTGAGCAACCCAGGGCAGGATTTCCTATACATTCCGTTATATTGCCCTAATGGCCTCATTGAGCCTCCAATACCTGATTGAGCCACCAGGGGGCAGTATTTCCCATAGGTTCCATTGCAGTGCCCTATTTTCCACAAAGAGCCTACAATACTTCCTTGAACCCACAGGAAGCTGCATTTCCCATAGATTGTATATTGCTCTGTTTTCCCCATAGAGCCTGCAGTGCCTCACTGGGCCAACAGGGGCCATATTTCCCATATATTTCCTATATATTCTCTTATATTGCCCTATTGAACCTACTGAGCCTTCAATACCTCACTGAGCCCAAAGGGGGTAGATTCTGATTCTTTAAAGACTCATCAACAAAACGTCTTTTATACAAGTTTGAACAAGGAACTGCACGGTAGTTCCTTGATAAGGGTATGGTTTAACTCAGTGTTGTCCAAACTTGGCCACTTTTAAGATGAGTGGACTTCAACTCCCAGAATTCCCCAGCCAGCTATGAATTCTGGGAGTTGAAGTCCACTCATCTTAAAGTGGCCAAGTTTGGGCAACACTGGTTTAACTGCTTGATTGTTTTTCTGATGTCAATCCTGGTGCTAATCTCTGCTCATCTGCTAATCTGGAATCTCCTCGCCAGCAATCAACACCCAGATGAGCAGAGATTAAAACCAGGATTAACATCAGACAAACAATCAAGCAGTAAACAATCCCTAATCAAGGAACGAATCTAAGAGCCAGTTTAGTCTAGTCATTAAGGCACCAGGCCAGAAAGCAGGAGACGGTGAGTTCGAGTCCTGCTTTAGGCATGAAAAACCGGGCAGGTGACTTTGGGGCAGTCCCTCTCTCTCAGCCCAGATCACCTCACAGGGTTGTTGTTGTGGGGAAAAGAGGAGGAGGAAGGAGAAGTATGTTCACCACCTTGAGTTATAAAGGCCAGATAAAAAAGAAAAAAGCACTACTAGTACTACTAGTACTACACTACTAACAACCAAGGAACAATAGCTCCCCCACCAACACTGGCAGGGGGAGCTACTGTATATAAACAGAGAGCAAACCCCACTCCCTTCAAGTCCTGATGATGTTCCTTAGCCAGGTAACGAAACGTTTGCAAGAAAACCACCAAGCTCAGAGAACCCCAAGGACTCCACAGTTCAACCCTGAGCTACAGAGATTCTCTTCTATTGGTATAACTCATTGAGCCAAAAGGGGGCAGTATTTCCTATAGATTCTATAATATTGCCCTATTTTCCCAATAGAGCCTGCAATATATCTTTGAGCCACCAGGGGCAGTATTCCCCATAGATTCCATTACAGTAGAGTCTCACTTATCCGACATAAACGGGCCGGCAGAACGTCGGATAAGCAAAAATGTCGGATAACACACAGTAACGATTGAGTGCGGTTAAAAGAAAAAGAAAAAACGATCCGCATACAATAACAAAGCAGTAAACAATCCCTAATCAAGGAACTAATCTAAGAGCCAGTTTAGTCTAGTCATTAAGGCACCAGGCCAGAAAGCGGGAGACGGTGCACTGAGCGACCATTAGGAAAGGCGAGACATGACCGACACATGAGTCATAGGCTAGACGCGCGTGCCTGCTGCGCCTGTTGCAATCGATTTTTGCGTTGCGGCGCCGCACCGTCAGGAGCAACAAGAAAGAGCACACTTACGCTCGCAAACAAGCAGCGCACTTTTCTCGTCGCCGATTTATGCGTGTTGTGTTTTTTTTTAGGGGCGTCGGATAAGACGGAATGTCAGATAAGCGAAGGTCGGTTAAACGAGACTCTACTGTATATTGCTCTATTTCAAGGCTAGAAACTGGGAGTCTGTGTGTTCTACTCCCACCTTGGGCACAAAGCCAACTGGGTGGCCTTAGGCCAGTCCCTCTTTCTCAGCCCTAGGAAGAAGACAATGGCAAACCCGTTCAGAAACTTGTCAAGAAAACTGCAGAGACTAGTCCAGGAAGTCGCCAGGAGTCAACAGTGATTCGAAGGCACAAAAAAAAGGAAATACCGCCCCCTTTTGGCTCAATGAGGTATTGAAGGCTCAATGGGTTAGACAGGGCAAGACAAGAGAAAATGTAGGAAATACTGCCCCCAATGTCTCAGTGATGTATTGCAGGTTATATGGTTGAAATAAGGCAATAGTATAAACAGTACAGGAAATATTGGCTTCTGCAGGCTCAATGAGCTATTGCAGACTCAATGGGGAAAATAAGGCAATATAATTGAACCAATAGGGGGCAGTATTTCCAATAGATTCCATTACACTGACCTGTTTCCCACTGAGGTAATAGAGGTATTACAGGCCCCATGGACACAAGAAGACAATATAATGGAATCTATAGAAAAGTCTGCCCCCTGGTGGCTCAATGATGTCTTGCAGTCTATATGGTTGAAATAGGGCAACATAATGATATCATGGGAAATATAGATAGTCCTCGGTTAAAGACATAATTGTGACCGGAATTTCCATCACCAAGCAATGTGGCCATAAAACATGACATCACATGACCGCATCACTTAGCAACAGCAATCTGGGCATTCCCATCATTAAGCAAGGATCGTGGGTCGTTAAGTGAGCACCTCCTTGCAACTTCCTGCCAGATTCCAACAACCAAACCCAGGCAGCTCGCAAGCAAGCCAGCAGGCTTGGAGTGGCTGCTCCTGGGCACAGGAAACTTACCAGAGTGACTTGTGATCTTTCCTGCTGGCTTCCCCATTGACTTTGCTTGTGGGAAGCCGGCAGGGAAGGTCACAAATGGCGATCATATGTCTAATTACTAGCCTCTAATTACATAATGTCGTAATTACAAGCCAATTGCCGAGCACCTGGATCGCAATCACATGACTAAGGGGCATTGCAACAGACAGAACTTTGAGGACCAGTCATCATAACTTCGAATGGTCGTGAACAAGTGGCCATTAACCAAGGACTACCTGTACTTTATATCACTTCACTCTATTTCACCCACTGAGCCTGCATTACCTCTTTGAGCTATCAAGGGGAAGTATTTCCTATAGATTCTATGAGACTGCAAACTATAGGAATCTATAGGAAATAGTTCCCCTGGTGTCTCAATGAGATATTGCAGTCCTTTTATGGAAAATATGGTAATATAATGGAATCTATAGGAAATATGGCCCCTGGTGTCTCAATGAGGTACTGCAGTCTCAATATGGAAAATGGGGCAATATAAATTCTGCCCCTGGTGACTCCATCAGGTATTGTGCAGAGATATTAGGTGGATGTAACTGTTTTTTTTTTTAAATGCAGATTGAGTGTTCAGTGTGCTGTGTGAACCAGCCCTTGTGGTCTAGCCAGAGTTCTCTAGTTCCTCTTTAAATATTCCAGGTCCTCTTTAGTTTCAAACCTCTGCATCCCACCCTTATTTTTACGCACCCAAGTAGACGTGCCGCACAGCTTCTGCACCAGGTTTCTGACACCTTGGTTCATAGTGGCTTGCCATGGGACGTGAGGCTGATCAGTAGAGAGTCACGGGCTACCCTTCGAGTTTTAGAAGACACGTGTCAGAAAGCAGGAGTCCAAAGGGAAAGGGGGGGGGGTCATTACAGCCATCTCTCAACCTCTTCTTACCACTGTCTTCCAGGACAATCCTGCAGGCTGGCATTCAGCACGTGCCCGTGACCTTCCCGGCCTCTGTCCTGTGCTTGCCATGACGTGGGTGAGAGACGCAAATGCATGACCCACCACTCTTTTTGGAAGCTATGCCTGTGGTATTCAGAGCATGGCTTCCTTGGTGGACGATCAGCATCCGAGAAGCTGGGAGCCGGCCAAAGGCTTTGGAGCCCTGCATGATGCATTCCAGTCCGTCCAAGGCCGCTTGGACAGGCAGAGGTCTTGGCCCCTCTTGTTGACAAGCTTTTTCAACCGCACCTCTCTGAATAACCTCTTCCAGTTAAGTCTGCTTCCTTCCTTGTCTTCCCCCTCCCCGATTCCTGCCAGGGCCCGTGTCCTTGACATCGGTTTGGACGGTAAAATTAAACCTTCTGCTGTTCACAGCAGAAATATGGGCTGGGACAGATTAACCAGCTGAATGCTTGATCTATAGCCATGTTTTTCCCTCTTAGCAAATTGAAAATGTATGGACTTCAACTCCCAAAATTCCCCAGCCAGCTATGCTGGCTGGGGAATTCTGGGAGTTGAAGTCCACACATCTTCAAGCTGCCAAGGTTGAGAAATGCTGGTCTAGACCAGGAAAATGGCGTTTGTCCATCAGCTATCGCTGTTCAGTGGAAGGTGGGCATCTGGACGTAGTATATGTGACAATAAGCCAAATATGGCTTTTCCCTATTAAACCTTCTACACAGCGTTTTCTGATTTGCGTCATTTGTTAGATGCTTTGTTCAAAATAATGGCAAGACCACCTTAGGCTACACAATCCAGAAGAACAGCAGTACATCATTAGCGTATCTCGCGTTGTTCAATTGCATCCAATTTTTGCTCTAAGGCAAGAACGAGCCTCTTCTTTTTAAAACTTGTGCTATTTTCCTCTGACGGAATCTTCCTTTTCTCCATCTTGCACCCACAAAGATGCACAGGGTTTAAAATCCCGACAACTGCGTGGGCTGTAGCCGCAGTTGTGCGTGAGCTAGCCTCACCTTAACTGAATTTTGGGTCATGTGAAACACAACCTGGTATCAATTTACACTTCGCACTAAATCGGAGATCGCACGATTTGAAATTTCATTTTCCAAATGCTATTTTACTGATGGGCAAGCAGCTCAGCAAGATGGGCTTGCAAATTTAATCACCAAAGTTTACTTGCTGGGTAAGACCCCTGCACATCCTTTCAGCACTGCCCAAGGTCCTAAAGTCCAGTCTCTGGGTGTGCGTCTCTGTCTGTAAAAACAGAATGAAGTTCATAAAAATCCAGCAGCGCTGTTTCTTTTCAGCCGAGGCTCCAAATGACCCTGGATGTTGCCTTGCCTGGTGAGCAAAACCGAGAGGGAGATTTAATTCAAAATTATCCTCAGGCCATCGTTAAGGTCAGAAGCCTTCCCAAAGATGCTCAAAGAATTATTAATTGCTGTTGACAGCTGGTAGAAAAAATTAAAAAAAAGTTAAAAGTAAATAAAGTAAATCATAAAATAAAAATTGAACTTAAGTAAAAAGAGACAGTTTGCTGGCACCAGGCTAAAAAGCAGGAGATGCTAAGTTCGAGTCCTACGCTAGGCATGAAAAACTGGCTGGGTGACTTTGGGCCAGTCCGTCTCTATCAGCCCAGCTCACCTCACAGGGTTGTTGTTGTGGGGAAAAGAGGAGGAAGGAGTATTAGGTACATTCGCTGCCTTGAGTTGTATGTGAAAAAAAAGTGGGATAAAAATCTTTTAATTTTTTTTTTTAATTCTGAAATTGAGTTCTGAAATGTTGAGTTCCATCTCAGAAATCCATGAGCCAACCCCAACCCTGCTTCTAAGAGAGAGAAAGCATTAATTAATTAATCTGGCCAATTTTACAGAGCTGCTGTAATGAATCTTGGAGTCACATCCAGGAAAAAGGTTCCTAACTCAGCAGATCAGGGACAGACCCGGCTGATGATCGGATGTGGCGGGTTGATATAATTTTGCTCCTATTTTGCTTTTCTCTTTTTATTTACTGGTACTACAAACGGCAGCATCTAGCTGACCTTGGCTGGTCTCAGAAAAACTAAGCAAAGTTCAGGTCTGGATGGGAGACCACCAGAAATTTCAGAGCTATAGGCTAGTCTAGATAGATGAAAAAATATTGACAAGGAAGTTCATGGCAAACCGCTGTCGTATCCCTGCCAAGAACATAACATGAACCTGTGCTTCAGTCCCTGGAAGCTGAGTTCATTTGAGGGGAAAACTTTATAATGATTGCCGGGCAATAGAATCTCACCATCTCAACTGCCTACGCCCCAAAACAGAACTGGGGATCCTGGATTTTGTTTTCTAAAACAGTATTTTAAACACAGTAAAAATGGCCACCTATTCTTTACAAAGTGATTGATCCGTTGCCAGGAAAATCCTTCTCCTAGGTCACCCGTGTCCTTTTCACCGCCTCTCCTCCATCTTTAGCTGGCTGGTAACCTGGATTTTCCCTCCTTATGTCACAGGGCTCAAATTCTCATATTTTCTGCTGGCGTGATTAACTGGAAGCATGCCAGGAAAAGCAGCAACCTGAACTGACAACTATCTTTCTTGAGCCAAGAGAGAACCGTTGAAAGAAAGGCTTTTCGTGCCAAAGAACATGCTGTCCCACCATCACGTTCTGGGAGCAGGCAAAGGTGGTCCCTTCTGTCCTGGGTAAGGGTCACCCAGGTGGGCACAACCCCTTTTTCACTTTGTCCTTCAGGGCACACTGATCCTTCCTCCCTTCTAGGCAGAACCTTGTCCTTCCTTTTCAAGATGATCGTCATTCAAATCTACCCGTTGTGCAGAATTAGTAGGAGGCAGCAAAGTTTTTATCAGTTCAGACTACCTCAAAGAATCTTCTTCGAAGTTCTTCCAGGCAGAAGCGAAAAGAAAAATATAGAAATGATTTAGAGTCACCTACTACCTAGGAGCCTACTTTTCTAGTTGGTGGGAAATTTGTATGACAGGATCTGGGCTGTTCCTAGCCCTGCACTCTTCTGGACAGAGTGTGTGTGTGTGTGTGTGTGTGTGTGTATACGTATATATGTATATATGTATAGATGTGTGTGTGTGTATACACACTGTCCAGAATATATAAAGAAATAACTTTATATATTATTTATATATACCAGAATATATTTATATATACCAGAATATTAGATAGATAGATAGATAGATAGATAGATAGATAGATAGATAGATAGATAAAAAATTATTATTATGTAGTGACATCATGCTAATCTGTAAATGATGAATAAGTGATGTTTCGCTCATGATCAATCCGTGCTAAACACCACACGAAGCCCCAAATAACCGCACCGACCTCAACTCAGCGTCGGCGCTCGACACTTTCCCACGAAGGACTGAACACAACACCCCGACAGCGTCCGTCAGAGTCACATGGAAAGAATTGCGGCCTTCCTATTGGTCCAGGGGCTCGAGGGCGGGACCTCCAGCCAGGTTGCCCCGCAGGACGCATGCGTGGGTCGCCACCGCCCACTTTAAAGATGACACGAAAAGGTGACGTGTCTGCAAGGCACGTGCGGGAACGGAGGGGGAATTCCTCTGCGCAGGCGTGGAGTACGCGTCCTCTTAGCCGAGCTTCGATTGGCGGCCAGGAAAGAGGGACAGAGCTGGAGAGGGAGGAGGGAGGAGGCTGGACGCCAAGTTGGAAGGGGGCGGAGCAATCGGGCATGGGCAGTACTCCTGAGGACAGCCCCTCCTACGTATCCCCGACGCGGTGACGTCGACGGCCAAACGCGCATGCGCGCTGTTCCGCGCGGCTCCCTCGCGGCTACAGCTCCGGCGGCGGCGCCTTCGTCTCCTCAGCCGCAGCCGGGTGGGGGAGGGGCCCGGCGAGAGGGGGCAGCGGCGCGGCGGCAGGTGAGTGACCCGCCCCCGGCCACGCCTCTTGCGCTTGGCGGCCGGAGGGCAGTCGCCCCGGTCGGGCCTGGGGGGCGGGGGTTGCTTCTCTGTGCCTGACGAGACGCCGGTGGGGAAAGCCGGGTCGAAGCCCCCCTCCCGCGTGGAAGTTAGGCCCGTCTCGCCCACCCGGCCTACCTCGCAGGGTTGTGGTGGGAGTGACGTCACCAGAGAGCGGTGGGGGCCAGTCCCTCCCTCGCAGCCCGGGGAGGTATCTCAAAGGGTTGGGCGAGAAATGGGGGGGAGGAGAAGCTCCCTCCCCCGCCCCGCCTGGAGAAGATGGGGGAGAGTCAATCTCACAAATAAAAATAATGGCTCTAGAGCGGTGCCTTTCAACACGGGCAACTTTAAGGGGTGTGGACTTCCACTCCCAGAATTCCCCAGCCGTGCCTCTTCAAGCACGGCTGGCTGGGGGATTCTGGGAGTGGAAGTCCACACCCCTTAAAGCTACCCAGGTTGGAAGGCGCTGCTCTGGAGAAGCGGCCCTCGAACATTTTTGGTCTCAGGGCCCCTTTATGTTCTTAAAAATGATTGAGGGCCCCAGAGAGCTTTGGTATATGGGGGCTATGTCTACTGATGTTTACTGTATTAGAAATTAAAATGGAGACATTTTGAAACATTTGTTTATTTGACTTTGTGGACCCCCAGAAAGGATCTCAGGGAACCCCAGAGGCCCCCAGACCACGCTTGGATAACCGCTGCTCTAGAGAAGTGTTTCTCAAGCTTGGCAACTTTAAGATGTGTGGACGTCAACTCCCAGAATTCCCCAGCCAGCAAAGCTGGCTGGGGAATTCTGGGAGTTGACGTCCACACATCTTAAAGCATGCTGGCTGGGGAATTCTGGGAGTCCACACAATCTTCAAGTTGCTGAGGTTGAGAAACACTGCTCTAGAGCATTCTTAATGTTCAAAAGTGGGGGTGCTCTCAGGGAGACCAACCAAAAGGGCACCAAAACCAAGCAACGTAAACCATCTTCTAAAATCTGGACTAACTTTTGTACCCTTTTTTTCCTTTCTGCCCAGTTCTCTGATTTGGGGGACATCTGGCCTGATACCAACTTCTGGGGAACCTTGCATGCTGCTTTGAAGTATTTTAATTGGCCCCAATAACTAAATTAACCATTTATGGGGTGGGCAGACATGGCTTCAGTGGCTTTTTATTAGTAATACTTTTGCTATGATAAAAACTTAATTGGAATAATTTTAATAAGCATAATTGTATCTTATTACCAGAGTTAATAATCACCTTGCTAATAAGGTAGATGGAGTGTGAGATACATGATATAGTTCAGCCTTCTCTATCGGGCATTCTTTAAATATTTGTAGTTTACAACATCTGTGTCATCTCCAGCAAGCATGGCCATTGGACATGATTATGGCTAGGAATGACGGGAATTGTAGCTCAAGCACCGATGCAGGACAATTGATATAAGTTGATATGGATCTATCTATTTGATGTTGCAGAGTAAATGATGTACAGTGTTATGTGTGCCTGAATTATACAAGTTTCATAATTATGACTGTCTTGAGTGACAGAGGAAGACAGATGGAGTTGATCTGGTGCTGTGTGCAACGTTGAGGCTCTTTAAATAAAGCAGCATGTATTTGTTTATGCATTTACAATTAAGCTTATACAAAGGGGAATTTACTTTTTTTTTTTTTAAAGATCCCTCACCACTTTTCTAAGGATTTGATTGATTATGTGCCATCAAGATGATGTTAACTTTTAGCAACGGCATAGATAGATTTTCTCCACGAGGATCTGTCCCCAGGCTGGTCCTTCAGATCTTCCACAGCGTCCCCATTGCCACTGTAAGTGGGTTCATCCACCTTGCTGCTGGTCGTCCTCTTCTTCTCTTTCCTTCCACCTTTTCCAGCACTACAGCCTTTTCCAGAGAGCGATATCCTGACATAATGTGACTGAAGTATGATAACTCAAGCCTCGCCATTTATGCCTCGAATGAAAACTTGGGGTTGATTTGTTCAATGATCACTGGTTTATTTTCTTGGCTGTTTCTAAGGCTAGGGTAGGAGAAACTCAAAAAAGTCACACTGTATAGAGATACTGTTAATAATGGCAATTTCAGATGACAGATTAAAATGTTACAGTGATTGAAAACAAGGAGTTATTCAGCTTACCTCAGATGGTTTCTGGTTACTTTATTTAAATTGTTACTATAAACTGTGTCCAAGTTTGCTAAAAATAATACACTCAACATTATATTAATACAATTAATCAGCTTAGGAGGTTTTTGCTGCTTACTGAAGTAAGTATATGAGTATTCCCAGGAGGACATTCCAGATTCTTTAGCCCAGTTCCCTGTGCCCATTTTTCGACCCAGCTGGTAAGAAAGCCAGAAACAGCAGCTCAACCTTTGAACAGAATACTGTATTCACAATGCATATTTTTATGCAAGCTGTTGAATTGAATAGGATTATACTTTCAGGAAACAGTATTGAATTGAAGCCTTCAGTGTTCTTTTCTGTCATTGAACAGTGTGGTTCAGCTATATAGAAAGCAACAATTAGGCCTGCCTGAACCATTTAGACAACTGGGTGATTGTTCTTAAAATCTTTTGAGCTCTTAAAAATATCAGTAAGTATTTGATTACATATTTTAAAATGTAAGCTATTTTTAACAAAAGCTCTTGCAAAATCTACACAGCAAGCAGATACTACTAATAGTAGATAAGATGGTATCTGTTAACACATTGGTATCATCTAAAAACATGAAAAACGTGTTGGCTTCATTCAGAAATAACTGTTTAATCAGATAACAGCCTGTGTAACTATCTCTGTGTTTATAAAATTCATTATAAGAATTCTCAGAAATGTGTTGAATGGAAGCACACACTAGTAAATTTTAAAAATACATGAAACGAGTAAGCAGTGGGGTTGGTTCACACATGGTGCTAAGCCATAGTTGGCATATTTGTGGTTTATTAAATAAATTACAGCTAACTAGGTTCATGCAACATCTTAAGTTACAAATTATAGTTTACAAACAGCAGTAGCTAGTTCATACCATATGCTAAACCATATGCAAACGAAACACATTATAGTCTTAGCATGGTATGTGAACCAAGTCAGTGATTCTTCCAGCCATTGTTTCTTTTGAGTCAGAGGAATGGGGAGGTTGTACTAGCTTTCCTGCTTTTATGTGAGCTACACATATTCTCTTCTGTTGGTACCACATATGGGCGTCAGAAAGCACGCAGATGGGAGAAATTTGCATGCAGGCAAACCTCTACCAAGGAACAACTCTTCTTTCTATAAACAGAGAGCAAACCCCACTCCATCCTAGCACTGAAGATGTTAACTAGCCGAGTAACAAAATGTTTGCAAGAAAACAGCCAAGCTCATAGAACACCAAGGACTCCATAGTTCCTGCTTTTGAAAGTGCCCTTTGCTTGTAAATAATGTTTTTATAAAGTACTCTTGATTTTCTCTCTTTTTTACTCTCTTTCATTATGTAAGCCACCCAGAGTCATCTGGAGTTGGGTGGCCTCTAAATTCAATTAATTAAATAAGTACTCTTAAATTACCTAGGGCTATATGGTTGTCAGATTTAACAGATTACATCTACTCTCTCCCTATAAAAAGAAAAGCTATTTTTATTTTAGTTTTAGTGGCTTACGATAATGTCTGCTTGAGGGAGTGTTGATGCCTCCCATCAGAACTGCAGACTCAGACTATTTATGCAGTGGAAACATTTATAGACTGGCATGTAGCAGCTTGTTCCTAAGATTTGCAGAATTGGTTCTGGATTGCAGTCTTAATTTACAACAGGAACAGAGTGTAGGCTATTTGTGCTATTAGAAAGCAAAACTTTCTAATAGCAAGTTTTCTTGTTTTCTCGTTCCGTATCTGAATTTGTAACTAGTAAATAAAGGAAGCCACAGCTTGCCCAGTTTCAACCCGCTTTGGGTTGAAAGTCGCTTTGTGTTAGATGGGCGGCTATATAAATGTGATGTATAAATTAATAAAATAAATAAACCTGTTGAGGAAGCTGGGTTCATTTTGACAGTCAGAGTTTTTCAGAATGTGTTTCAAGAAAAGTTGAGGTGTTTAATGGGAAGCTTAGTATTTATGAAAACAACACTTTCTTCCACAACAGATTGTCTACTTCTACAAATCAGCTATGATACACAATTTTAGTGGAAAGACAAGTTAACTCACAGTATGTGTACATTGATGGTGCATCTCAAAGAATGCCCTGCATGAATTTTCCTCAGAATCCTTTACAAGGCGCGCAGGTTCCATGGCAAATGCACAAGAGCTCTGTAGTAGGCAAAGGATGTACTCATGGCAGGAGGATTGCAGGCTGCTGGGCTAAACAAATTTGGGGCCAAAACAGAAGTCTTGAACCAAACAAGAAGAGCCCCGTGGATCAGATAAAAAGAACTCATCGTTTTGCCTCCTATAATGGCTAACTATTTACAAGCTGTCTTTCTTGAGGATCTGAGAATAACATACTGTGTCCTCTGTGTGTGTGTGTATTTGGATGGCTACTCCAATACTGTCTAAGGCACATAATGGAGAAGTAACAAGCGGAATTTACTTTTTCTGGAGTAATAAACTTTGGACTTTAAAAATGTGGACCTTGACATGTCCTAGAAGTGAGAGTTTGCCAAACAAGGACTTCCTCTGATCCATGAAGCAGCTTGAATTTAACGTGCCATTGGAAAATGTGGCAGGAAATACAGAGATTCCGCAAACTGGATCTGAAAAATTATGAAAGCAAAGTGTGTGTGTGTTTTTTCAGGCTGCAGTCATAAACCCACCAATGTAAGTAAATGCCCACTAAACTAAGCTGGACATCTTCCTTAGACACTGGCTTTTTAAAGTTAATACCATTAACTTCACCATACAGGAAACCTAGATGCCAAGAAGCACATCTTAAAGAATGATAGTTATGTTGGTCCATGAGGGGGAAAATAATCCAAAACTCAGTGAAGCAACCTCTCTATTAGGACTAACCAAAATGGTGCAAAGGAGTGTGTAAGTGTTGAAGTTCTCTTAAATCTATCAGTTGAGATGTTACAAAAGCAGGGAAGAGGAGGAAGCAAACAAGTCCCAAAATTAGGGTAGTTGTTTTAGCAACAAGTAGCCTATATAGTGTAAATCAGTGTTTTTCAAACTTGGCAACTTTAAGATGGGTGGACTTCAGCTCACAGAACATGCTGGCTAGGGAATTCTGGGAGTTGAAGTCCACCCATCTTAAAGTTGCCAAGTTTGAAAAACACTGGTGTAAATGTTACGGGTATTAAGTTATACTTAGCATTCAGGGCAAAAGAATAATGTCTGATCTTTCCCCTTCCCATCCCCAAAAGATTCTAGATTTTTTATTTTACAGAAATTATTTTCTTCCAACTCAAAAATTCAAAGCAATTCAAATATGACAAGCTCTAATACGTATAACTGAGAAACAGGGGTTTTCAAAGGGAGTATTTTAATATTCTTTTAGCAGTATTCTTTTCAGGTATAAAGATTTACAGTACTGTATCTCTAACTTGGTACCCTCCAGATAGGTTGGGCTTCAACTCAACTCATCATCCTAGCCAACATGGCCAGTTCAAGCCATGCTGGTTAGGGAGGCTATGAATGCTGAAGCCCAATCTGTCTGGTAACACTGGATTGCAGAAGGCTAGATAGGATAATCCCTTTGCTAAGTCTGAAATGTAGTGCATGGGTGATTGGTGATTCTGAAGAAGAGCCTGACACAAAGTTTTCATGTTGCAAACAAAGTAGTTTGATGGAGGACAAGAGCAGATAAGCTATAGAGAGGAACTGATCTGTGCTGTGGAACAAAAGCTGGAGAATTTTGCCAGATGTGCACATTCTGGCTTCAAATCTTACTATTTTGGATAGGACCAGAGAAATAATTCTGATTCTTAAGGCACCATTATTAGCCAGGGGTGGAGGGGTGGCTCTGTTTGGGACTATTTCAAATCTTGTAGTTTGGAAAGAAAGCAAAACGTTACAGAGTTGCAGTTTGTATAAATATTCATTCTTAATCAGTTTTCTAAATTGGTTACCCTGGAGCCCGAGAAAGAGACAGAGTCCAGAATGGATCTCCGCGTATAGGAACAAGCTTGATTCTTAATGGCTTGGTTCACAGGACAGGAAAGCAGTATGGCTCCCACCCCAATAATCTGTTTCCCTTTAATTTGTAATGTGGATCCAAGTGTTTTAAGATCATTGCCTTATAGGAGAAGAAAATCCCAACCATGTGTACATAGAAATGATTACAGGAACTGACCAAAATGGACTTTGATGTGTTGATGATAGCGCCTGTGGCTCACACATGCTGAACCATGGCTGGTTTAATCACCATTGGTTATTTTAGAAATCATAATTAACTGGACTCACATACCATGCTAAGGCTATAAATTACAGTTTGTGTACCACAATGTACAGAGTCTATACAGCATAATAAGCCAAAGCACATCATGCTTATTGTGATATATAGGCCCAAAGAGTTCTGCAAAAAGGCAAAATCCTTGCTTTAGGTCCTTAGTAAAAGAATGAAAGAAAAATATTTTATATGTATGTATACTTCTCTAAGGTACATCAATACATAGGAATACTGTGTATAGTTACAGGCACTACTCAAGGATTATAGAATCACAGGGTTAGAAGGGGCCAATTAGACCTCCCTCCCAGGTTTTTAGTTTTTGTTATATGGTTTTTATGGTTACTATAGTTTTACTGTTGTGAGCTGCCCAGATTTATTTTAAGATGGGTGGCTATACAAATCTTATAAAATAAAACAAAATAAATAGACTGAGTCCAACCCCCTGCTCCATGGAGGAATCAAACTTAAAGCCTTTCTGATGGGGGCTAGGAAAGGTGCCCCAAAAAGATCAAGGAGGCAGAGTAATTCTTGGGAGGAAAGATGAAAACGTACAGACCTTTTTAGGCAGGGGAGAGAAAGAAGTTGGCTTCCTTCAGGATATAAAATCCAAAAGTCAACCAGTGAAACTAAATGTGAGTAGATTCAGAACACATAACAAGACTTCTTCATATCATTATAACTATATAATGATAGAGGGCTGTTATCTTGGGCATCTTTTGAAGTGGATTAGAAAGACTTATGGAAGCCAAAGTTAGCAAGGCTATTCAATTCTGGCTGTTGAGCAAGAGAAAGGTGATGCTTCTGTTGTCTTATTGAGTTCTGTCCAGTTAGGTCGAAATCTTGAGACGAGGGAGGTTTCAGCTTCCGTTGCTGCTGCTACAAATAATGAAGAAACTTGCTTGGCTTCAAGAACAATCAGCAGTGTTGAGGGAAAAATTGCAACTAAGAATTAATAGAAAATAGAACTAAGAAATGCCATACAATATCAGATCAGAGAGCTTTTCACTCTCTGCCTGCATGTTTAATTTCACAATCATGGCCCACGGACATTAATCAACCTCTCCTACATGAATTTGTCAAATCCTATTTTAAAAACAGTGACTATCATCACATCTTCAAGCAGTTCAGTCCACAGGTTAATTGTTGAATTTATTTCCTTTTTATCTGCCTTTTCCAGCAAATGTATTAAGACTGGTAGAATATGATCTCCCTCACTTAAGTTGAATCTGTGTAATAAGAGCAGTCAGTGATTTCACTGCCAACTAATAAAGTTGTCATTTAGAAGTCTGACTTTCCATGACGGGTATGTTGTGAAAAGCTCTTTACATCAACCGTCACCAGTCAAGTGTCCTCCAGACCATCTGAACTACAATTTCTAGAAATTGGCTGCAGATGTTGGGAGTTGTATCCAAATATGTCTACAGAGCATCAGATTGGGGAAGGCTGTTTTAAGCAATATCTTCATCAGTCTGCAATGCAACTGTGATCATTACAGTTATTCCCCCCCCCCCAAAATTTAATGAGCTCTGATCAACGCATCCCTGAAAGAAGGTATCTTGAATAACCTACCACAATAAGAATGGTCTTTGTGATGGCCTAAAGCAATTAGTATCAAACACTGTTATTGACATCTACCATTGCAAATCAGCCCAAAATGAATAAGTTTAAAATAATTCATTATTTCCTCCCTTCCCCTCCCCCCCCATCAAATCTACATCATATTCCAAATGCCTTATTTGCTTATGAATGGGCAGCATTTTTGAATTGTACAGAATTTGGCTGATCTCTGCTGGCTAAATAGTGCTGTGTGATGTGAAAGCCTACTATACTAGCTATATAATCAGACCAATTAAAGGATTTTTTTAAAATTATCTTTTACAGGTAGCCCCCGGTTTAAGAATGAGTTCCATTCCCAAGGTCTGTCCTTAAGTCAAATTTGTATGCAAGCCAGAACAGTCTTATTGTATAATACTGTCTAAGTTGTATTGTGTAATTAACTTGAACCATTGTCTATTTAACTCAAATCATTTTGTTTTTAACTCACATTTTGCTACAATAGGCTCTGTTCTTAACTATGGGTCGTCCATAAACCGGGCATTCTTAAACTGGGGACTCCCTGTTCTTCTGTCCTTGGGACTGTAATAATCAGCTGTCTTATGATTAACATTAATCTAGATGTCTCTTCTTGCTTGTATCAGGTGCCCATTTCTGATCTGTTAGTCCATTTGGGGAAACAGGCATGTTGTCCTTAATGCCAATTCTTGCGTTAGTCTGGGGCTGTCAGGCAGTTGTTCTCATGATTCTGATGTATTTGTATGTGGAGAAAACCCACTCATCATCCCAAGCCTGAACTCTGGAATCTCTTGGAACATTTTGTAGGGATTACACGTGGTTGCAAACACCTGATCGCTGTTCCATTCCAGCTGTGATGCAAGGCTGTCAGCTATTGCAGTTAAGATCTCACTGACGGCTGTCTGGAGGTGAGTATCTCTCCAGAGACTTGTTACTTCTGCCTCTTAACTGTAAGGGAAAATGCCTTGGATGGTAGTTCCAGTTCTTTATTCCATTCCCGCATTACTGCTGTTCACCTAATGTTTACTGTGAGTAAAATGCAGAGTTGGCTGTAAACTGGGTTAAAATTATTTTTTGGAGTGCAGTGCTTCATGGATTAGGCCATACTTTTACATTAAATTCAGTAATGTCTCGAAATGTTTTAAGGGAAATTTCCTGATCTCTTCATTTGGGACCAGATTCAGCATGTGTGGATTATGTGCACTTTTGGGGTTTAATTCAGCTCCTCCATGTACACCTTTCCTGTTTATTAGTCTACTGCCTCGGGATAATCTTTGGGGGAAAAAAAGTGAATTGCAGCTTTGAGAATGTCTGATTTGTGGTGTCCATGATTTCAGTGGCAGGTAGTGCTCGTGTTTTCAATGCATTCTAGTGGCTTAGAACATAGGTACCTTAACTTACCACTTTCTCAGAATTGTTCCCTCACGTAATCTGATCAATAATCGTCTTCTGAGACCACCAGGAAAAGACCTTAATGCATCGGATTCTTCTGGAAAAGGCAGCTGTTTTAATGCTTGGAGGAGGGGTGCTTCACTCATGTCCATTCAGTTTGCCTTGTGACTTTTTTGAATGATTTTACAGTATCTTAAAAATAGATATTGCCTCTGTTAATAATTGGATTCTAGGAAGCAATGTAATTTGTAGAAATGTTGTCTTGAAAAAGTATAGAAGTGGGAAGTAATCTATATCCCTCTTCTGAAGTTGCTGCTCTCTAGATGCGCTAGCTCCCAGAGTGTCCCAGCTGGTGGGAGTTGCAGTCCCCAAACATTAGGAGGGCACCAGGTTGAAGATGATTCTATGTGTACAACACTTTCCGTACTGATCCATTATTACCGAGACAGCAAGCCAGGCTTATAATTAGTCACTTGTTTGGTCACTCTGGCAGGTCACAGTTTCCTTCCATCAAATAGATAGGAAGCTTCCCCAAATTATAATTGTTCTATTTCCTTTTAAGACCATAGATGATTAACATAAATACCAATGAGTAGACAAGCTAGGAACAATATTTGTGGGTCTTTGACCTAAGGGGTTCTTCAGTTATAAGCAGACCTTACTAAACCTGTGACCTGCTTGCCCCTTGCGGCCTTTTTAGTGAGAAACTGTCTCCATCCTCTCTTCTTGTAGGAGGAGTGGCTACATTTCTCTGGTCTCAAAGTAATTCTTCAGTGTTGACATTTCACTGGGGTTTTTTTTCTCTCTTTCCTCATGTAGTGTTTGGGACCTGTGAATGCTGCACTTTCAAGAACATCTTCCATGGACAAGGGAACATCCCTCTCGTGGCAGATGGGATCCAGAGGCTTGGAATGATATTGGCTACAAGTTTCATGAAAGAACCAGAGCGGGCTCTTGTGACCCAGGGGCAACAGCTCTAGTTTTGCAAGGTGCCAGCTTTTCCTCCAATGCAGATCAAGAGAAGGAGCACATCTCAATCTTGCAAAGAGACGTTTTGTACTCTTGAAAACTCAAACAAGCCTTATCTGTCCAGCGTTGGGAGAGCTGTTTCCTGGCACAGTTCTCCCTGCTCTTCCGGTGGCTTGTGCAGTGACCCATTGTGTAACCAACTCACCCCTAGTCAGCCTTCCCAGTTTCTATTTGTGCTGTGGCCTCTTTCCAGAGTAGATCATGGGGGTTCTCGGCGACTCCAAGCCCACTGGAGGAAGGGTGTGAATTCTGAAATGGCCACTGTGATAGGCCAGAGACCTGCTGCCCACTCGAAGTTGCTGTTGATTGACAGAGGAACTGACTGACTGCTCTGGGCAGCTTCCTTCTGCCTGTCTCGGGAACTCACCGGGCACTGGCCTGGCCCGCCCTCTCACCTTCATCATGTTTCTACTGCTGCCCTTTGACAGTTTGGTGGTTAACCTGCTGGGGATTTCCCTGACGGTCCTCTTCACTTTGCTTTTGGTTTTCATCATTGTGCCAGCCATCTTTGGAGTTTCCTTTGGCATCCGCCGTCTCTACATGAAAAGTTTGCTACAGATTTTCCAGGTGAGTCAGCCCGCTCAGCATTCCTGCGGGATGGGGAGGAATAGTGCAAGCCGAGACTGGGTTGTGCCAGCAGCCGGCACAGAATGATGAATCAGAGCTCTTTCAACACAGGCCTTGTACGCTAGATCAGGAAATGGGGAGTTTTGGACAAGTTCAGCTCTAGCATTGGTTGTCAGTGTCATAGTCTATCCCTGGAACGTGTGACGTAAGGACAAATGGAGATGTCCCTGACAGCAGGTGTAGGGCATTGCTTAACCATTAAATTTCCCCTGCATAAGGGTTACTTTCAGTTCGGATTGTAGTCCAGCAGCAGCTCTTCTCCTACAGCTCAAATACTGGCTCTTATGCAGACCGAAAAGGAAGAGGGTCGGCCTTCCTAATGCTGGCCTCTTGACATCCTACCCCCATCAGTTTTCAAGGATGGAGGAGATGCCCAGAGAGGGTGACATAGGAGCAAGCTATACATCATGTTGAGGGTGACCTTGAGGCAGTTGCACGGAAGGGCCTCCGCCTTTTTTTCATTTTTCACTTTCTTGAGGGCTGCCTCATCTGAGAACTCAATGCGCATCATGGGACTCTGTGCATCTGTTACCACTGTTCATTAATTCTAGCAGAGCCTTGACTGAGGCAGTCACACAAATAACCATGCTTAGGAAGCCAGTCACTGGGAAATTATATATCCTCTTTCCATTCTTATTCCTCCAAAACCCTCGTTTCACCCAGAATCAGAATACCCATGACCATTGTGAGCCTCACTTAGAATAAGAACATTCATTTCTTCCATTTTCCCAGTGTTTATTATTTTTGGAGTCATTTCAGATCAACGTATTGTACTGTATAATCATGTCAAATGCAGGTCCTGTTTATGGGCTAACAGTAATAAACTATGGAATAATAGAAACAGGAGACAAAGGAGAATTAAGATGCTAGTATTAAAACCTGGATAGCAAAGTGCATTTAATTTCCTTTGAATGGGAGTTGGTGACAACAGTATCTTAAGCATCATTTAAAGGAACGTTAGAATATTGACAGCTCTTCTGGATCAGCGTTTTCACACACAACTACTACAAGATCCCTTTCCTGGTCTGTCATGCCCCCGTTCAGATCCTATCAGTATGCTATGATTGTTTGAGCAAGTACAAATTCTATTTATGCTTGTTCATATTGAACCCAATTTGCCATTTTAATGCCCATTCCTTTCACATAGAGAGATCCTTTAGGAACTTGTCCTTTTTCTTTGAATCACTCGAAATAATTTGGTGCTGCTAGAATGTTAGCAACCTTACTCCTCACCTCTAACACTGTCATTTATCAACAAATAAAAAAGAAAATATCCCACTACTGCTCTTTCAGAGACTTGCTGTTCATACCCCTCCATCACGGGAGCTTTAGTTTTCGCCTGTCCTTCTTTCTATTATTTAACCGTTTCAATCCATAGAAGTCTCTTCTATCCCATAACACTTAAGTGTCCTCTGGAGCCTTCAGGAAGATTTCCCAGGACATTTGCTAATACATGGGTGAAGAGCCAGCAGGAAGCTGAAAGATGAGATAGTTGGCAGGAGGCCGATCTGTACTTCCATCCTGGTAGCCAGTGGAATTTTCCAACCTGAGGCTCTTCAGCCTCAGGGTTCTCTGAGTGAGAGGTGGTTTCAGTCCAGTAATTTCCACAGAACTTTATATTCAGTGGGAAATGTTTTGGGGAAAGAGTCAGAACTCTTGCAAATACCTTTCCCCCTGTTGCGAGGCAAATGAATGTATGCAGGTAGTCCTTTGAATGAGGGGCTTCTGACATGGCTCTGATGATCAGATCTGACCATATTCCATGCTAGGAAAAGCCAACAAATACACAAAAAAATGATGCCCCTTTAAAATTCTAACTTGGGTGACAGTTATTTAAATTGTCCAGCTTGACCAGGTCTTATTTCTTATCTTCCTGCAGCACGTGTCCTTTCGCGTAGCTGGTATAACTCAATCATGTTATTTTGCATAATGTATTTCACAGTACATAGGTCAAAAAGCTACACTGAGGACTGAAGGCCAGGGCCACGCTGAAGATCTTACATGGCCATTTCTCTAGCATTGCTTGCATTTTTTTCCCTATCCCAACTTGTTTTGCCTTCTTTCCAACTTGAAAGGAGAGTTTGTCAAAAAATTGGATTCTGCCCTTGTTTGTTAGGTATGTATCTCATGTTTCCTCCAGGACCTCAAGGCAGCATCTCTTGCTGTGGGTATCACAGCGTAGACACAGCCATGCTTCTCAGGTTGTTGCTTACACCTGTGTTACATTGAGTTGGTCAGATGGAAAGTAGCCAAGTGGCATGGGGGGGCACCCCTAGGGGTGAGCCTGACCTTTGTATAATGCAACAACGGGTTAGCTTCCAGGAATTGCTTTCAGGAGGCTGTGTGGATGTTGTGTTGGGAAATGGAAGAGTTCAGGCAAAAAGACTGGCAGGAGCTCCCCAGAGGTACCAAGATGGCAGCCTGTCTGATGCCAGATGCAAAGGCTCGGCAGGCAGGCAGCAAAGAAGTGAACTTTAGCCCACCACTAGCATGGCAGGGCTTTCTGCTGGTTATTGTGTAGCTTGGAGGTCACTTTGGGCATAAAGAGAGTCTGGCTTTTCCTCTTCAGAGCTTCCTGGGATTTGCGGTTCAGTTATGACAAAGATCCTTCTTTTGACTCTAAGCCAGCCCTTTTTGGTTTTTCAGACCTCTTGTCTAATTGGCTGGAAGCTGCCTCAGGCTTCTATTCCTATAATCTGAGTTTGGGTATTGTTTTCCCTGTCTTATTCCACATCCTTCTCAAAAACTGTTGTCAACATTTTAGGTACTGTCAAGAGGACGATGTTTAGAGTAGAATATCCAAAAAGAAGCAAATAAAAATTGCAGACACCAGCAAGCAACAATAGCAGCTCCATTGTCACCTGAACCAGTTTAAAAAAAAAGAGCTGTGGAACCAGATAAAGGAATCCATGGCCAGATGTAAACAGCCACTGGAAAGTCTCCTCTTTGCCACTTCAGCAAAGCAATCCGAAAGACCAAGGTTTTCATTTTCCACAAGCAGAGTTCATTGTTTCAGACTGTGGATGTCCCCCACTCCCCCCCTACATAAAATGCAGTGTGATTTTCCCCAGTAAATGGAAGAGAACAGAAGGAATGGAGAGAGAAGAGGCAGAGATAAGAGATAGAGCTGTTCTAGACCATGCCAAAGGCTTCTAGTCCAGCCTTCCTTCTCTGCAGTGACTCATCTGTTACCTAGAGGAAGTCCATGGCCAGGACAGACTCACTGGTCTGACACATCATGTTATGCCATGGTTTATTATGTTTGTGGTTGGCAAAGTGCATCCCTCAGATTTCCTTTGTATTCCCTTCTGACCAGGATTGCTGAAAATGAAGGCCACAGTTTTCTCATATTTTGAGGTGAACAACGCAGGACAACAGAGTGTAAGCCCTAAAATAGCTGTATTACTGTACTATTAAAAAGCAAAGCAAAGCAATGCTCCATTCCAAAATTCAGCCTTGCTCATGCAGCCGCTTTGCAGCTCTCAGCCAGCCATCTCAAAAAAAAATGTGGAGCTCACCCCTCAGCTGTTAAAAAGTTGTCCATTCCTGGAATAGGCCATAATTATCTGAGTTCTCACAGCCTAGTAACACACAATCCATAGTTTACCAACCACAAGAGCTGGTGTTACACAGCACACTAAAGCAAGAGCTATCAGACATTACAATTCGTCAGTCTTTGGGTCTGATCATAAATGTAGTTAATAATAACAACTTAGCAAGATGTGTGACCAGGTCACATGGTCATGCTGCAGAGTTATCTAACCCAGTATTGCACGCTCTGACCACTCTGTAATTTAACTGAATTTAACTTTTAAGTGAAATTGCTGAGGACTGAATTGGCAAGTTTCTCCCCACAGAACATATGCAGGGCTGTTTACCTAAAGCTGCTGGATTTGAGGTCATCCAGTCCAGCATTTTCCAGAATCAGTAGCAGCCTAGTAGAAGCTGATGAAGCAGGACAGAAAAGCAGTGCCTTTCCACTTTCCTTCTTGGACCTGATGATCTGAGATGAACTGCTAAATAAGCATTGCATTTAGCTGCCAGCCCCCTGATCCCTTCCTTAAATTTGTCCGCTCCTTTTTAAAGCCGTCTACATGCAGAGCCATCACCCTGGTTCAGAGAAATAGATTTCATGTCAGGGTCTCAAGGACCTCACTTCTTTCTCTGTCTTACAGTGGGCAACATTAAGAATTCAGCGGGGCGCCAAAGAGAAGAAACATCCCGTTTATAAGCCCTTTGTCAATGGTAAGAGGACGAGCCGCTTTCTCAGAGTGGTGGGGGCATATCAGGCATACTTCTCTTATTGTTTGTGTATCTGTTGCAGGAATCATTGCCAAAGAGCCCACATCATTGGAAGAGGAGATCAAGGAGATCCGTAGGAGTGCTAGCAACAAGGCCCTGGATGCTTCTGAGTTTGAGCTCTCTGACATCTTTTACTTCTGTCGCAAGGGCGTCGAGAGCATCATGGACGATGAGGTGACCAAGCGTTTCTCAGCAGAAGAGCTGGAGTCCTGGAACTTGCTGAGCAGGACCAACTACAACTTCCACTACATCAGTCTGCGCCTCACAATACTGTGGGGGGTGGGCTTCCTCATCCGCTACTGCTTCTTATTGCCACTCAGGTACAGACCAGGATGGATTCAGGCTTCTCACTGGACAGTCAGGAGGAAGATAGGACTCTTTATCATTTCTTCTGGCCATTCCCTATAGTGAAACCATAGTGGTACATCTCACCCTGGGTAGAAGATCCTTTTGTTGGCCAGCCCCAGTTCAAAAGTTTCAGTAGCAGTACAGTTAGTAACCTTGCCACGTTCTGAGTGCTGTGCAGGTTGTACCTTAATACATTGTGCTCTCTCTCCCCTCTTCCCCCACCCCCTTCCTTCTTTCCTTCCTTACAGGGTTGCCCTGGCTTTCACTGGCATTAGCCTTTTGGTGACAGGCACTACCATGTTGGGCTACTTACCCAATGGGAGGTGAGTCCTCAGCTGCAGACTGCACAAAAGTTCACCATCCAAAAGGAGGAACCCAACCGTCTAAAAGAGATCTGTTGTTGGGATTACGAAGGGGTTAATCACCTCTTACTGATTGAATTGCTGTCATCTCTATGGTTCGGGTTTTCCTTCATCACCACAGATAACCCTACCTTCCTTCTCTACCAAAGTGCTTTCAGGCAGCAAAGCCAGCAGTTAAAAGAAGTGGGACATGTCCTTTGGCATTCCTTTCTATTATGTGGGACACTGTCCTCAGCTTCTTGGGGAAATGTTAAATCATCAACATGGGTAGATTAGAGGGTCAGTTAAGTAGTATATAGTAGTATAAGGGAACAAGTTACAAACCAGGAGTCTGAACTCTAGTCCCATCTAAGGCATGAAACCAGTTGGGTGACTTTGGGCAAGTCCCTCTCCCTCAGCCCTAGAAAGAAGAATGCATAG
The DNA here is from genome assembly GCF_059951505.1 of Python bivittatus. Taxonomy (NCBI): domain Eukaryota; kingdom Metazoa; phylum Chordata; class Lepidosauria; order Squamata; family Pythonidae; genus Python; species Python bivittatus. Next base: position 6,286,406 of record NW_028277095.1, on the reverse strand, counting down.
CAAACCACTTCCAAAACCTTGTCAAGAAAATTGCTTGGACTTGTCCGGGCGGTCACCAGAGTCAAGAATGACTTGAAGGCACCAAAAAAAAGAAGAAAAAAATGGGTGGAGTAAACACAGTAGGTCATTCTGCAAAAAGACCATTGGTATTAGCTAGCAGTTCAGGGTTCTCAAGGTATATTTCAAAAGGCTGACCTCATTGCTCATGGGACGTCATCTTAAGGAAGTGCCTGTCCTAAGCTCTTGTGTTGACACAGCTCAGATTTGCAAGGTGATCTGAGAGGAAGCTCTTCACCCTGCATCTTTCTTGGAAATCAGCCAGCTGTTGGAAAAGGCTTAAGATTGCTGCTTTGTAGAGCATTTTCCTAGAAGTGGGTCCTTGTAGGAAATCAGAAGCATCCACAGGATCCGGTGCTTTTGCCAAAACGACGACAGCAGCATTGCACCATCACTTTGCAACCTCCGCCCCTTCATAGGTGTGCATGACATCAAAGCACATGTACATAAGGGGCGGGGGAGGGGAGAGAAGGATCTGGAGTCTGTCAAAGAATGCTCTGAAGACAAATGGCAGCCCCCTCTTTTAGTTTCAAAGCCACCTGTTCTGAACTGTGGCCTTTCCGCAGTGGGAATTCCTAATTAACCATTTTGTGAGCCAGCAACACTTAAAACTGGGTGCATTGTTGCTTCCTGATGATTATTATTTTTTCTTTGAGGTTTATACAGTTGCAAGAAAAAGTATGTGAACCTTTTGGAATTTCATGGTGTTCTGCATTAATTTGTCATAAAATGTGATCTGACCGTCATCTACATCAAGAGTATTGACAAATATAATGTGCCTAAAATAATAACACAAAAACAATTCTGATCCTTCATGTCTTTATTGAACACACTCATTCACCGTTCAAAATGCTAGTGGAAAAAGTAAGTGAACTCTTGGAATCAATAACTGGTTGACCCCCCCCCCCCCTTGGGAGCAATAACCTCAACCAGGCACTTCCTATAGCTGTGGATCAGACCTGCACATCGTTCAGGAGGGATTTTAGCCCATTCTTCCTGGCAGAACTGCTTTAGCTCTGTCATATTCTTTGGACATCTCATGCGTATGGCTCATTCCATAGCATCTCTATTGGGTTGAGGTCTGGGCTCTGACTTGGCCACTCCAAAAGGCAGATTTTGTTTTTCTGAAGCCATTCTGTTGTGGACTTGGTCCGGTGTTTTGGGTCATTGTCCTGTTGCATCACCCAACTTCTACAGAGTTTCAGCTGACATACAGACATTCTCACATTATCCTGAAGAATTTTTTGATACACTTGGGAATTCATCTTCCCCTCAGTGACTGCATGCTGGCCAGGCCCTGATGCAGCAAAGCAGGCCCAAATCATGATGTTTCCTCCACCATACTTTACAGTTGGGATGATGTTTTCATGATGATATGCAGTGCCCTTTTTACGCCAGATGTAGTGCTGCGTGTTCTTTCCAAATAGTTCAATCTTTGTTTCATCAGTCCACAAAACATTTTGCCAGTACCGCTGTGGAGTGTCAATGTGCTCTTTCGCAAACTTCAGGTATGCAGCAATGTTCTTTGTAGTACTCAGCGGCTTCCTTCGTGGTGTCCTGCCATAGACACCCTGCTTGTTCAATGTTTTACATACTGTAGACTCATGAACACAGATGTTAGCCAGTTCCAATGATGCCTTCAAATCTTTGGCTGTCACTCGGGGTTGTTTCTTTACCTCATTGATGAGTCTTCATTGTGCTCTTGGGGTCATTTTGACTGGGCGCCCACTTCTTGGTAGAGTAGCCACAGTCCCAAAGTGTCTCCATTTGTAGATCGTTTGCCTAACTGTAGACTGGTGAATTTCTAAGGTCTTTGAAATCACTTTGTAACCCTTTCCAGCTTTATGTAAATCAACAATTCTTGGTTGTAGATCCTCTGAAAGCTCTTTTTGGTGAGGCATGGCTCACATAAGCATATTCTTCTTGTGTGGAGAAAACTCAAAAAGTTTGAGTGGCTTTTATCAGTCAACGTGACTCTAGTCCACACCTCCAAACTCATTTTAACAAGACTCCAGGTATGCTAACACCTGACTCCAATTAGCTTTTTTGAGGTCAACTCAAGGGTTCACATACTTTTTCCACTAGCACTATGAGGTTTTTATGGTTGTTCTCAATAAAGATATGAAGGATCAGAATTGTTTTTGTGTTATTATTTTAGGCACATTATATTTGTCAATACTCTTGACTTAGATGACAGTCAGATCACATTTTATGACAAATTAATGCAGAACACCATGAAATTCCAAAAGGTTCACATACTTTTTCTTGCACCACCTGTAAGTGTTGTTTGGGGAAGGCAAAGTAATGAGGATATAAATTATTAGCATGACAGCAGTTGGGTTGATTATAAATTGAGACTGAATGACATGTTTCCTTTTGTCTTTAGGTGCAAAGAATTCCTCAGCAAACACGTACACCTGATGTGCTATCGGATCTGTGTACGAGCTCTTACAGCTATCATCACTTATCATCACCGGTATGGTGGGGTCTGGGTGAAAGTTCGTGATATATTTGCCCAGAGAAAAAGAACAGATCTTTCTACATGCCGCTGTTCTCTGGGAGTGCAGCACAGGCAAAATGTAGGACTGGCTAGAGAGTTGACATGTAAACATTTTAAACATTTAGCAAGTTACTGAATATTATGGCTGAGATGATAGACTTAGAAATTTGTGAGCAAAGTCCATTATAGTGTCAGTCAACAAAAGGATGGCCAGATGAGATTTCTGTTGCTTAAGGGATCGTTTCCTCATAAATAGCAAAATCTGAAGGAAGATTGCACAAAGGCAGCGGAGAAGAGAATGCAGATTACATTAATAGTACAATTTAGGTATTTGGCTATTTGTGGAGTTTTTTGGGCACAGAGTTTTGTGGTTCTTATATTGATTTAGTTTTTTTGTGTGCTTGTGTTCTAAGTGAAATATATACTGCCCTTGTCTGTGGAGCAAGGCGTAGAGGTTCATTGTCCAATAAGAGAGCAGATGGGGAGTGAGGGATGCGTGCAAACAAGCCAATGTAGCCTTACTCTTGAGTCAATTGACTGTTTGCTTCAGTTTTTCATATTACCTCTTTTTCCTTCCTAACTTTAGGGAAAACAGGCCCCGCAATGGAGGAATCTGTGTGGCTAACCACACATCTCCAATTGATGTCATAATTCTGGCCAGTGATGGCTACTATGCAATGGTAAGGGCAGCAAGTCTGTATGTATGTGTGCATGTGTGTGTGTGTTTTGGACCTCATTCCATCTCATCCTTTCTTTTAAAATTCCCCATTGGTGCAGAATAAATCCATTATATGCTTCTGTCAGATTGAATTCAGTAGCTTTCTTTACATGGGCAATGCCCCTCATAGCCTCCATGGAAAAGAAGCAGATGCTGGTCACCTCTTCTAGGACATCACTTGTACATTTGGATGGTAGCCAGTTGGGCTGGAGCAAGTGGGGCAGCTGAACTACTTCTCCAGCATCATTTGTGCTTCTTCTGTTCTTGGAAGCTTGGGATTCTGGAAGAGCAGCTCTCAACTTCTGGAGAAAGTCAGGCTTTGGCATAGTCTATTGTGGTCATCTACTAGCCCATCCCTTGAAACCAGCAGTTGCCTTCCTCCACCACTGGAATTGCCTGCATCTGTGAATGGTGGGAGGGCAGATAGCCCAGCCTCTGGAGAGTTTCAGTTTCCCAACATCTCACACCCCATAATGCTTAGAATTTTTATAGGACAGAGTGTCTTATGAGCCAAAGGCACTTCCTTTATGAGTAAAACTACCTGATATTTTAGCCCAGCTACTTTATTTTGGTACTGCTGTGGGGGGTGACCTCTGACCTCTTCATCTTCTCCTTTGCTCAGGTGGGCCAAATCCATGGAGGGCTCATGGGTGTCATACAGAGGGCCATGGTGAAGGCTTGTCCTCATGTCTGGTTTGAGCGTTCTGAAGTCAAGGATCGCCATCTAGTGGCTAGACGGTATGTAGCTCGTGACTTGTTCTGTAGGTAGAGTGAAGCGGAGCAAAGTCTTGCTGGATTGTGTGTACATGACTGGGAATGCAGTCCTGCATTGCTGACGTTTGTTTCTGGAGCTACCAAGATGTTTCTCAATGATGTGAGCATTCTCTTTCTTTCTGTGTCTTCCTTTAGGCTATCAGAACATGCTCATGATAAAAATAAACTGCCCATCCTTATTTTCCCTGAAGGTAAGCCCAAATTAAGAGAGATGAGCGTGTCTTTTACTTAAATGGATGAAGTGGAAAGTTGGCCTCTAAACCATAGAGCTCAAGAAGAAAGTAGAATGAAAGTAGCTTCTTTTTCCTAACTGAACGTTGCTGCTTGGGGTGGAGGACCATGACCATGATGGAAACGGGGAAGGTTGCTCTTAGGTCCACAGCACTATGAGCCTGTCGTGCAGCTCAGAATAAAACAAAATATTCCCACAAAGTATGCCAACTGTATTTTCTATTTTCTGTATAGTAACAACTGAAGGATATGCTGTGCTTCTAGTTGAAAAGCACATGCCATTCCTTTTGTAGAAGAATGGCAAATTAAGTTGGGGGGGTATCCTTTGATATCTAGGATGACTTCATGTTTGAAAAACAAATCTGACACAGAATTTCTTCTAGTGTGGAAACCTTTTTTGAATGATAATTCTACACATGGGCTTCTACTATATCCAAAATGTGGGTTTCTCTTAAGATAAAACTTCTTATAATTAAGCCTTAGATGATTTGTTACATGATAGATTTTTTTTTGCTCACTAGATAGAAATTACTGTAATTTTTTACTTTGAGTTTATTATGTCATGATATTTGCATACTGACTTGATTTTAATAATTTTTATTTATTTATTATTAAATTTGTATGCTACCCATCTCCCCCAGCACGTGACTTTAATAATGATCCATAGTTTAAAATGGCATAAGATATGTAATTACATAAAACAAGATTAATGTTCTAAAAAAAATACTCAAGTTTATGGTGCTTGTATTTTCAGTTTTATTTTCTTTTTTCTCTCTCTTTTTACTTTTTTTCTTTTGCCTTACTTGTGTTTCTTCTTTATAAAATGTTTAATAGAAATAATAACCACCAAAAAGAAAAAAGAATAAAACAAAGAGAGCTACAACTCCCAATTTCCTGTTCCGAACTGAAAATGGCTATTTGGGATGAGCACTATAAATTGAAAGAGTTTATTCTGTTTTCACACAAACAAACACGTGTGCTTCTGTGTGCCAGTCTAAATCAGATGGGTCGATTATATTGCTTGGAACAGCAATCTGGAGGCCTCTTGTTTTAAGGTCTTACCAGTCTCTAACATACATTATTTCCACTGTGAGCAAATCTCACTACCCTGCATCAATTCCACGGAGAGGAAATTTACTGTCATTTCTTTTAACAGGCACTTGTATCAACAACACTTCTGTGATGATGTTCAAAAAAGGGAGTTTTGAGATTGATGCTACAGTTTATCCTGTTGCCATCAAGGTGAGAACCGTTGCCACTTAGCAGATACACTGAAACTTTAAGAATAGCTAAGAATGGCACCTGGAAAGAGAGGAGTGGCACTACTTTCTGGGTGTGGTGGAGATATCTGAGAGTAGGTAGGACCCAACCTTTTATCATGACTGCTTCTGGAATGCAATCCTCTGATCCCACAATCAAGTGTAATGGGAAGAAGGCAGGCTTCTTCCCATTACAACACTGTACAACACAGTACAACACTGAACCACGAGCCCTTAGTTCGGTAATTCTCAGGTAGGAGAACTCCCTAGCGGAGTCTGCCCATTTTGTTTAATTTCCATTTTTATAGGATTTATTGGGATGCAGTGTCAATTTTTTGGAAATACACCAAAGTCAGCAAGAGAAGTTCCAAGGAGTAAAGTTGGATTTAGGTTGGGGCATGAAAAAACGGGTCCATTTCTGACCCTGGTGACATTTTAAAATAGCTTTTTAGTGTCAGGAACAAATGATCTATCCAGGCAGTCTGTTATATAGTATTTGATCCATAATGAGGCTATATTTGTTTGTTTTGTATCTATGTGTCTTTCCTAAACCTCTCAGCTATTTATTTCTGGGCCACGTTTACTGGAGGGGAGAGAGCTACAGTCTGCTGATATGGTTTTGGCCACATAAGCATAAAAAAACCTCAAATCGAGTGATAGCGGGATGGCCTGTGTCTAATGGGAGTCTATCTCTTTATGAAGAATTTGGGTGTTTGGGAACATTTGTAGAGGAAACTTTGCAAAACCTTCAGTAAAATGTTAACTAAAGTAAAAGAGAGAAAGTAAGTCTCATTAGATTTTGTTGGAAGCTCTAGATACTGTGCCCATGGAATAATTACTGTATCCATGTAAAGATTCAACAGAGCTTATTGTTTTGATGATCACCCATAATGTTCTTAAGGTTGTTCTGATTGTGAACACACAGGTGTAAAAGTATGCAATACCTGAATGGGGTGCTTCCTTGCCATTAATGGCTGGTTTCAGCAGAAAATTCCACCCTTCCAAACATAATCACATACCACAAAGCCAAGGGCAGACCGAGCCTTGCAGCTGAGTGCCCAATTAATCAATTGGCAGAGACATTTGTTTTGGAGCTTAGCGGTAACTGGTCCTTCTGAAGAGCCATGACGGTCCACACGCTGTTGCCAGACTTCGTACTGGTCAGAGCCCTTGGGGCAATTCCAGCTGCACTGGGTTCCATCTGGGGTGGGTGCCCAGCATTCCCTACTTTACGCTGTGATGATGCTGTGAGTGGTTTCAGCCTGTTACTTCAGAGAGTGGTCAGGAGGATAAAATGGGACAATCTGCCGTGATGGGATGATTAAACATGGATATCATAGAATTGGAACGCAATTAGAAAAGAGAGCCCTTTTGCCGTACTTGTTTTCAACCACAGAGAATGGGATGCCTAGAAACACGCTAGCTTTGGGACACTCGTTCTTGTGCTCTGGGTTGAACCTTCTCACCATCTTTCCTTTCTCCCATCTGCCCCCTTTTTTGTCTTCAGTATGACCCCCAATTTGGAGATGCCTTTTTTAACAGCAGCAAATATGGCATGGTGACCTACCTGCTCAGGATGATGACTAGCTGGGCAATTGTCTGCAGCGTCTGGTACTTGCCTCCAATGACCAGAGAGGTGAGTGAACTGGATCTGGGCCTCTGGATGCCAGAAGAATCAGCTGAGGTTCCCCCAGGGCCCTTTCTGCAAAAACTGATCTCTGGGCTGTCTTCCTTTCAGCCTGATGAAGATGCGGTGCAGTTTGCCAACCGGGTGAAATCTGCCATTGCTAGACAGGGAGGCCTGGTGGATCTCTTATGGTAAGCTAATCCATGTTGTTGCTGATCGATTTGGGGCAGGGGTGGAGGGGCAAAGGGAAGAAGATAAGTGAACCTTTGTGAATCTCACCATTGTTCTAGCTTGCCCTGTTCTAATATTTTCTTCTTGGAAAGTACATGCTGTGCAACAGAGTGGTGGCCGCTTCCATGACTAAGGCAGGATATCGGGGAGGAGGATTAACTGGAACTTTTTAGCCCCCTCAGTGGCTTTCTTGGGATCAAATTCCAGCAGTACACCAAGTTCCAAGATTCTCTTCACTGCATTTGCTGAAACCAACCCAGCTGCTTATCAGAGGAAGAAGGGCCATTAGTGGACAAGACTGGATTTGGGGCAGAGTTTTGAGGAGGCCTGGCCTGGATAGATAGAAATGTAGGGTAAGCCCTAAAATAGGCATCTCACCATTGGCCAGGCCAGGCCAGGCCAATGGTGAGATGCCTATTTTAGGGCTTACCCTACATTTCTATCTATCCAGGCCTGGCCAATGGTGAGATGCCTATTTTAGGGCTTACCCTACATTTCTATCTATTCTTTGCCTCTAGAAAATAGGAAACCGCCATCAGCGTTCAGAGTTGCAGGAGATTCTGAGGGCTGCAAAAATTAGGCTGGGGCCACTGGTGCTTTCCCCTGAGCTAAAGAAATCCCTTTGCTTTCCATAAACCACCTCAGGAACTAGATCTGGCCGCTATAAGGTCTCCCTGTGTCAGCACCCTGCCTCTAGTGGTTCTTCCCCAGGAGAAGATGCCAAAATCTTCCCTTTTTAATTGGCTTTTTTGCTCCTTCTCGATATTCTGGCCTTATCCTATGGGAGTTTTTGTTGCTCATTACCTTATTCTGTTATGTGGAAAAAGAGGCTATAAAGCATTTTAAACGAATAACGTTAATATGCACATCAGTCACACATTTAGGTATTGCCTTGCCTAACTTCAGATCAATAAACACCTTCGATTTCAGCTTGTTTGTATCTGTACACAATAACTAAATCTTTGCATTGTGTCATTCAAGGGTCTACGGGGGGTCGGGGGGGTCAAAAAAGTAAAGATGGCACTTAAAACCATGTGGTCAAAGCCCTGCCCTTTTTATATGTGAGTAAAAATGGGTGGGGCTTCTGTCTTATCGCTGTAGCCATCCACTTGACCTTTTGGCCCCTTTCCTGCGGACACCCCCTGGTGTAGTTCTTGCCTAGTAACTTCATTGTACCAAATGGAGCTCAGTAGTAGAGAACAGAAGGTTTGGTGCTCAGTTCTTTGCAACTCAAAGCAGGTTTGTGAGATGCCAGCCTGAGATTCCGGGGAGCCGTTGTCAGCCTCCGAGCAACACAGACCACCCTTCCAAACATCGGAATGTGCTGCATTTCAACCCTCGTTTCTCAGACTTCATGGTCAAAGAAAGATTAGGTGGACCAAATGGTTTCACTGTAAAGAACCACAGAGACGACCTTGGAGAAAGGATGCGATGGCAGCTAGCAAAACATGAACTAAGCCCAGAAAGGGAAGAATGTTCGAAAGAACCCTGCCTTGACTCTCTTTGGTATAAGAGGGAAGTTTCTCAAAATCATGAAGAACATATACAGCAGTCAAGAAAAAACCAACCATAATTAACATAGCCATGTTACAGGCTCATCCACACCTCCAGGGCCGCAGACTCGACAAAAAAATCAGGTCTTCAAGTTCTTACAGAAGGCCAGCAAGGTCGGGGGCAAGTCTGCTCTCTGGAGGAAGGATGTTCCAGAGGGTGGGCTGGAATAGGCTCTCTTCCTGGGTCCAGCCAGATGACACTCCCTAACAAACAGGACATGGAACATTCCTCTCCTATTGGATCTAACAGGATGGATAGATCCAACCAGGGAGAGACAGTCCAGCAAGTAACCTGGCCCCAAACCATGGAGGGACTTAATGGTAACTACCAGCACTTTGAATTGAACCCAGAACCATACTGGAAACCAACGCAACTCGCAGAGCAGAGATGTCACATGTGCTGAATGACAGGCACCTATCACTACCTGTGCTGCTGCATATTGCACCAGCTGAAGCTTCCACATACTCTTCGGGGGTGGCCTCATGTAGAGCAGATTACAGTAGTCCAACTGGGAAGTGGTCAAGGTACGAGTGGCAGTGAGCAGTGCTTCCCAGTCCAGGAACAGGTGTAGTTGCCCACAACATATAGCTGTACAAAGGCCCTCCTCGCCATGGCTGCCACCTGTTCTTCAAGCAGGGGCTATGCGTCTAGGAGGATCCCAAATTGTGCACAAGTAGTGCAGCCCACCCCATCCATAGCTAAAGATGGAAGATCCCCAGCACCAGAGGGTCCTTAAACCCAAAGCCTTTCGCTCTTGCTATGGTTGAGTTGAAGCCTGCTGTTCCCCATCCAGACCCGCCCCCACCCCCCAGCCTCCAAACACCAAAACAGGACTTCCACAGCATCACTCAAATGACCCAGGGTGGAGATATAAAGCTAGCTATTATCCTCATATTGCTCATACCGCACCCCAGACCATTGGAAGATCTTGCCCAGCAGCTTCAGGTAGATGTTAAACAGGAGAGGACAGAGTACTGAGCCCTATGGCATCCAGTAAAGCAGAGGCTGTGGACTGGACCTCTCCTCTCCTATCACCACCAAATGGAACTGGCCCCAGAGGAAGGAGGAGAACCAGCACAGCACAATGCTGCCCCCCCTCCAGCCCCTGAAGCCGATCCAAAAGGATACTGTGATTGATGGTCTTAAAAGCAGCTGAGAGATCAAGAACAGCAAGGACAGATACGCCACCCCCACCCAGCTCCTACCAGAGGTCATCCAAGAGTGTGTTCAATGATGCCTGAATCCTGACTGGATTATCTGGTCCAGATAATCTTCTGCTTCCAGGTGCCACATGACCACCTTCTCCACAATCTTCCCCAAAAAAAGGAAGGTTAGAAACTGGATGAAAATTGTCCAGAACTGTCAAGTCCAGAAATGGCTTTTGAGGAGGGGCTGAACCACCACCTCCTTAAGAGATGGTGGAACCACTCCCTCTCTCAAAGAGGAATTCAGCACGCCCAAGACCTAACCACACATCACCTCCCAGGAAGCCTTAGCCAACTAGGAGGGACATGGATCTAAAACAGAGATGGCCAAGCTGACAACTGCAAGAACCTTGTCCACTTCATTGGCCCCAACAGGATCAACACCACCACCACCACCCACCCCCGATAATCAAGCCAGACCAAGCCCCAGTCGACTTCATGGGACCGCCTCTTCTCTTCTTAGGCTTCGTTCCTGTTTTGCTAACTGCTATTGCATTACTTCTCTGGCAATCTCTCTAGTTCCCAGCATTCACTCTGAATAAGGCAGCTTCCATTGCTCTTGTGGTATCTTGTGCAGTTGAACCCCATCTCCCACAAACCCTAATCAGCCTGACTAGTTCTGAGGGGACCTTGGAGTTGTAATCTAGCAATACCTGGAGGGCCTGAGTTGTCTACCGTGGTATGGATCATTCTAGCTAAATTTCAGAAGGAAGAGCTTTCCTGTGTTCCAAAGACACGCATGTCCTTCCCCAAACCTATGCCTGAGATGAGCTTCCAGCATTCCAGGAAGACCAAAACAGGAGGAAGGGGAGTTACACATGATGAAGGACAGAAGCAGGCCCTTCATTCACCACCACCACCACCCCCCAGCATCACAAATCACACTAAGCCAAACCAAACAAACCATATAATAGCTTAATGCACGGTGTGAACCGAGACTTAGACTCCTTGGTGTATCCTAGAAGTGACCTCTGTTCCTCTTCCACAGCAGGGGAAGGGGCTGTGCGGAGGGGGCCTAATCAGGCCCATGGAGCGCTGCCCCGCATCTTGGGGAATGGCATGAGCCTGAACCTTACTTTTTGCAGGGCCCCTTGGAAATCCCGCTTGTTTATTCTCCCCAGCCACCAGTTTGCTAGCGGTCCTCCTGTTCGGGCCCAGAGTGACTGTTCTGCTCTGATGGATGTCTTTCTTTTTCCGCAGGGATGGGGGCCTGAAGAGGGAAAAGGTGAAGGACACCTTCAAGGAAGAGCAGCAGAAGCTCTACAGCAAGATGGTTGTGGGCAATCACGAGGACCGAAGCCGCTCCTGAGCTCCCGGAGCTGGGAGGTGGGGGTCTATTACAGCCTTGACTGCCTAAGAACACTTTCCAGCCCTTGGGCTCCCAGATGACCTGAAGCAACAGCAGCCACCGCCTTTCAAGCTCTGGGGGTTCCTAATTCACCAGCCACCCCCGCCCCCCATGGTGCTGCTGCCTTGCACCCAAGGGAAAGAGACCTTGTCGTAATTTCTCCAGCTCAGCCCCGGCAGCAGCAGCTGAGGACATTGGCCATCGAAGGCGAAGGCAGTGCAGGTCATCTTTTGCGGGAATCGGCTGAAGTCTGGCTGTGTCCCCGCGCGGATGAACGCCAAGTTGCAGCACACCTGGACAGACGGAGCCTCTGCTGGTGCTGAGAGATCCCCTCCCCCACGTCCTGTTGGAAGTGGCTCTGTCGGGGCCCCAGCGGAAGGGCCAGGGCCTCCTTGCACCTTCTTCCCTCGCTCCCGCCTCCCCTTTCAAGAACACAAAAGCTGTGTGCAGCAGCTGCATGGGTCCCCTCTGCATTTTATATTAAATAATATTGAAGGAGGCAGTCTTGTGTCGAGCATGGCTTCTTGCCTTTGCAGCGCTTTCACTGTGGGCGCTAAAGGGGGAAGAGGCTTCCCTAGAAACGCGTCTGAGTTCGTCCCACCCCTTTGCTCCCCTGCATTTTTCCTTTTGACAAGAAGGATGGGGCATAGCTTGGCCGAAGTGGCTGGGTACAGGGGTGGCCTGAGAAACAAGGTAGGGAGTTGGTGAATTTGTATGTAATTAGGTGGCTCCCTGTGGGAGACCGATTTGACCCATAAAGAACTCAGTAGTTTGGAAACTTGGCCCACCATCAGCAGATTCCGCGAATAACTGTGGGCTGAATTACACAGACATGAATCCCCACCCCCTCCAGCTTCCAGACCTCCCAAGTAATCCATGCTAAGTTTCAGCTGTAAAGAAGGGCAACATTTAGCACTTGCTGAGTCAGGCAGAAAGTTCAGTTGCCGAGGTCAGTGGCCCTGAATACAGGAAGCCTGACGGCTGGAGGCACAGCCCTTTAAAAATCTATATTCAGAAGCATTTTTATGTTATTTATTTCAGAAATGCCATCTACCCCTTGCTTTTCCTCCGAACCCTGGCGTTTTGCTTCGCTTCTCTTGTGTTTCGGTCCCTTGTGTGGCATTGCTCCTTGTTACCTCAGCATACCCATTGCTTCTGGCACGCACGTGAAGATCAAGAAGGCACATGGTGTGGGGTACCTGCTTCCGTTTTTTCCCTGAGATCCTTAACACCCTTTTCCCAAGCCCATGTTCCTCGCCCACCATGGTTCCTGGACTAGATAAAATCAACACCTTCTGAAAGTCATGAGTGAGAGGGATAAGCCAGTCTTCTGTCCCTCTTCAGTTGTGCCCTTGGGTGGGACCTGCAAGCTCTGTTAAGGGACTGCAGCAGTTCAGGAGCAAAACAGCCACCCTAGATTGACTAGGACCAATGTAGTGAGAGATGGTCTATGTGGACTGATCCTAGGTTTTAGGATTTCAGAAAGAGGTCCCTGCCAGCTTTAGCTCACACTGGAATTCCCGGCTTTGAGACTAGGGTGCTCTGTATACAAGGAGGTGCTCCTAACCCCTAGATGGCAGTCTCATTAGTCTTGCCCCATGATCATCTCAGCAGCTCAAATTAGAAACCAGTTCATCCTTGGAGCAAGTAATGAGGTAGATACATTACCAACAGATACATAGATAAGGTGTGTTTTGGAGGAGGGAATATATATTCTGTGTGAAGCATTCAAAAGAAGCAACACGCAGGAGCCTACCTTTGAATTGTTAAAGCAGCTGCATCTTTTGTACAATTCCATCCAAACCTGCTTTTTCCACAGTCCTAATGAACAAACATGGGTAATCTCTGTCAAGCATACACACCCCTATATTAATAATGTATGCCCAGAAGTGTGCAAAAAGACACTGTACGAAATGTCCCCTTTAAATACGTTGAGCTGCAACTCCCATCACTCCCAAGCCAGCATGATGACCTAAGGCCATGTTAACCAGAGGTGATGAGAGTGGTTCTCAGACTTTAGGAAGGATCTAATGGGAAGAGTCTGCCCTAAGACATTGGTCATGAAGAAAAGACTTACCACTTTGATTTGCTCAGCCCTTGCTTCATTCCAGCAGCATCAGACAGATTGGAAGAATTCACTGGTATCTCCTGAATTTTTCAAGGAGGATTTTCTTCAGCTTTGAACGCCCTTTCTGGATCCAAAGCCTCTTCACCTCTTCCCGCATACTGCAAAGCCACCACCCGTGATCCTGTGTCAGAGGCGGCCCTCTTCCAAGACATGCAAGTGAATGCTGTTCCTCCAACTGCTTTGGTGGCAGCCCCTGAGAACATGTTATCATCTCCTCAGATTTAGAAGGGATCAGCTTTGGCCTTGTCGGAATGGCTGTCCCTCAACAGCCAGCCAAAACAAGGCCCCACCTTTGACAGGTGTGGGCTCCCAACGTTCACAACTTCCTGGAAGGGACAGAGCAATGGGCAAGAATCCTTCGAGGGAACAGCCCATTTTCTTGTTTGCGTACAACCCTGAACTTTGTCCAGCTTTGATAAAGGAGATCATGCTTTCAGAACAAGCAGCTCCTTGGCTGCTCCGGTGCCTGTCATCTTGGCGCCCCTCCTTGACCTATGAGTAAGTCTACTGCAATTATTCTATCGCTTCTCACTCCATTTGACTCAGGAGAACTCGTTTTTCTAGAAGTATTTCAAAAGCTACGATAATTCTGAGTAGAGCATGGAGTTTGTGCAAAGTGGCCAAGGGGTGTGCGTGAAGCTCCTGTCTTCCTGCCTGTCTTCATTACACAACTTCTTCTCCAATGCTTTGGCTTCCCACACGCCATTCAAAACTCCTCCCGGGGGGCTTTTTCAGTAGGAATGCTAAAGGGGAATCCTGCCATTGTGACATTATGGGATCCTTTCTCCTTTTCCTGGAAAAACTAAGAAATTAATCACCTAGGTTCTCTGCCCACAAATTGGGTGAAGAATTGGATCAGTTCTGAAAGTGAATTACTTTTCCAGTTGAAGTTTGAAACAGAGGCTCCTGCTTTGCCCAGTGAGTATATGTCCAATCTCTCAGGCCCCCAATCAATGAGAAATGTTGAGGTAGAGTTCATTAACAGAGGAAATTTCTTAACATGCAGCTTCCTTTTCTAGTATCTCTGTAGCCAAAGGATTCTCAAACCACCCTCTTAAAAGTATAGACCAGTTTGTGTGATACACTCCCCCCCCCCCCGCATTGGATTGGGATTAGGGTTGGGCAAGAAATAAATGTGCTACTTTTAATATTTACATTTTAATACAGATAGCAATAAGACAATGACAACCTTGCAATTTTATAAAATAAAACTTGTTCAGTGGCGTTCATCGGTTTTAAAACTATGTGGTTTTTTTATGCAAACTATGATCTAGCTATCTGGGTTTTAGTTTTGAAATAGCTCGTTTCTCCTTCCACATTCATGTTGGAATGAAATATTTTGCTCTTTATAGTAGCATCTTAGAAAACCCTGACTTCATTGGTGGCTTGCCGGGCAGAGTGGGAACAAGTTTTAACTGCAATCCAGCTTTGGGCAAGTGTGTTGTGAGGTTCACACAAGCAACATTGGAGTTCTGTTAGAACTCTCAGGCTTTATTTGGACAAGGCAGCAGAAAGAGGAGAAGGGAATTCGGGCAGCAATCTTGCTTTCCATGCACCCCGTTCTCCCTGCCTCCACTGTGGCAACCTCTCTTAGATTTGCTCACAAACCCTTGTTCGAGAACTCCTGCTGTAACTCAGTGCTTAACAGTACACAAAGTTTACTTGTCACAACAGATAGCATCAAGTTAATGTTGGCTTTTGTCAAATAGCTAAGCAGAGGTGGACCTGGTTCTTGGATGGGACACCACTAGTAAATCCAGGGCTGTAAGCCAGACTGGAAAGACCAAGTATCTTAGAAGGCAACAGCCAACCATTTCCATGTTGTTGCTGAGAAAGCTTGGCACGTTCATCTGACCTTCAAGAGCTGAGCTCAACTCAAGGGGGTCTTTAGCTTTAAATCCCACCTGGCGTCATCTGGATAGGTTGGAAGGACAACTCTCACCATAGGGCTTCTCTAACCCATAGCATAACCATCATCATGGCATTAGATGGGTTGGTTTAGGATTGAAATAGAATTCCTAGCGGAAGCTGCACTCCCAGTGAGAGATACTCCTAACCCAAAACAGCTTTTTCTAACCAGATACATGAGGACTGGAATATTTCTCACACAGTTTTTTTCCCTTTTTCTTGGGGTGATGGGGGGAGTTGCTAGGTTGGCCAAAGTGCTTTCTTCTTTCCTAAGGGGTTCGGGCAGCCCCCTTGGGCACTGCGCCTTCCATGGGTAAGGCAGCTGAGTCTTCCAGCCAACACCTGCTTGGCAATTCTGTTGATCTCTGAAGGACAGATGTCAAATCAGCCAAGAGGGAAGCCAGCACACCGCGCAGAGCTGCAAGGCCACACGGGTGACTGCAGAAGCATCCATCTACGCCGGAATGTCCCCCTCTTCTCTTGCCCACCATCACTCCCCTCCCACAGTCAATACTTCTCTCTCTCCGATGGGAAAGTTAATAAATTTAGCTCTAGATTAAAAGTATTGATCATTTCATTTGTAAATGATATATAAATTGGGGACTACTTGGGCAACCAGGAAGGCAAGGGCTGGCTGAAGCTGCCACTGGGTGGGGGGGGATGAGGGCCCCCTTATCTGCATTCCACCCTGCTGCAAGCATTGATTTCCTATTAGTCTCCTTGCACCACCCAATAGCACATCATTCCAGGATCTGCTATTAATGGCCTTTTGATAAATAATCACTTGTAAGTCAATAAATTTTTATTAAAAAGTGGGGTGCTTTGATTTATGAAAATCCGACAGGGTTTGTCTGGGAGAAAAGGGATGTGGAATTGAAGTGGAGGAACCATCCATCCAGCTGCCAGCGTTCCCCCCCTCTACACACACGCACACACTCCACATCCCCTTTTACCATCTGCTTGACTCTCGCTGCCCACAACGTGATCCAAGCTGCTTCCCAGCCAAAGTTACAGCCGAGTTAAACTTTGCCTCAAGTTCAAACCCTGCAGATCAAGCAAGTGACGCTTAGCAGGTGGACGGAAAGTTGAGCGCAGTTTCAAAAGTAAGCTGGAATTAAGAAGATGCCTTCATGGAAACATCACTCATTCTCTGTGTTGGTGTATTAGAGGCTGCGATCAAACCTCATGCTAAGCTGTGGTTTCCTTGATCACATTTTATTGAATAAACCACAATCGGCTGGGAGTGGCTGAGTTCACACCTCAAGTGAAACTGAAACCCAATGGGCTGATTTTGTCCCTAGTGAAGAGCACCCAAGGGAGGCCTTTTGTAAAGTGGGTATTTTGTGACTGGCCAAGCCCACCGTGTCAACCACTTTATGAACCTCAGCCACCAGGAGGCACCACAGGACCAGATTCATCCTCTTTGGGACTTGTCAGACTGTGTAGCCAGATGTTATTTTATGGGGTTCAATCCCCCTACCAGCACTATTTAGCTCCTGGTACTGAGCAGTTGCAGGAAAGAATATAGAAAATAGACCTGAATGGTATATACATATGTTATATTATGTCATGTCCCCCATGTATAGGGTTTTACGGGACTTCCATGTACACGGGAGCATGACATAATGTCACATCTGTATCTCTGCTCTGAAAGCTTAAAGGAAGGTGGAATGTATATGCCTTTATAACAGAAACTTTATAAACAACCTTGTGTGAATGAGTACACCACAGAGTTGAAATTCCAAATTTTCTTTCCTAAAAGATGTTTCAATAAAAATGTATTGCTGTCAAGCAACCTTCATTGTTGCTTGGGGCCCATGAAAACGATTCACCTACTTATTTCTTCCAATCGTACCATGACTATTGTACAGTTACATCGTTGACTCCTTTTTCCCAACAGTGGGGGGAAATTATTTCTTTCATTTTCAGATGGCTTTAAATGGAAAGGTTTTAAAATTATTATTTGGTAGGTTTCTGCTCAGTCTCTGTTAGTGCTTCTGTGTAATAATTTGCAGTGGTCTTAAAGGACACTCTAATTGCTTCTGACTATTAAATCCCTGAATATTGTAATTTGGATTTAAATTCTGTTATACTAATAGGTTGCTATTAATTGCTATAGATCGGTTGTGGCTACCTCTTGACGTTTTTGACCCCCCCCCCCGGTGAACACCACTGAGTGCCCTCAAGGGGAGGTCAAAAAAGTCAAGATGGCACCCATGACCACGCAGTCTGAGTTCTCTCCCTTTTTGACATTGCATGTAAAAAACACCAGCAATTCAATCACATGATTGTGCCTGCCATCTTGACTTTTCTGACCGCCGGTGGGCCCTCATGGAGCTGGTCTTCTTCCACACATTCTTCACAGGTTTCTAGCCTGTGCACAGGCAGCAAGGAAGATGTTTCCCACTCTGTTGGATTCCCCTGTCTTTTTCTCTCCCGTTTTGGAGGACGCGAAAGAGCCTTGAGACGGGCATGAACTCCTGGGAAAAGGAATAGGGTTCACTTGCCCTGGGTTTGTTCATTTCTTTGCAGATCCTGGAGGGAAGTTTGGCCAAAGCCAGCTTTTCCCCCACGGCACAGCGGACGTAGGAGCCCAACAGGGCCCGCCAGCCCTTCCAATGCCCATTTGTCATTCTCTCTGGCGGAGCGAGGCCTTTTGCCACCTGCTGTATTTTTCTTCCTGTGCTGACGGCATGGCAGACAGGTGTTAAACTACTTAATCACTTTAAAATTGTTTTAATTTTCTGTTTTGTATTGATCTCTCCTGCGCCAATTAATCAGCTCACTGGACCAGGCAGTTAGTACATTAAAAATTGTCAGCTACGCCAAACAGCTTAGAAAATGTCAAAAACATATTCCAGTCGGCATGAAGGGTCCAAGGCGAGCAAGAAGACCGCTGAGATAAAGTCCCTGCGCCAGGGAAGTGGGGAAGTTGGCAAGGCTTTATCCCCGGCCACCACTGCAACCAGCCGCCGCCTCCCCTCTGAAATCCCCAAGAACGCCCGGCTGGCCAGCAGCTTCCTTCTTAGTCACTCAGGCAACCCACGTTCCGACTCTTCCAACGGGAGCCAGAGGGAAGTTGGAGGCGACTGCCCTGGCTTTCTGGCGTGCCACGGTCTGATTCATTTCGGAGGGGGAGCTGGGTTAGCCTTATGCCACAAACCCAACGAAGCACCAAGTGGCCTTGAACCAAACTAGACGGTTAAAACTTGGTAATTCGCTTTCAGGTTTCAATTGTATTTATATCACCTTCCAGATGGCATTTCTTTATTTCCTTTCCTTTTTTTTTGTTCTTTAGTATTCTGTGTTTTTTTTTTAATCTTCAATTCTTTAATACAATGTGAACAGGAAGGAAGGAAGGAAGGAAGGAAGGAAGGAAGGAAGGAAGGAAGGAAGGAAGGAAGGAAGGAAGGAAGGAAGGAAGGAAGGAAGGAAGGCAGGCAGGCAGGCAGGCAGGCAGGCAATGAAATTCTAAAACATCTTCTAGAAGTCTAGAAGAACAATTCTATGTTCCCTATCTTAAGCCTCAGAAACTCATTCTACTTCTTCCTGATCCTTTTTTTCCTTCACATGTATGTCTTAACTACAATTTTGTCCATGCAGCTGACACAAAGAGTAAGTGCTCTTGTTTGAGGCTTGTTCCTGGCCAGCTCTGCTACCCCTCCTCTCTTCCTCAATCCGAGGCTGGCGAAGATGGTGAATGGAGGGTGAAGCTTCCATTCCGGGTGCAGCACAGCTTCAGCCAGAGCACCGATCTCTGCTGGCAGGCAATTAAACTTGTCAAACTTATCAGGGCCATCATGACCAGCAACTGGTTGTCACAGAGGGGTCTCATGAAAAGTAAGGAAGTATTATGGAACTGGATCAGAAAAACTGGCCTTGAAGGACCACACAGCACTGTCTACAGTCACAAAACATAAGCCGTATTTGCCATTCCTTATTAGAATGTCTACTGTTTTCAAAAGGCCGGGTTGACCACAGGGGTGTCAGTCAACAAAGTCAAGACAGCAGTCACAACCAAGCCCTGCGATGTTTGTACGTGTGTTGTGACTTTGAGCACCGGGCTTTGAGCGAAGGATTGTGGCCATCAATTTTGTTGTATTTTTAACCTCCTTCCTGCCGGCGTCCCTGGGGGATGAGGTGGGCCGAGATGGGATTGACCTTACAGCTTGGAAGGGAAGGCTCATGAAAGCGAGGTTAGGGATGGGCAACTGCCCCAAATGCTTGTGCCCCCGTTGCTGCATTTGGCTACTCCGACACTTTATTAATCGCTGCCTGATGGACCTTATCTCCCATTGATTTTCTTACTCACCCGATACTGCAGCTGTGTTTGCTTCCAGCCAGCTGCCATCTCTTCGCCCTTGGATGGATGGAGTCATGGTTTGCCCTGTCCCTGGGAGGCAGGGAGGGGGCGGTTAGCAATCTCACTTCTAGCCCCTAGAAGGGAGGAATTCCACCAGGGAGCTGCGCTCTTGAAAAGGGGGCCAAGTTACAGGAAAGTCCCTTACAAATGGCCGTGCGTCACTTAAGAGTTCTAGGACAAACAGGACATGCGTATGTTACTGTGTAGAAATGCGCCCATTTACTAATCTGTGGGGGACTTTTTCCCAGTTGTTAAACAAAGCAGAAGTTGCAGGTTCATCAACTATGCAGGAAGACAGGATATGGGAGTTGGGGCCTCTGAACTGGCCAGAACTTCTCCATCAAGTTCCATTTTGTACAAAGCATCGCTGTAATTTTATCATCAAATTGTAGTCCTGCATGGGTTTTTTTCCCTTCTTCCTTGTGCTTTCTATCTTGCTTCAAACTCAGTTTGGGTCTGATATGTAAGGACAGGGCTTTAATCAGATTTTTTTTAAAAATTGCCTCCCCTTTTTTCCCTGGTAGAATTAAATGTTTATATGAAAAAAGTGGGAATTTTAATGCTGATCAAAAGGAGGTGCCAGCCTAGTCATTTGGGTTTGGTTTTTATTTTTCATGATATAAAGGTTGCTAATTTATTTATTTGTGTATCTCAATAAAGTAAATCCTTGTGTACAATTTGCTAAAAAGATAGTATCTTTTTTAATGCAGTATGCCCGTGCATAAAAGGAGAGAGATGGTGGAGAGAGAGAGAGAGAGAGATGATTAGGTAGGTAGGTAGGTAGGTAGGTAGGTAGGTAGGTAGGTAGGTAGGTGAGAGATCGATGAGATAGATAGATAGATAGATAGATAGATAGATAGATAGATAGATAGATAGATAGATAGATAGATAGATAGATAGATAGATAGATAGATAGATAGATAGATAGATAGATAGATAGATAGATGATATAGGATATAGGATATAGGATATAGGATATAGGATATAGGATATAGGATATAGGATATAGGATATGGAGAGAGAAAGAGAGAAATGATAGAGGTAGAGATAGAGATTAGCATACATTTTCTTGTTCTGGTGAATTATATGTCTAATGTGAACTATAATAGTTCTTTGTCAGATGTACAGACAGAAAAGTCACTGGGGTAAACACCCTAAAACTTTCTGAAGAAACACCTGTCATATGCCATCATTCAGGAACTCTGCGTCAGTCCCTTGCAACAAACTCCCTTTTGGTCTAGATACCCTACTACATTTTCCCCCTATCCAATTGCTTTCCCCAACTTTTGGTCCAACCAGTTGCAAGTTCTGGCTTTCATAGCGCCTGTGCTTCTGGAGGGCTCTAATCTGGGAACTGGGGCTCAGGGCCCAGCCCTTTAGACTTCAGCATGTGACCGGCTGCGCACACAAGAATAGGCACGGCCTCACCAGTGGGGCAGAAGTGGGAGCAAACAGGAGCTATTGACACAGCATCAATTCTGCCACTCTGACAGCTCAATAGGTGTTTGCTGGTCGGGCCAAGATAAATTGAGATTGATTGTGTGCTAATATGTTCCAGCGAGAGGTCTAATGAGCGACTTTTGAACTGACACTCTGGGTGTTCTTGCAAGACTCGAAAGAAAGAAAGAAAGAAAGAAAGAAAGAAAGAAAGAAAGAAAGGGAGGGAGGGAGGGAGGGAGGGAGGGAGGGAGGAAGGAAGGAAGGAAGGAAGGAAGGAAGGAAGGAAGGAAGGAAGGAAGGAAGGAAGGACGGAAGGAAGGAAGGAAGGAAGGAAGGAAGGAAGGAAGGAAGGAAGGAAGGAAGGAAGGAAGGAAGGAAGGAAGGAAGGAAGGAAGGAAGGAAGGAAGGAAGGAAGGAAGGAAGGAAGGAAAAGAGTGCAAGGGCCAGTGGTAAAGAAATTGCCCTCTTTTTCCAGCTATAAGCAGAACTGAGTTACAGCAAGTAGAACTCATGTCTCTGGGCCATTTGAAGACCCCAGACCTAAAAGAAAACCCCTTAGATCAGTGTTTCTCAACCTTGGCAACTTTAAGACACGTGGACTTCAACTCCCATGCTGGCTGGGGAATTCTGGGAGTTGAAGTCCACGTGTCTTAAAGTTGCCAAGGTTGAGAAACACTGATCTAAGGGGTTTTCTTTCACTCCCATTTACCAGTCTTTTTTTCTGGGCACAAAAGAAAACGCTACCCATCATTTTGATTTCTTAAAAATGCCGGTGGAGCTATTACTGGAGGCCCTGCAGTCCTGACAAGTGTTATTCTCGCAAATAAAGGAGAGGCGAAAGGCTGGCATTTCACGTGGCCAGAGGACCGATATCTGCTGATCTCTTTTACATTGAAAGACACGTCACAGAATCACTAGTGTGATTTTATTACCCCCCACCTTAATTTTAAGTCCTCTAATATTAATCACTTCCTTCTAAGTCACTCGGGGATTGCAATTTCTGTGAAAATAATCATATATATATATACACACACACACACACACACACACACATATATATATATATATATACACATAAATATATACATACACATATATGCATATACACACAAACACACACATATGCATCTATATACACACGCCCACATATACATATACATATATATATACACATGCACACATATAGACACACAAACACATACACACATTTATATATACACACACATATATATGCATATATATATACATGCACACATACACATATATATATATATACACACATGCACGCATATAGACACACACACACTTATACACACGCGCGCACGTGCGCACGCACACACACACACACAGAGCTGCTATGCATAAAACAAAAACAGGATGACCTTAACTAATAAAATGTAACTGCTAAAACTGATGTTAAAAAAAGTTGTCCAAAACGCAATCCTTAAAACATTAAGATCTTTCCCAGATTGCATCGGTAACAATTATTATCTATACATTACTTGTACCTAAAGCATGCCTAAAGACCATATTATCTCACTGACGCAGCATAACCCTGTCGGTGCCAATCGCCAGTCGCTCCCCTTCAGGATGGAGGTGCTCAGAAGTTCCTTCCGGCACAAGCAAAGGGGCACGAGAGGCAGAAACATGCTATTAACGCTGTGCAAAGCCGATGTTTCCCTTAGCAAGCAGCGCGCAGGCCAAGGAAATCTGTACAATGTTGTTTTGCAAATAGTTACCCAGATGGCAAGAGACAAGAGAAGGATGTGAGCAGGATGAAAGACGAAGGATACTGAGATTGTAACGTTATCCTGGTAATTTTTGGCCCCCCCTGCCCCCCCACCCCACCCCCCAAATCTGGAAGCCCTAGTCATTGCAAAAGATTGTTCTAAATAAAGCTTCCATTGAGTTGGGCTCAATTTCTGGTAATAACAAAGACATTTCTATATTTTCTTTTGTTCCAGGATGATTTTTGCGGAAGGTTGTTCTAAATACAGCTTCCACTGAGTTGGGCTCAATCTCCAGTAATAACAAAGACATTTCTATAGTATTTTCTTGGCAACACCACAAAGTCTTTTTTTGTTCCAGGATGATTTTTCAATTTTCCAGCCTATTCCTCAGCCCAGGGATTTTATGATGATCTCCCATCCAAGTTCAAACCAGGGCCATCCTTGCTTAACTTCCTTCAAAATCAGCCAACATTCCCCAGGTTCTACCACTTGCTGAGACCTAAAGCAATGAACTCTGTCATTATTGTGGCACATAGAATGATCAAGGTGAAGATCACACCATGTTTTATCTTCCCTTCTTTTTGCCATTTCATATTAGTAATATCCCTGTAAAAGTTGACTCTTGCTTAGATATTTCCTTCCTTCCTTCCTTCCTTCCTTCCTTCCTTCCTTCCTTCCTTCCTTCCTTCCTTCCTTCCTTCCTTCCTTCCTTCCTTCCAAAGCCAACATGATTTGGGATCACCCCCTTACTGATTCTTCCCTTGGCAGAAGTCCCTCTTCTGATCTCTTCTGTGTGAAAGAACAGCACCAGAAGCACATCAAAGTTATGGTTTTTATTGAGGAATTTGTCTGGAACCTGTATGTACAGCTCACCCCCCCAGCACATCCATCACCCCATGCACTTAACCCTATCTCCCCACCCCCACCCCCACGCACACGCCCACCCACACCAAGGTCTCAAAAGATACTTCTGCCATTCAGCAGCTATAACCAAGCTGAGTGCAGCAGCGGGCAGAGCAGTGGGGCTGAAGGGGCCAAAAGGAGAAACCCCTGGAAGATTCAGTTTGGGTTTTGCTGGTTCCCAGTTTTGCAGATTCTCCCTTGCAAGAGGAAGCTTTGCCTCTGAGTCTCAGTGATATGGTGAAGGGCCTGGGCTAAGTTAAGCCACAAAGAAGTCTCCACACGGGCCCCTGGCATTCTGTCCTTTCTAACAAGTTTGCAGGTATAAGAATAACTAGCTGTGAGAAGAAAGAGAAGATTGGACCTAGCTCAATGCGCACAATGTTACTCAAAACATCCACGACGACAGACACAGAACAAGTGAAGCTCTCGATGATTAAGGGATCATCTTATAATAAGGCCTCTTCTTCCTATGGAGACTTTCACGTCTCCTCCTGCAGGAAGAACCAAGTCAATCTGGTTTTCTTTCTGTTCTCTCTCCTGCCTCCCAGAAGACCTGGGTGTTCACCTCCGGGAGAGCAAACCGAATCCTTTACAAGGTTTCTGTCTATTGCTCCAGACCTTTGGAATTGCCCTGCCATACTTTTAAGAAGAAAGAAGCAGAAGCTGAGAGAGATGTGCCTGTATGAGCAGAAGGGATGAGGGGATCTGTTCCTTTTGGTTCCTCATTTGTGGGAATCTACAGATTGGAGTTTCTTCCTTTTTGCAAATAGGACAAGTTCAGTTTTTTTCTCATTTTCGCAACTACATCAAGCATGAGAATGTATTTTTTTTCAAAGCTTACACTTACACTGCATACATTTGGGTGCACATTTCTCTGAACATGATTGTACACATTTATTGTGAATTCTATAATGCTTCTTGTACATTATCTTCATGAATATATGCATATTTGTACAGATTTTTTCTAATGCAATTTTCAAAAACTGGAGGGCCGCATTGCACAACTCAGAAGCCTGTGAATTCAGGTGATAGCTACAGAGGGGTGCAAAGATGGATTCCAGAAATGCAAAACCAGATTCCCAACTCCTGGGCATGGATGCACAAAAGTGCAGCCCTTTCTCCACCCACAAAATAACCCCTCTTGCATCTCCTTCTCTAGCTGCATTTCACCTGCCAGAGCCCCAGACTCTCACTTGCCAAGGCTGGGAAACAGGGGTGAAAAAATAGGCAGTTGAGAAGAGTTGAATGCCCTTCCTTTCCTCATTTCAAATTATGCACCTTTTTGATTCCCAGGGTCAGCAAAACTATACACCATGTCAAACAAGCCATCAGAAGGCAGCCTTTGTGACAATAAATTAAACCAGGAGAGAAAACACTAGAAGGAAATAAAAAGAAAAACAGTTTTCAAACAACCTTTTTCACTCTGGTTCTCTCCAGTTACAAGGAGGCAATTCCAATAATCTTCTGACAGCATGTGCAAATTGGAAAAATGGAGTTACACCAACTAAACCCCCAAAAAGCAACATCTACCCACCCCCGCCCATCCCTCCATGGATGCTGGAGCAAAATGAATCCTGACTTCATAGGGACGGTGTTGGGGAAAGATTGAACTGCATCTTTTGTATCCAAAGACTACTAGAATTTGATGTCCACACTCAGTTTTTCTCCCATAGCCATGCTCAACTGAAGCTGCTAGGAACCCACTATCAGCAGTTTTCCCAGTCTTGATTTAAAAATATGTACTTTAGGGCAGAAGAAGAAAATCCTGGACTTCATAGTTATATGACATATTTTTAAGCTAGAAGGAACGTATAGGCTGCCTTCGTTTCGCAGCTGCTTCGTTTAATGATCTTGTTTCGCAACTGCCTCATTTAGCCACCTTTCACAGTCACAACAGTGATGAAAAAGTCACTTGGTGACCGATCCTTGCACTGATGACCTTTACAGGTCTGTAAAGCAAAGGAAAGCTGAAGGAAGGTCATAAAATAGTGATGTTTCACTTAGCGACCGCTTTGCTTTACAACTGAGTGGCCAGTCCCAACTGGGGCCGTTAAAGGAGGATTCCCTGTAATTGCACACTGAAATTAGGGAATGCAGCTTTTGAAAAAGCTTGATGAAATATATATTCCAACTCCCTTTCCTATGCAGCAGGATTCAGTGCCTATTTTAAAATTAGATTTTTAAAACAGTGCCCGAGGTGTCCTTTCTTTTGTCACTAAAATCCTGACATGGAAGTTGTGTTAGTCAAAATTCTCCCAGCAAGGCTGCTAGATCTTAATTTATCCATCCGACAGTATGTTGCAAGTATATATTAGCTACTTCATGTCTTTCCCCTAACCTAGGAGTTGTAGGTTATTTTTTATTTCTATATAGCTGTGCATTACAAAGAACTTTGACAAAACTGCAAACAATTGGAGAAGCCATTTGGGCTCCTCTGCAAAAAGAGCAAGAGAATTAAACTAAGTAAAGTGCCCTGATTCTGCGCTATTCTTCATCTTCATCTATCGATTCCAGGTTCAGCACGAATGTCCGCAAGGGGGGGTCAAAGAAAGTCACAAAGGTGGTTGCCAACATGCAATTAAAGTGCTGCCCCCTTTTAATACGAGTTACATGCATAGTGTCCATAAAAAGGGGTGGGCTTCACTCATGACCACCATGTTGACTTTTTGGAGTCTTTGCCCCCTCCCCAACTCCCGTGATTGAGGGTGGATAAAACAGCAATTCCTTAGGACGAGGATGAGCCCTTTGTTTATCTCCAGAGGCCCTCTTCTTCATGATTGACATCATTATTTAATCATTTATTTACTTAAATCTATTGGCTGCCCAAGTCCAGGGGACTCTGGAGATCCTTGAAGAGCTGTAATTATGGGCAAAAGACATTTGCAGGTCTTCCATCTGTTCTCCCCTTCACATATTATCCCTGGAAAGAAAAATGATGGGAGAAGAAGCAGGGAAAGGAGCTTACAAGTGAAGGGCAGCATTATCTAGACCAGTGTCTCTCAACTTTGGCAACTTTAAGAGGTGTGGACTTCAACTGCCAGAATTCCCCCGCCAGCATGGCTGGCTGGGGAATTCTGGCAGTTGAAGTCCACACCTCTTAAAGTTGCCAAAGTTGAGAGACACTGATCTAGACTCTCTTGTAAAAGTATGTGGATGAAAAAAGGAACTCTGCAGGAAGCCCCCCTTTTGGTTTCCAACTATGTCTACCCCCCCGCAAAAAAAAACCCCAATTCCCTGCCAGATTTCCAACATTGCTCATTTTAAACCAGGGAGAAGACGCTCTGAAAGGACCTACTGGCCGATGCCTGTAACATCCCCAACATGCTACTCTAGCGATCCTTGGGGCCATTTTGCAGATGGTTTGAAAAGTTTTGCCTCTTGGTATTGTGATTAAAAATACAGTGACTGATGAAAGCCCACCTCTTTTCCAACAAGGCTGCAGGCAAGCCTTGGGTCCAAGGGGCAAGCTGGATACGAGTCAGCCTCCTCCCTTGGCCTCCCGCCCCAGGCTTGCGTGCAGCCGTAGCAGTTCCCCATCTGCACTAAGTCAAGTTGAAACCTCCACACCCTCCTCCTCTTGGGGAAAGGCCTCCCCCCCCACCATCGACACCCCCAAGTCCATCCTGCTGAATCCGGCCTCTGCCCCTGGAAGCTGCAGGCACCAGCCAACCCACTGGCCCTCAGCCACTGTGGGAGCCTAGACCGAGGACAGAGAAGGTGGCCCGATGTTTGCGCAGCAGGAGACGGATCTTCTCGTCATCGGAGTCTGGGTCCAAGGGCTTGTTGTACTCATCATCCTCGTCAGAGATGGCGCGTTCTCCTGGTCCAGCTCCTGCCCGTGGGGAAGAGGAGGAAGGCTCCAGAGCACTCTTCTTCCTCCATTTGGTGCGCCGGTTCTGGAACCACACCTGGGAAGGAGGGGTGGGAGGCAAGGCCATCAGGGCTCCCTGGGTCACAAGAACATCTGTTCCCTAGACTTGCCAACCTTCTGCTTTGAGCTCGGGGTGGGCCATCTACAGCACCTGAGACATATGCCCCTTGGCCCCGTCTTGACAAGCAAGTAGTCCAAATATTGGGCCAATGGGATGGACCCTCCCCAGAGAGACTGCTGTGGGGGGAGGAAAATGGTTGCCAGAGGGAGCAAAGAAAGAGAGCGGTGGCCATCAGGAAGATAAATCTGTGATTGCCACCTTGCTTCTGAGGACAAAGATCTGGCAAAATGTGGTACAATTAATTCATTGATTTGATCCCTTGGTTTAAAACCTTTGGAGGGCCAAAGCAAAATATCAAGAAATGTTTTCCACCTCACTGGGCAACAGACATCTTTAAAAATAAAAAGCACTTTTAAACATTTTCCTTGTTCTCACATGGAAGAAGGTGCTTTTCCTAAGGCAGCGATGCACGTATTATTTGAAACCAAAGTCTGTTTTTCCCCACTTCAGAACAGTTAATTTCTGCTCATATTTATGAAGATGTAATCACATAATTAATCTGCTGACAAGCTCACAAAATTAATTGACTGAACTTACTTTAATGGGGTGGCTGCATTAATGGGTTGAGATGGGCAATAGTTTTTAATTATTAATTTAGAGGCAATCCATAACCACATTTTTTTTTTGAAAAAAGAAAGGAAGAAAGAACAAGGTTCAAAAAGGAATAACCAAGACATCAAAGCGATTAACTCCTGAACTTTTAAAGAGCCATTCCCAGATTGGCCCTTTCCAAGCATGATAGGACCAGGAGTGTCCACAGAGATGGGTCATTTTATGTGTGTCACATTAAAAAAAGTCAGGGCTCCAATTGCATGGTTGTGATTGCCATCTTGACTTTTTTGTCCTTATCTCTGAGGACACCCCTGGATAAGACTGTCAGCCTCTGAATTCTCTGCCGGCATGTTCAAAGCTCTATAGAGAGTTTGCTGGAAACTCAACAAGATGTAGCCTCAGCAGATGTGGAAATTGCCAGATTGGGTATAGTTGTCCTCAACACTTCAATTCATCATACCCTACTTCAGAACCAAAATCGGCCTGTCAATCTGTCACATACTCTGCTAGGATAGGCGGCCATCATTTTGAAATGAAGGCTGAATTTTAGAAAATAAACAGGCAGCTTCTAGTCGTGGGATTCTGGCAAAGGCCAAACTTAACTTGGAGGTATCTTTTTGGCAAGAAGATCAGCTTTCTCTTCATGGCAAGCTGGCAACCCTAAAAGCAAAAGAAAGTCCCTTGGGTTGGATGCCTTCAACTGAAGACAACATTGCATTGCATGTGTCATAATGTCCATGTCCTTCATAGACATGTGTAGGCCAGTCAGGATTCTGAAGTAGATTTAGCTTCCTAACCTGTTCAGCTGAGGAAGAGGACACAATCTCAGAGTCCTAGTCTGCTCCATAAGAGGAGATGTGAATTCTTTTGTTTTTATCCCAAGGCAGGGACAGGCACTGTATTGCCCATGCCACCTAGATGCCCATGCACGCTTTTCATGGCACCCACTAGGTTCCTTGCCCTAGGTTGGTTGGTTGGTAGATAGATAGATAGATAGATAGATAGATAGATAGATAGATAGATAGATAGATAGATAGATAGATAGATAGAATAATAGAGAGAGATTAGAGAGAGAGCGAGAGAGCAAGATAGCAAGATAGAGAGATAGAGCAACATCTGTAAGAGGGACAAGAAGAACAGACTGATGAAGGCAGTGCATCACAATGACAAAAGCAGCAGGGCCCTGTAGATGCTGCTGAATGGCTGGCTGACTAGATAGGAAAGTGGATGGATGGATGAAAGATAGATAGATGAGAGATAGGTGATAGATATAGATGATATAGGTAGATGATGACAGATGATAGATGATAGAGATGATGGATTGGATGGATGGATGGATGGATGGATGGATGGATGGATGGATGGATGGATGATAGAGTTGATATAGACAGGCAGATAAATAGATAAGCTGTAAAAGCCCTTCAAAAGAGCTGCCTCAGAATATGTGGGACGCCTGCAAAGCAGCTGTTTTTAAATCAGAGATAAGAAAGAGCAGCTTCCAAAGCAGACACCTACTTCTAAAACAAGATGCAACTGCTTTCACAATTTGAAAATAGGGGCTTTGTAGGCACTCCCAAAAGATGGATGGATGGAGAGAGAAAGAGAGAGATTCTAGAGAGCGAAGCACCAGCCTCTAGCACTGATTTTGATGTCAATACCTCTCTGGTGTCCACATATACTTCAGATGAATCCTTGGAAACTGAAGTGGTGGATGCTTGGGTTGGGAGCCAGATGTCAGCTGAGGGAGTAGGGAACATCTTAGAGCGCTTGAAGGGGTGACGAGCAATAATATGATCAGTCTGACTTTTGATAAAAAAATTATTCTGTGATTAGCCCTGCCTACTCTAGCACCCTACTTCATGGCAGTCATTTTGTGAGAAGACCTCTGACATGTTCTCAAAACTTCAGATGTGCTCAGAGATCCCGTAGGTGATCAAATACTCTGCAGGCTGCCACAAATTCCCCAGGTGTCTTTTTAGAAAAAGACGCCTTAACTACAAGATAGCCCCCATAAAACATTCCTCAATGTTTTGAGGACTCCCTGGCCACTACTGCAAATGCAGCATTGCTGATATGAATGAAGTCATACCAACCACACCTACATCATCTATCTTGATATTTCTTTGCAATTAGTCAGGAATTAGCTATTTGGGGAATGGATCTGAACATCTCATTATCATGGGTCAACATCTCATTCGCCTCCCCATAATGATCTTTAGAACTTAATTAGGTTGCCACAGTCACCTCTCCAAATATCTCCTTCCTCTCTAGATCGGTAACTTGGGTCCTGCTAATACATCAAGCTTAGAGGTTGGATTTTCTAAGAAGCTGACATTTACCAACCCCTGTAGACCCTGTAGACCCTGTAGCACTAAATTTGTGGAGGTCACCATGGATGCCCTAGCTGCCCCATGCTCCAAAGTTTGAGTATGGGAAACTCACCTTCACCTGGGATTCACTCATGCCCAGGGAATATGCCAGTCGTGCCCGCTCAGGCCCAGCCAAGTATTTGGTCTGCTCAAAGGTTTTCTCCAGTGCAAAGATCTGGTGCCCTGTGAAGGTTGGCCGCGTATGTTTCTTCTTGTGGAGGCCGTCACCTACGTGCCCTGTGGCTGTGTGGAGGGAGATGGGCAGCATGGTCACTGACTGGCATCCAGCTTCCCTGGAAAATAGTGGCAGGGTACCCAAAGCTAACTAGTGTTTTGAGCCCCAGCTTCTGGGCAGGATGGCTCTCTAGGGATTAATCCTTCCCAGTGTTGGACATTGATGAGCTTACTGACGCTGAATAGGCTGGACGACATCATCTCCTGATGAGTCTCTCTAGATGGGAAGGGGCTGACCAGGACTTGCTGACCAGTAATTGAGACCCTAGCTGTGTGCCCCAAAGTCCTCTTTTGGCGGGGCACTGCAAACAAACCAACTTAACTTCTGCCTGCCCCACAGTCATACAAAATAAATATGAACCAAAATACATTTTCCTATATCTGCATTATATTTTAAAATAACCTCTGTGTGTGTGTGTGTGTGTGTGTGTGTGTGTGTGTGTGTAAATCTGGAATGGGGTAGTTTGGAGAACAGAAGTGGTTTCTCTTGGACAGTGGTCCAACCAGAAAGCCACATCTAGCCCAAACCTTCTCTTCATTTATTGCCCTGGTATTGTTGGAGAAAAGATTTAACCCATTCTCTCTCTTGCACATTACAGATGGTCGAAACTGAGTTCCTGGCTCATAACTGCTCTTTGAAATATAAATATATTTAATCAAATGTATTTATTAAATATTAAATTATTTATTAAATAAAATATATTTCATACATACATATGTATGTGTGTGTACTGTATGTATGTACGTATATGTATGTACGTATATGTGTGTGTGTGTGTGTGTGTGTGTGTGTGTGAATCTCTGCTAGTGGCTTCAAATGCTAAAGAGAGAGAGAAAGGGAGAAAGATTCGGGCCCAAACTTTAGCATTTGAAGCCACTGGCAGGCATTCCCAGAAGTCAGTGTACCTCCATTAAAAAATAAAGCTTCTCTTTATCATCTTTTCCCATGGCATCCCGTTTTTTCTGTGTGGGGACATTTCTATTGGTGCCCAAAGCTTTTCCCTTCACAGAATGAAATGGAACAGCAGTGAAAGGGGTTGATCTGCAAGACCTCAGCCTTTGCCCTCCTGGGTCTGTGGTACCACCTGTGGGATGCCCAGCTCAAGTGCCAGGGCCTTCCTAAAAAGCTCCTGAACACAGGGGCACAGATCTCTAACCGAGGAAGGAAAGGAGGCCCCCATTAGGGCTGTGTGCCACTGCGATCTGCAGATTCAGTCTGAAGATTCAGCTCCATCCATTTGCCTCTTTGAATCAGCTTTTCAAATCAGGTGGCCCGACTGAATCAGATGCCTTCAGATCAATCCCATCTTCCACCATACTTTTAATCATGCATATGTTTATTCCCCGAAATCGTTGCATTGCTATATCTATTTGACTTCCAAATCTGAATCGGTTCAAACATTCAGAGCAAACGGCAAATTCAGATGTGCGCCCTGCTGATTTGCAACCCCTACTTTAGACACCAATTTCCCCTTCTGTTACTCTTGAATGAAGCAAGGAGCTTCCAGAGTGTTCCCTCCACTCAGCCTGAAACTCATACTATAACTTCCAATTATTCATCCGCCTTTACACAGGACAGCCAAAACAATCAGAACTGGTTCTTTGTTTCGTTTTGCAGTCCTGATTACAGGCCTGCCATTTTATCTCTGGAACCCACAAGTGAGGTGAACCTCAAGAGTTGGCCAAAATTTTGCCTTCTCCCCAGCGGCACCAGCCCTTCATGCATTTAGCTGAGCTGAAGAATGAACTTTCAGGAAAGCAGGTCTCATATTCTGGTTTTGTGCCCCTGATCTGCAAGAAGACAGCGAGCTCTGATGGCGTTTTAACATTGCTGAAGACGGTTTGTCTTTTAATTGAAGTCTTGCTTGAAATGTGTCTCTGTGGGCACGCACATGCATTGTGTGTGAATCTCCACCAACTTGCTTTCCACAAAACAAGCTATTGAAGGCAGAAGGAAGGAGCAAGTTTGCCCCGGGAGCCAGAATGCTAAGCAGGGGTGTCTTGCACGGTGGGGGTCAAAAAAATCTCAATAGCCCCGTGACCACATGATTGAAGCCTTTTTAAGGCGCAGCTCGTCTCCACTCCGGACGGCCTGCCCGATGCTGACCAGCCACCTTTCCCCGCTGCTGAGAATCTGCTCCATGTTGAAGTGTCCAGAGGTCCTGGTCTGGCAAGGAAGCCACATTGCTTGCTTCTCATTTTTGCCCAATAGCTACTAAAACTCTCCCGTTTGCTTTCTCCTGTTTTGGTTTTTTTCTCTTTGTTTCTTTAATGGGGTTGAGGGTGTTTTTGGTAGGGGTTTGCTTGCTGTCTAGCGCATATCGCTCTCAACTCTGCACTTCTGCTTTGTATTTTTCTCACCTAAATGGAGACTTCCTATGGCTGCATGTCTCCTTTTTTATGCCCCAAGAGACTTGTGGACCAAAAGAACCGATTGCTTTTCTTATTCTCTGCTTTATTGATGTGTGTGTGTGCCTGTGTGTGTGCTGGTGTCTCTATGAATGTTAGGAAGAAACTGTGGCAGTTTAAAGTGAAGGGCTGGCCAGATAGCCCCCACCACAAATGGATGGCGATGATTAAAGTTGAGTGGTCTTCCCCATTTGCAGGGTGGCACTTTACTTATCACATGCTACCATCTTTGCTAATGGGGGGGGCGACGTTTTCCCACCGGCCCTGCCCCTTTCCATCAGGCCAATACATGGAACTTTAATAGTTGAAGCTATTCTTTACCCTTTACCTCTTGGTGTGTGCTTCTGGAGGACATGGAGAGATTAACTACATACATGCATACATACATATAAATAATCAGGCTGCACAGAAGCAAGCACCATTGAAAAAGGTGGTAACTTTTGAGCATGCTCCGGGGTGGGGTGGGGTGGGGTGGGGAGTGTGTTCCTGCACCCTATGCTGTTTCTCTGCCGGATGAGTTCCATTATGGAATATCTTCCTGGTCTTTCTCTATCAAGTCCTTGTTGCGTTCTACTATGGTCTGAATGGCAAGGAGAGTCTACCCAAGAATGCAATGATGCCTTTGGGTTCAGCGGCCCCACCTCCTCTCCAGACAATGGGGGAGACAGAGAGTCCCTTTCCTCATGATAAAAACTCAGCGTCAACATTTGCCCTGTCTTTGCTTCTAATGAGTTGCTCCTTGCCTCTTTCTTCGTTCTTAATTGAGCCTCATATCAGCAACCCTGGGCTCCTTGGCACCATTTGTCATTCCAAGGGGCACTTTGGTTGCACCTGAGATTCAGAGGACTTCTGCCTTTGACCAGGAAAAAGAGCAGACCGGAAGGTTCAAGAAACACTTTCCTCCCCTGGGTTGGCTTCTTAGAAGACCATAAAACCCCTTCTTTGTGATGCTGAATTTTGGCACAAAAGTGAGTACAGGGACTTGAGGTAGAAGGAAGGCCTGACTGAACTCCAGAAAGGAAAGGGCCACCTGGGAGTGACAGAACAGTGGCAGAAACTCTGCACATGCTTCATCATCTGCTTGTTCTTGGTATCTCTTTCCCTGCTTTGCAACATTCCTGAAACTGAGTTTGTATATTCTTCAGCGTATAGATGGTTCTATCAAGTCCTATCTTCACCAGCGACTCTACAGAAAAATAGCCCTCCTCATCCCTCCAGAACCATACTCTGATCACCCCACTTTCTAATTCTTCCCAACTTAACTCAGCCTCCAGTTCCAACAATAATTCACGTTAAACTGCAAATTATCCTTTCTTGTACACCCCTTTTGCTTCATTTTTTCCACTCTGGTATCTTCTCTGTGGGAACTAGGTTGTAAGCGCTTTGGAGGTGGGTCTGCCCATGTGACCTGGGAAAACACCACACATTTGAACCAGCACCCCTAATAAGTCATTGGAATGACTGCACATATTCTGGGACCAACTTCCAGCTCCGATTAAGTTTTGCCAAGTTTCCTTCACCATCTGAGACCAACGGCTTCCCCTACAGAGTCCTCTAGCCAGCCAGATCAACAACCATGTCCCCATGCCATGCAGCCCTCCCCATGCCTAGTTTGTTACTTACAATTGCCACATACTCGACCTTCATGCCACTCCGGGCCTGGGTCTGCCCAGCAGCTCCTGCCCCTGGCTCCATATTCGCTTCCCGTCTTGGCAAAACTGCCCATTTGGGGGCCATAGTAAATGCTCTGGGTGCCCAGTCCATTGAATCCCCCCACATGGGAGTAGCCGGACAGGAGGCTGTTGTTTGGAGGAGCCACCGGTCTGCTGAGGATGTCACTGATGCCGTGCGGTGTGCCGGACGCCAACTGGGCACTCAGCCCAGGAGGATTGAGCTTGTAAAAGGAATTTTGCACCGAATACTGGCACATGGGGGCTTTCACTTCCGGGAATGGGGGCAGAGAAGGGTTGCTGAGGAGAAATGTCCCCTGCAGGTTGGAGTCCATAGCTCAACTGCTTGCTGGCAAAGGTGCCTACAGAGGAGTGTAGCTTCTAGGCTTCCCAAGGCACTTGGCACATTGGCAATGTCATCCCGAGACCCCAGGAATGTCCACCTGCCGCTCTTTTGGGGAAGCCCTTTCGCTAGGACCAAGTCAGGCGGGACCCTGGAGCTGCACTGCTGGCCGAGGCAACAGTAGCCCAAGTCCATGAGGTTCCTAGAAATGCCGAAACCAAGGCTGACAGACTGGCCACCACACTTAACTTCAAGGAAGCTCCCTTCCCTCTGTTAAAAGACTGGGCTTATTAGAATACCGGTCCTCTGATAGGCTGAGACCTTGG